>NC_052624.1:70620284-70923314 GCF_016161935.1 Mauremys reevesii | reverse complement strand
GCCTGTTTTATTGAAGGTCAGTTTACAAAAGAAGTACCTGGAAAATGCTTTTAACATTGAGAAATTCATCCACCCACCAGAGAATGTTGTTTTCTATTATATCCTCCTACTCTTTTCCTGATGATAATATTTGACTTTGGATATACAGTTATCTAACCAATAGAATTGGTTGAATACCAGGGGGGAAAAGTAAGGACATTATTTTACCAATATAGCTGACATTTTAAAAATAATGTATTCAATGAAGAGTATTCATCCCGTCCTCTGACTTAATTATGTATGATGAAATTCAGGAAGATAGAAGGTTCATTGCATATGTAATTGACTTCCTTTGGTTGGTTGTGTCAAAATTCCATCGTTTCTTTTTCTAACATGCGGTACATTGGACAACAACTGGAGGTAAATCTCCAAAGTATAGGGGACTGTTTGAGTCCAAGGCACTAATTAAAGGTCGTAGGAGTCTTCTGTCCTCCTTAATTCCTGTGCCATATTCAGACTATTATTTTAAATTTCATGCTATTATAATTACTTCAGTAAAATGTATTAACATCATGGTAATAAATGTAACTCATTAAAATTGTGCTAGGTCATTCCTAATGAAATAGATATGACAAATGAAACAACCACTTGTGTTTGCCATGATTAATTGGATATTATGTAAAATTCAACTTGTCATTAGCAAAGGACAAATTTGTCATCTTTACAGCAATATTACTGTACATCATTTCTACAGATGGAAAACAATCTGCCAGGATGATCTCTTTCATTAGTCAGTGAATTTAGGGGGTTTTTTTTTGTCTTTTTTTTCCTGAATTGTATTTAACCCACAACATTTAGGAGCAAACAGATATTATGGTGGTAGGCCCTGTAGACAAACATAAAATAGATTCATTTACACTACCTTGTCAGCACACATTTATATAGTTAAGCTTATTTAGAGCATGTCAGATTTGCTTTTATAGAATGTACTTTTGAGGGCCAGGGAAGATTGGTATGAAAAGGGAGTACAAATTAAAAAGTGAGATATACTTATTATCTGCAGTTAGACAGGAGATAGTATATTGCACATGTCTTAAGAATCAAGCTGTGTTTTAGTTCTTCTCATGTATTTTACTAGAATATACTTTTGGTTTATCTAATGGATAAGTGGAGCTATATTTATGTTTTAGTTGAGCCCCTTCTTATAGTAACATGAAATGGATAATATAAATTGGAGCCAAGAGTATTTGCATGACTCTATTGACTGTTTCTACTATCAAGGTAGTACCATGACACTAGCACGTTGGAATCATGGTGTTACCTGGCACATGCTTTTAGTTTGCTGTGAATCCTGATATTGCATGACTCAGTATGTATGCTCCTGCTTCCCTCTGGTGTTCACTGAAAATGCCCTCCAGCTTTCTGTCTGCAGAATGACTACAGAAGAGAGCACCCTCACAAAATCTATACCACATTTTATACTGAAATTAGCCAGCATGAACAAAATAAATACAAATCTATACTGAGACTGAGATTATACGTCTATGGGAGTAAGGAGGCGTAGGAACTCCTCTGTGTGGGTTTACCCAGATCTTGGATCCAGGGACCAGATTTTCAAAGATACTTAGATGGCTAAAAATGCATACAAGTGCCTAGTAAGATTTACAAAAGTGCCTAAGCAGGTTATGTACCTAACTAACATAGACACTTTTGTAAATCCCACTAGGCACCTATCTGCGGCTTTAGACACATAAAGATCTTTGAAAATCTGGCCTCATGTTTCAGAGTAAGTAGCTTCTGAGGGTATGTCTTCACAATACAGTTTACCCAGGTCTGGGCACCCAGGTTAGTCAAGCCTGAGTGAGAGCATCCGCATTACTTAGTGGGACTCAAGTCATACCTGCTAGGATTTCTGGGGGCATATCCCCTGTTCTTAGTACTGCACTAAGATGTGCTCCACTACAGATTGTTTCACAGTGTGTTGTGGGAGAACTGGTCTGTCTTTCTCATGTCCTGTGCAGATGTGTTCTTGTCCTGCCAACACAGTAAACTAAAACACTTATGGATCTGCATGCTTTCTACTGTCTGCGACCTCCATTCCAGCTGGTGCCAACGCATGGATCCATCTCAGTTTGTAATCCCAGTTTGGAATGCATACAACCATGCACATAAAACACAAGCTAGAATAAATCTGTAGTTGCATGTTTAATTCCCCCCCCACACACACACACACACTTGGACTCTCTCTGGGATTGCATGTGTCTAGGGGGAAGTGAGACAGTTCAATGTAATGGCTTGGCTTCCACCCTCAACTAAAGCAAAATCCATGCCACAGCATGTGATACCCTCCATAACAGTAATTGCAATGGTCAGAAACCAGCAAAACCCTCCCACTTATGCTGTGGTTCTGATGCCCTTTCCTCTCCACTCTGTTCCCGTCCCTTTCCCTGAACAGCTGCATGTATTCCGGGCCGAGGACTTCCTTCAGTCCCACTGCTCACAGGGTCTTTTCCAGCTGTGGGGTCTGTTCCAGCCTCTCCTGTCCCCCTACTAGCAAGGTCTGTCTGGCTCCACTCCAAAAATAAACCCAGCCCATGCAACTTGACACTGGGCTCTATGCTCAGGTTGTGACTGAGCAACTCGTCAAACTCCTTGTAGTAGAGGCAGGTTGACTGTGAGTTTCCAGACTTGCTGTTGGCATCTTTTGCCTTGTGAAACATGGTTTCAGGTTTTTTATTCTCTTCCTGTTTACTCAGTGCCCTCCTCTGACAGCCTCTTGGAGATGTTACTGTACAGGGGATGATTTGGGGAACATCTCCCTAAATTGTGGACCTTACTGACTTCATGTCCATCAGAACCTTGGTGTTGGGCTTTGACCAGCTAGCAGCACTCTGGAATGAGGCTCTCCTGGCCTCCCCAGGTTACTTCTGGATTAGTGCAGTTTACACACCACCCCTTGCCTGCAGTCACAGTCTAGCCAGATGAGTATAGAAATGGGTGCTAGTATCACAGTGCTGCTTATTAATTTAGTTATTTTCCAGTAAGCTAGAGCTAAACAGGACATCTCAAAAGACATCCCTCAATTAATGAACATTTTGTCTGGTTGTGTTTGGGGGTTTTCTGTTTTTTTGTGGGTTTTTTGAAGGGATTATACAAGTACCTTGCAAGTTTGGTATTTACATAAACCCTGAGTTCTGTGGTAGCTGTGCAACTGCACTCATGTAGCTTGAGATGTAGGGAAAGATACACAAGATTTTTTTAATATCCCGAGGCTAATGTCACTTTAGTCCATGTAACACAGCGCTCACACTTATGCTAAGCCTAGAGTTAAAATGGAAGGGCATACGGAGCAGTGAAATCGGGCTATTTGTCAAACACCCTCAAAATAAATCTTAACCATACAGTCACTGATGTTTCTAAGAGGTTTAAGCCTCTTCGTTTCTGAGACTGAATGTGGAACTTTGTGGTGAGGTAACTTAGCTATGGTCTTTGGCAGGCAATCTTGCCTGTTAAATGAGACCATATTTTTTAAGAGATGAATTCACAAACGCAGTGAATATTGGTTTCAGTTGTTGTCCCTGCTCTGGGGCCATATGTGGAAGACAAACTGAACTCGTAAATACAGCAACAAAACTTCAGATGGCCAGGACACTATTTTCCTCACCAGTTTGAGTTTGAAAATTTGCTACCAACAATCTAGAACGTAGCACCTTTGTGATTTGTGCTAGGTTTTTATCAGCAGTGGGGAAAGAAATTACAATGGAAAAAATTACCAGGCTTGTGTCTGAAGCATTTTATGGAATGAAATAAGGTTTATTATTGTTCAGTATAAACTGGTTGAAATTGAGAGAGAGATTTATCTGAACCATTCTAATATCAAAGGGCTTCCGCAAACACAAAAATAGATTTAAGTCCTGAAGGGCATCCAGGATCATTTCAATGTCATATACAAGTTTGGCAGTCCTCTTTACTTTGATTTGTTCCCTTCCTGAGTCCATAGCCTCCAGTGCTGGCTACTTGCTGATTTTCATAGTATTATGGATTTATCTATCTGTAAAAAGAGACCTATCATGAAGTAGAACTAAATGAATGTCACTTAAAAGTACATAAAACCTTCATTTTCTTTTCTATTACCCAACTTAAAGATTTTGAAATTATAAAAAACAAGCAGCACAAACATTAAACAATACAATAAAAATATAAATACAGCCCAGCTGACAAAGGGACATGTAAACCTAGACTGTTATTGTATCCCTTCCGCTCAATATAATTCTGGATTTCAGACAACTCTCCTGTACCCATCTGTATTTTCTTCAATAGGACTAATGAACTCTGCCCATAAGGATTAGAAAGCTTTGGAATTGTAACTGATTTCTCCAATTATTTGGAGTGAATATTTGAGTACCTAATGGGAGACAGCCTACATACACACTGAAGCTAATTGATTAAGTGAACACATCTGAAAAAGTTGCCTACATAAACAAAAAGGGAAACAGACTGACTGAGCTATGCCAGGGAGATGTTGAAACTGACTGCAAAATGCTGTTGAATTCACAAAGCAAACTGGAAATCAGATGTTTGTACAAAGCAAACTTGGCCTCCTCTGTGTACTGTAGCAAAATTATACAATTTTCCCACTTTCTCATTATTTTAGGGGACATTGTCAACTTAAAACTTCCTTTAAAACTTCTCTCTGAAAATTGTTTACTTAGTGTTGTTATGAATGGTTGCCATCCTGAAAAAGGTTAAAGAAAAATAAAATGTCTATCTTTTCCAGTTTGCTTTGTCCATTTGACAACATTTTGCAGTCAGTTCCAATGTCTCCCTGGCATAGCCCAGTTAGCCCGTTTCCCTTTTTGTTTGTGTAAGCTTGTCACACAGCACAGGGAAGAGAAAAATATTGTTTCTAAAAGAGGAAAGTGAGAATGTAAAACTGCAGGAATGTGCAGGGAGTCTCAGAGGCAAACATAGCACATGAAACTCACTTCAGCTTGTTGGTGTCCTAATCTTTTGGTCAAAGATAAAGCAACGATAACTATATTTCAATGCCTTAGATCGTACACTTCCTTTACCCAGAGGCCTGCCTGCCCTTGAGAGCTCCCCTTTCACTCTCCTGTGTGGCAGAGTCCTCGTAACCCCAACAAGGCTGGGCCCAGGATTCCTGGAGGGTTTAACCATCAATCTTGCCCTGGTCACTTACAGCAGGGGCTAAGGTGTCCCAACGTGGGGGTGCTCTCTCTGCTGTGGATGCTTCCCTGACCCACTGATCATTACATACAGTTCAAAGCAAATACAATTTAATAAACAGCAATCGATTAAAAAAAATAAGGGAAAAATGGGAAAGGTTAAAGGAAAACACGTAACCCCGCTCTGTGGCACAGGGACATCACAAGCAGCGTCTCTGGAATGTAAGGGCAGTTCAGTCTGTTCCTCACAAGTCCCAGGCCTCCTTCTCAGGCCCTGGCTGTGCTGCAGCGATGCTGCGGGTCAGACACTTGCTCTGGTGGTAGCCACATGCTCTCAGGCTTCAGGTGGCAGGACCCTTCTTCCCAGCATTATCTCCGCCCCATTGGGGTTACAATCCCCCTCCAAGTCTGGCCTGCCAGGTGTCTTTGCTGGGGGCATCTCCCTGCCCTGGGCCCGCTTCCCAGGGTCCCCCTCGTGCTCCCCAGCTGCTCACCGGACCAGCTCCAGGCTGCTCCAGCCTCAGCTCCAGCTCCACTCTGCCTCAGCAGTGCTGCGGCTGCTCTGCCTCCAGCTCCCTGGGCTGCTTCTCTGGCCCTTTTGGCTCTGGTTGCTGCAGCTCTCCTCCCAGCACTGGTCTGCTCTGTGGGCTTAGGGTGACCAGACAGCAAGTATGAAAAATCAGGACAGAGTGTGGGGAGTAATAGGTGCCCATATAAGAAAAAGCCCCGAATATCAGGACTGTCCCTATAAAATCGGGACATCTGGTCACCCTATGTGGGCTGCTTCTGTGACTCTGCTCCCAGCACTGATGTGCTCCCTGGGCTGCTTTTCTGGCCCCTCTGGCTGCACAGCTCTGCTCCCCAGCTCAGCTTCGGCCCAAGCTTTCTCCTTAGCTTGGCCCCACCCTGTCTGACCCAGGCAATTCCAGCTCACACAGAGCACAGAACCCCCCTGGCCTCATGACTCCCTGATTAGCCTGCCAATCAGGCTGACCTGGAGCATTCGCCTCTCCCCATTGTTCCTGGGGATTGTCAGTCTCAGGGTCCTGATTTCCCATCGACCCTTCCCCTTTTAGTACTGGGAGCTAGCCAACCAAAACACCCCCACTGAATGTTAGTAAGGGGGCAACAGTCCCCTTACATATAAATCGACAGTGGTTAGGCATCTGGTGAGCTGTGACCTCTTACCATGCTGGTCATAATAGTCTCATTGTTTTTGTGCTCTCCCTTGTCTTTTGTATCCACCTGTTGTCTTTTGTCATATACTTACATTGTGAGCTCCTTGGGGCACAGGGGGTGGTTAGCACCTAGCGCAATGGGGCTGGAGCCCTAGGTGCTACCCTGATATTAACTCTAATGAACTGTCACAACTGAGGTAATCTGTGGACTGGTCTGTACTAGAAAATTAGATCAGTGCAGCTGTCACTCATGGGTGTGAAAAATCCACACCCCTGAGCTACGTAGTTAAGCCGACCTATGTCCCTCTGTAGACAGAACTAGGTCAACAGAAGAATTCTTCCATCGTCCTACTCCCACCTCTCAGGGAGGTGGCTTACCTACAGCGATGGGAGAACCCACCCGTTCACATCGGTAGTGTCCATGCTGAAGTACTACAGCATCACCGCTGTAGCGTGGATCACTTGCTGATTACCTGTTCTGTTCATTCCCTCTGGGGAACCTGGCATTGGCTGCTGTTGGAAGACAGGATACTGGGCTAGATGGACCTTTGGTCTGACCCCATATGGCCGCTCTTATGTTATATTCATTTCAAGTGTAGACAAGCCCTAACACTCCCAATTTTAAATTATATCAAATTAAATGTTGCCTCCCTTGCTGCCCTTCTAGTGAAATATATTTAAACAGTGCATATTACTGCGAAGCACACTTAAACTTTGTTTTCCCATCTTTCACAAGGAGCCTTAAAAGCAGCAGGGCGTGGAAACCAGCATCTCAGGTTATAGTGAAAAGTAGATACTCAGCACCTCGCAGCATCAGGCCATCAATGGGAAGTACTTGTGCTCTTTAGCATGAGTAAGGCTATAATAATTGCTGAAATTTCTGGTACTTCATGAAAGCGTTGCTTTAGACAATCTTTAACAAGATTGTCCTCCTATGGTAAATACACTGAGCAAGGATGCTGATCCCAGCCCTTCCCCACTCCAACCAATAAAAAGAATTCCTTTCATATTGGCAGTTGAGAAGATAGTTTTAATATCACATCACCCAGTTTGTGCCATTATCCAAATTTCCCTAGTATGCTTCAAAATTAGATTGTTTTTAATTGCTTCATAGGAACAACTCGGCTAGTCTGAGAAAGAGACACCATCTCCAGAAACTTGAAAGGAAACCATAGAGAGGTTGTAACTGCAGGACTGAACAGCAAGCCCATCTAGGTCAAGCCAGAGGCTACAAAATATATGCTTGGCAAGTCCAAAGCTCCTTTTAGTGAGCCCATGTTCTATCTTTATGGGTCTTTCCCATTCCATATAAAGATCTGATCATAATCTGCATTTTTAAGATATTGTAGTTTACAGAACACAAAGGGTGAAATCCTGGCTCCATTGAAGTCAATGGCAAAACTCACATTGACTTCAAAGGGGCTACGATTTCACCTATATTTTAAATGAGGATGGTAATCTTGACTACTTATTGCAAGTATTAGTTTACTCCACTTGGCAAAGGGTGTTTGTAAATACTGAATCTATGGGGTTATCTCTGACCATGTTACATAGCATCTGTTAATATATATGCCTGCATATTTCAAACCCTTTGGCATCTATCAAAATTTCTGGGCCAAATTAATTTCTAGTTTTCTGAAATGTAGTGTTTCACCTTTTCAAATGCCTCTTTAGATATATCAAAGATCTCGTGTTGTTGCTGAATTTTATAAAGCTTACTTGTGAAAAATGTATTGTTGGGGGAAATGTTTTCCATTCTTATTGCTAGAACTTTAATATAGTTCTTTTACTTTTACTTTGTGCCTTGAGATGGGCCAGTGATTGACATTACTGCAAGGAAAATCACAGGGGTGTCAATGGAACAGGCCCTGAATAAGGACCGTAGGATTTGATCCTAAGTGAGATGCAGCTGTCCTTTTCCTTCGATCTGTCTGAATACTGATTCTATCTCCAGTTTCAGCTGATCAAACTATAATCCATGATGCTCAAGTAATCCTCATTAGATTTACCTATGCTTAATAGTTTAATTGCATCTTATTTATTTCTTCACACATAAATGATCCCTTCATGCTATCTCTTTCCAGATTTGTTAATGTACTCAATTCATCCTGTTCTACAAAATGACTGAGATATCACTTTATCTGTGTATCATTTTCTGTGGTTGTAATCTTAAAATATTCATAGCTCTCACTGGCTATTTCCTCTAGTCTGTGAGTCAATCCCCAGACCCAAAGAACCCCGATCCTGCTCCTATTAAAGTTAACACAGTAGCTTTCACATTAGGTTCTTTGGGACCTTATTAATCTGTAATAATACCAGAAAAAGTTTGCTGCACTTCTTGTTTCACCAGCAATTTGTGCCCTTTTGCGTTTCTCCTAGTGGGCCAAATCTTGAAATCTTTACTCATTTTTTTATTGAACCTCATCCAGGCAAAATTACCACTGTGTCAGGACTTCAGGGTTTGACCCACTGTATTTTCCATGAAATAGAAACAGACATTTTGCTTTTTTATTGAAGAAGAAATGAAGGCCCTCCTCCTGAAACTCTCATGTGAAGAACTATGCGTGTGAGTAGTCCCATGGGACCACTCGCATGTGTAAACATACCCGTGCCGTGTGTAAGAGTTTGCCAGACTGGAGCCTAAATTTGGACTCCATTCCCATAACTTTTTTATTTTGGATGTGTTGGTACTGTAAATGATATAATCCATTTTCAACTACTACAACTTTCATTGCCAAATCCCACAAACAAAGTTCTAGTGTATCATGAAATTTTACAGTTGGTAGTTATTAGACCTGTCAAATGAATCATGTTTCTTAGGAATTAGACATTACAGTGATTAGAGGCCACAGCCTATGAATGTGAGGGGCACGGAGGGGAAATGCTCTAGTGTACAGATTCACAATATAATAAACATCTTTTCTGTTTGGGACTGTGACTGTCTTTGCTCATGGGGAGTACTGCCTAGTGGTCAGGGTTGAGGCCCTTCAACATGCAGAGCGGGTTTTTGGTAGGGGAGCCCAGGCTCTCCCATTCCATCAGACCGCCCACCCAGGGCCCCATGAGGGCAACACCCAGGGTCTGACACCCAGGAGCACCTTAAGGCAGCTCTTCCTGGGCCACTTTCTACCACCCCACTATTGTCCAAAGTTCTCAGTCTATCACAGGAGGCAGGGCCGGCTTTAGGCCTATTCCACCAATTCCCCGAATCCCCCGCGCTAAAGGGCCGGGCCCCCCAGTGATCCCTCCCCCCTGGCTAGAGGTTTTTTTTTTTTTTTTTTTGGGTGGGTGGTGGTCTGGGTCTGGTGGGCACTGGGTGGTCTTCTTCTCTTCTGCTCTGGGTCTTGGCACTTGGTGTGGGTGGTTCCTTTGCTCTCTCTCTCTGGGTCTGGGTGTTCAGTGTGACGCCGAGCCGGAGAAGAGAGAAAGGACAAGTCGCCCGCCGCGCGCCGCCTTTCACTGTCCAGTGACCCACAACATGTTTTTTTTTTTTTTTTTTTTTTTTTTTTTTTCAGGCTGCCGGGCCAACTGTTTTTGATTGAATTGGGCCCCCTTCCCAGCAGCCTGACAGGAGGCTGTGAAGGGGGTGAGTCACTACTGGGTGCCTCTTCACAGCTGGGCGTAGGGTAATAGCTCTCACTCTCGGGGCAGCAGCTGCCTCCTGCGGTGCCTTGGCCCTTCAGCCAAGTCAGTTCCAAGTCTCTCCCCTTCAGGGATTGTCCATAAACACCACACAGGGAATTAACACAAATAAACTGCACTAGCAGGTAAGAGGGGGAAACGTCTCCCTCTCCAGGTATAACAGAAGCAGGTCCTCCCTTCCCGCAGGGAGGGACTTTCAGGTGGTTGTTGAGGGAGACAGCCTGCCTTCCCTCAACCCTTTTCTCAGGAGCTAAAAGATAGAGGTCCTTTCTCCTCCCCAGTCTGCCCACAAGTGAGATGTTTTGCTCCCTTTTAACTCCTCCTACACTCTGTGCATCTCTTGCAGGTATGGCAAGATGGGGCTGGCTGAGCCCAGAGTAGCTCTTTTACCCCTGGTGGGACAGTGTGGGGTTTATATACCCTATCACAGGGGCATATGACTCTCCCCACCCCTCAGCCCCCACCAATATCCGCTACAGAGGATATGGGAATTGCTAAAGTATAACTTGACAAAGATAGTAACTATCATAGCCGATGCAAAGTCATTTAATGGCAATAGTAATTTATAATTAATGCTGACCTGGATCTTGCCGTAAGAGGTCTTTTTTTTGGAAGATTTCTAAGTCTCCTTCTTTGTATTCCCCAGACACCAGATTGCTGCAGAGTGTCACAAAGATTTCTTGCTACACAAGCAGGAAGGGTAAAACACTGTAAAAAGATTTAGCAGTTTTGATATGCTGATGCTCAGGGCAGATTTCTTTTGTTAAACGAACAAAGGGGAAAAAAGCATGTATTGGAATATTTTTCTTGATTTGTTTGATTGTTGAATTTATGCATTCTCTTCTCTTGTCTGCTCTGATTATTACAGTACAAAGGTGTTTCTGGCTGAATGTTAATGGTATTACAAGAACCAAAACTCTGTCAATACTTACTGTTGGATTGCCTCAATTTACAAGATTAATAGCAGCTCTCAAGAAGAGCAGAAATTCACAATCACATTTTACGTAGGTGTTCCCCTAAGATCTAGCTCATCCTCAAAACCCCTCTACACATGCAGAGCTTTCACTGACTTTCCTGGGAGTCAAACACAGACAGTTTATCGAATTAGGCCCATAGTGGTGGCCTGATCCTGCAAGTTGCTGAGTAATGGTTGGAGGTGTTGAGGATCCTATTGAAGGGTCTAATTCAGCAAGGTACTTAAGCACATGTGTAACTTTAAGTTAGGATGACCAGATGTCCTGTTTTTATAGGGACAGTCTTGTTTTTTGGGACTTTTTCTTATATAGGCGCCTGTTACCTCCCATTCCCTGTCCTGTTTTTTCACAGTCTGGTCACCCTACTTTAAGAACACGAGGAGTCCCATTTACTTCAATCAATGCAGAATAAATTGGGCCATATAAACATGCCTTGCTTTTTTTTTGCAATACAGCTCAGGGCCAGATTCTGATACCTTTACTCAATCTGAGTTGCACGTCACTCCATTAATAGTTCCACTGAAACTCAGTGTGTGCAAGAGTGTAAGAATTTGTCCCTAAAAGTAAAAAAATCCTTAATCCTCTACACTTAAAGAAACTGAACAAATGTCTCAGCTAAAATGCTTTCTTTAGTGTTTCAAAATTTGAAATGGAGAAACATTGAAGAAGGGCATTTCTTCAGGACTTAGTTTCTTTAATTGTGTTCGGGTTTATATAATTGAATGTGATTTTTCTTTATGGATTTTCTATATGGTACTTAGTCTGTGCAATAAACTTCTTTCTGGTACAAAATATTCTCTCATGCTAGCTATTGTACTATTTATCCTTTCATTGTCTACTTTGCAGAGGGTTATATTTAAAAATCCATTAGCAAGAATAGCCCTCATTTTAACTATAAATCTAAGTTCATTGTTAAATTTATTAGACTCCAGAGATTTCCAACATTTTCAGTAAAAGGAATATTCTGTTTTAAGAACTCTACAATTCTGAAGTTTTATCCTGTGCTGTGTTTATCTTCCATCCAACATGATTCTGGTTTCTTCCTGTTGGAAAAATAATTTATTAACATCAGGAGAGCTGAATAATGTAACTTTAACTTGATTTTTGCCAAATAAATAATTTCCACATCTTCTCAGCCACTTTTTCTATTAATCTCTGCTAAATTCCTCCTTTGGGTCCTTTGTTCTACATTCCAGTGGTTTGTGTTACTCGTTGATCTGTTGGCAGGAGGAGAGATATGGTGTGATGAGGAGTGCTCAGTCCATACAGGCAGGAAAAGTGCAAGACCCATACGGGGTTAGGCATTTTGATAGGTTTTTCTACTTGTAGAAACATTTTTTTGAAAAAACAAAGTCACAGAGGCTGTTTTCCCCTCAAAAGTAGTAAGAAACTTAGTTTACCAGAATAATTTGACCGGCTGCCTTTCAAAACCTGTTTCTTAAGGGTAGAAAAATGCTATTGACTTGAACAATGATGAACTGGCCCAATTGTGTGGGATGGGGAAGGCCGCAGCAGCATCCATTTAGAGACGGAAGTTACTCTGTTATTTTTTTATTCATAGCTACTATTTTATTAACAGCTACTGCTTTCCTTTAGCTATTGTCCAGTCTCGTATACCTTAAGTTTAAATAACACACAAATTAATAAATAAAGCTTTGGTTAACGATAACCATAAGAACTTGTTGTCTTGAGCTTGGTGTGAAATAGCTTTTTAACAGCCTGGTCCAGTTCCCACTGAAGTCAGCGGAAGCTGCATTAGACCCTATCTATCTCCTTGAAGTACAGATCTATCTATTTGCTAAAAGGTGACCTTGTGAAAATGACATGATGGGGTTATATTTTAATTGCATGCCAATTATTGTTAGATTATATATACTGAGTTTACAAGTAAGAAGAAAGGTTCCTTTCCCTCCCCAATTTATAGTCCAGACTCAACTTGAGATCTGAAAGTCAGTTTGGACTCTGTCTGTCTTTCTCATGCATTATCACCAGCAGGTCAAATTATGCCCTCAGTTACATCTGTGCAGTCCTATTGTCTGTAGTGGTTTTGCACAGATGTAATGGATTGAAACTCAGTAAACAATGTTGATGATGTACAAGAAAAAAAGTAGAATCCAGCTTGCTTCTTTTTGGCAGTTTTAGTTATGCAAGACTACTGGGAGTCAATAGCAGTAAAAATTTATCTTTTTAAAAACTATTTTTGTACTAATGTTTACAATATGATGGGGTCCTAGGAGGGGGATAGATAATAAGACAGAAAATATCGTATTGCCTCTCTATATATTCATGGCACGCCCACATCTTGAATACTGTGTGCAGATCTGGACACCCCATCTCAAAAAAAGATATATTGGAATTGGAAAAGGTACAGAGAAGGGCAACTAAAATAATTAGGGATATGGAACAACTTCCATATGAGGAGAGATTAAAAAGACTGGGACTTTTCAACTTGGAAAAGAGACGACTAAGGGGGGATATACTAGAGGTCTATAAAATTGTGGCTGGTGTGGAAAAAAGTGAATAAGGAAGTGTTATGTATTCCTTCACATAACACAAGAACTAGGGGTCACCCAATTAAATTAATAGGCAACAGGCTTAAAACAAACAAAATGAAGTATTTCTTCACACAATGCACAGAGGTTGTTGTGAAGGCCAAGACTATAATAGGGTTCCAAAAAAACCCGTAGGTAAGTTAATGGAGGATAGGTCCATCAATGGCTATTAGCCAGAATGGGCAGGGATTCAAAACCATGCTCTGAGTGTCTCTAGCCTCTGTTTGCCAGAAGTGAGGCACGGATGACAGGGGATGGATCACTTGATGATTGCCTGTTTCTATTCATTCCCTCTGAAGCACCTGACCCAGTATGGCTGTTCTTATGTTCTTACATACTAAAGTAAGTAGATATGATTCTGAATATATGCAGGGCTAGGCTCTGGCAGTGCTGTTACAGACCTATGCAGGGTAATAGGGAGCTGCTCTCACTCAAAAAGCACTAGAGAGATTGTTCCTAAGGTGATCACTCTCCATTCTGCTCCTTGCACATATGCAGTGCAATCTTCTCCATTCAGTAGGATGGATCTGATTTCTATCCTTGGAGCACAGGCCCTACACCATGTGGCCACCTTCATACCCTTTCAGTCTTTAGTCTTTCTTCTGAGATTGCCAATTAATAGCAAATGTAATCATGAAGTTTGGCCTGGAGAATTTTCCACTAAGAACTGGATTGAGATTACTAACCTTGTGATAAATGAAGGGAGGGGGGTAGCTCCCTTTTATGGACACCCAGCCAGCCAGTAGCTATAAAATCCCTCTTAGTAGCTGTTCTCTAATTGCTCTCCCTATAAAGAGTTAAAATGTCTCACTGCTATGCATCAATAAAAGGAAGTGAGTGGGCACCTGGCCAAAAGACCCAATGGGAAGGCTAGAACTTTTTAAAATTGAAACAAAGACTCCCCTTTTGTCTGTCTGTCTGTTGTTCTCCCGGGGAGAGGCAGACAGGGTGACTATCAGTCTTATGCTGTAAGAAGCATGAGCCAGGTATGAAAAATCATTAGTATCAGACCTAGAAACTACTCATTAAAACCCCAGACATGTAAGTATATCAGGAAATGTCTAGGAAGACGCGATTAGGTTTATCTCTTTATTTCTTTATGGCTCCTCTCTGCTAACCCCAGGTGCTTTTGTTTTCTTTGTAACCTTGAAGCTGGACCTCAAGAAAGCTATTCTTGGTGCTTAATCCTTGTAGTTGCTCTTTTAAAACCTAGCAATAGCCTGAGTTCTCAGATGTATTTTCTTTTCTTTTTATTAATAAAATTTACCTTTTTTAAGAACAGGATTGGATTTTAGTGTCTTAAGAGGTTTGTGCACATGTTGTTTAATTAGCTGGTGGCAACAGCTGATTTCCTTTTTTTTCCCCTTTCTTAGCTCTTCTCCAGAGTGGGGGGTGAAAGGGCTTGAGGATACCCCACAGGAAGGAATTCCCAAGTGTGCCTTCCTGGGTTTTCAAAGGGGTTTTTACACTTGGGTGGTGGCAGCATCTACCCATCCAAGGTCAGAGAGAAGCTGTAACCTTGGGAGTTTAATACAAGCCTGGAGTGGCCAGTATTAATTTTTGGAATCCTTGCAGGCCCCTGCCTTCTGCACTTGAAGTGCCAGAGTGGGGAATTAGCCTTGACAAACCTTAACTCACGTAGCCTGTCAGGTATTAACAACTCTCAGTCACACATTAATAGATTGGATCCACTCCTGGACTGGATTTTGGATTTCCAGTCTTGTAAATCATCAACTCACCCAAAATATTTAATTAATGCTTTTCCTTTCAATGGCTCTGGGGAGAATTTTCATGAAAAAATATCTTGTCTTTTCCCTGTGGCTCCCTTCCAATTTTCTTATTCTTCTAGAATAATAATGCAATAAACAATGATGAATAAATTATTCTAAGCACTGCATTTCAGACATCTGTTGTATAATTAGGGATCAAGCCTGCAAGATGCTGAGCACCCTCAACTCCCACTTCAGTCAGTGGACATGGAGAGTGATCAGTATCTTTCAGGTTCAGGCCCTAGCAAAAAGAGAATTGAAAGAAATCTACGCAGAGCTGTTCAAAGGAACCCTTGTAGCTTGCTGTCGAAACATAACAAATGAACTGCTATTTATTCAAAAGCTGACCGGGGCAATGGGGAGAGAAAATCATAACTAAAAATTAACATCCTGGAAGACAGATGTGGATTTCTCTAAAGCATAACATTAGCAACTGACAATGAGAACTCACTGTTAATGGATTCTACTGTATTAAAGTCTCAAATCCATTAAAGGAGATTGTTAAAAAATTAACCACTGTGCTGGAGTTCAAGGAGTCTATCAACCAAGCATGTATATTTCAGTCATGATGCAGTTTTGTGCTTGTGGGATGGGGAGGAAGTAATTTAGCCTTTTGCTTAGATTAACTCATGTTTCCCTCTGGTCTTATATTTCCCATTCTACAAACAGTAACATTTACAAACTATTCATATAGAGAGCATTCTCCAGCAGGACTTCTGAAATAGCTCATATAGCTAAGGGTTTCTTCTCCCCGCAATGCTGACTTGAGAACCCAATAACTGTTAATGGGCCTTACACTTATCTGCCAAGGAGAGAACATACCCCTCCCCCTCCCCAATTAACTAGCAAACACACAGATGCTGTATGAGTAAAATCATTATTGATGTAGGCAGATGTAACTCCATTGACATCAGTGGAATTATATCCTTTTATGTCAGTCTTTTCCACTCCCCCCCATCTCCCCGTAGGAAGAGGTTCTCCTGCTTCCCTATCCTACCCATATCCCCAGTAATATATCCCAATGCACTCCTCCCTCCAACCTCCAGTAAGGCCCCTAGTTCCTTTTAGCCACCCCATCTTCCTTTGATCCCTAGCGAGTCCCCTGCTCACCCACCTCCTATCCCTCCTGCTCACAATGGGTGGGTTTTCAGTTCACCTAAGCAGGAAGCATTGCTCCTTGGTGCGAAGAAGAGAAACTGGTTAACACAGGCTCTCCCAGATGAAAGAGTTTGAAATTCTCCAGAAACACTACAAAACCTTCATCTGCAAATTTAACACCATCAGCTTAGGACTAAACAAAGACTGTGAATGGCTTGCCAATTACAGAACCAGTTTCTCCTCCCTTGGCTTTCACACCTCAGCTACTGGAACAGGGCCCCATCCTCCCTGATTGATCTAACCTCGTTATCTCTAGCTTGCTTCTTGCTTGCTTATATATACACACCTGTCCCTGGAAATTTCCACTGCTTGCATCCGAAGAAGTGGGTATTCACCCACGAAAGCTCATGCTGCAAAACTTCTGTTAGTCTATAAGGTGCCACAGGATTCTTTGCTGCTTCTACAAAACCTTTGATCACAGACCAGCTTGCAGACAGGGAGCGAGGTCATCATTTGAAGAAAACCTGAACAACAGAGGCCTGATTCCACTCTCACTTACACCAATGTTAATCAGGACTAATGCCACTGAAATAAATTGAATTACACCAGTGTAAAACTGGCATGAGAGGAGAACCAGTTCTTGTGAGTTTTGCAGTTCAAGTGGTGGTAGATTGCAGAAACATATGGGAAAGCTTGGGCAGTGTCCACTTGCCCTATGCCCAGATCAAGTCAGTGATGTTATTCCCTTATTTTCAGAAGTACCAAATTCAGTCATGTGTTTTCTTTTTATGGATGTAGGGCCAAATAATAGTCCCATTGAAGTCAATGAGAGTTCTGCCACCAACTTCAGTGGGACCAAGATTTAACCCACTATTAATACTTGTGTCTGTAAGGACTGAGGAATCAGAATGAGAATTCCAGCAATATATATTTTGCTAACAAGGATGCACATACAAAGGAAAATAATTTAGGCCAAACCCAGCCCTGGTGAAGTCACTGCAGATGTGACCTCTTACACTAGGCCTGAATTTAGTTCATAGTTGAGAGGAAAAACACAGAAATACTGAAGATAACATGTTAAAAATAAATCTAGCGAGGGAGTGACTGAAACCACCTACTTTTTTACAATCTATGGTCACAACTGTTCAAGATGCCTCCACAAATGTACAGTACATAAATACATCATTTCTCCTCTGACTTTCTCTCTTTCTGTGTAGCTGTCTTCTGACTGGTACCTACAACGTTTCAGAAATGGAGGCGGCAGTAACAACTTACATCCAGAAGTCATTTGTATGTTAGGAAAATAATTTAATGTCAGGACTAACCTTTATTTTCTTTAGAAAAAATATAGTTGTAATGCTATATCAATCACACTTAATTTTAGGGTTAGGGTTAGAAATTACTCTGCAGTTTCTTCCATATCTTTTCTCTAGCTGTGTTTGGTATTTTTACTAGTCACGTGTACTTTGTTTTAAGGCATTTTATCAGACTGTTATAAGATTTTCTTTGCTACTATACCCGGGTCCCAACCACCTTACTTTCAAAATGTTTCATTTCAATACTCTGAATTATACTGAGAATGCAGCATATTGTTAAATTGTTTTTAGATGATCAATGTACCTATTAGCTTTTAGCTTTACACTGAAGTTGTAGCTAAGTTTAGTAAAAAGAACAATACTCTGGCACTTTTTATCTCTTGATTTCAAATGACTTTAATGATGTGCAAGCATTATTACTGCAGTTTTACACCTAGGGAAACTAAGGCACAAATGGACTAAACCAGTTGCCCAAAAGTTACAGCGTGAGTCAGTAGTAGAGCTGTTAATAGAGCCCAAGTCTCCTGGCTCCCAATCCAATGATGAGACATTGATCATGCTGCCTTGCAAAGTAACCTAGAAGTCTAGTAAACATATTTACCTCTCACACAAATTATAAAGTGGGCTGGGTTTGCAGCCATATAAAGAGGCTTTTTGAAGTGGTTATGGTGTTTGTCACTGGTGAGGTAACATTATTTAAACAAGTTCTCTGAGACCTAATATTTTGTTATGTAATAACTAAATCCCATTGTTTGGCAAACTTTCCTTCCTATTTTGATACGACAAAACTATAAACACACTTTTTATATAAACACGTGCACCTATAACTCACTTAGTTTGAAAAACTGCTTTGAATATAGGATGCAACATATTTCCTTTTAGTAAAGGAATTAAGTCAAAGTTGGCACTGAATAAAAGGGCAACTGATCTGAAAAGAAGCCAAATTACCTTGTGTAATGAAATCTGAAACGACTCCAGTTCCTTGGCATGAGGCTTCAAATAAGATCTTATGACTACATACAGCGGAACGCATTGCTCCAGCCCCTTTAAAAAAACAGTTTTGCCAGTTTTAGAGCCTTACTTTAAGTTTACTAAAGGCAAAAAAAGCCAAACCAAAACAAAGAAACAGCATTAATAATGTGGCAAGTTTTATTTGTTTATAGGAGTAGAAGAACTGGACATTTTTCTTAAGCAGTTCAGTTTCTGGCATGTCACCAGTTCTGAAATATTTTACTGTCTCTTGCTCCAGCGTCTCTGAGGTTGGAAGCTTATGGAGACAACATGAATTGGTCTTGAATTAATAGTATAACACAGACATGTCTTGAGATGCACAGAAACAGCTCCTGAAGGTCTTTGCTGAGATTACTGGGCTGTAAAAAATGCAATACTTCTGGCAAATAGACCACACCATAAGTTCAAAAAGGATTCATATTTCCCTTCAGATCATACATTGAGTGTGGGAAGCAACCAACCAAAGGAGTTATCCGTAAGAGCTACAAAACGATGATATTATGACTATTTTTAAAATGTGAAGGAAATTGTAAACAACAAGATAATAATTGTATGTATTTGTATAATGCCTTCATCTGAGGATCTCAGAGTGCTTTACAAGTATTAAGTGAGCCTTTCAGTTCTCCGTTGTGATAGGCAAGTATTAAGTACTAAGAAAGTGGTGTACTGAGCAGTGATCGGTTTTTGAAATTTTTTTTTTAAAAATGTGAACTCTTAAGTGAGAGAGGAGAATTAAGATGATGTAATGTATGGGGAGGTAATCTAGGTTTAAAATGGGCTTGGCTTGCAATTCTGGAGATCTAAACTTGTCCTAAATCTCTAATAATTTTAGAAATAGATTGATCTTCTAGGCTAGGCCTTCAGTAAGGGCCAGCAGCACATCCTGTGCCTCCTGCCCTCACTTTTCAGCCCCTCCACTCATTTGCTTACTAAGGGGTGTAACAGCAGACTTTGTTCTCTCCACTCTCTCCTGTGCCCAGAGCTGCAATCCAGGTAACCCTAATTTGGCAACACAAGGAAGCCCTCATTTCCTCCTGCTTCACTGAGTGGCCTCTTTAGGCCTAGGGATAAGCTAGTTCTTAGTGTTTTCAGTATCATCCCAATTGGATGTTCAGCTGCCTCAAAACCTATCACAAATTTTGACATAGTTGGTTATTTGATGAGACGACTTCCAGATTAGAATAAGGAGCATTATAACAAATTTCTAGAGACATTACATACAATTGCTAGATAAATTATACTTTGATCTTCTCTATGGACCACATCTCTCTTTCTCCCTCTGACTCTCACATATACACACACACAAAAAAATGCCAATTACAATTTGTGGTTTGGACTAAGAAGTGATATAAATATTGTAGAGCGACTAAAATACATGAGCAGACTCCTATGTTCTGTGACTACTATACAGTAGTTGATTCAGTTTTCCTAGACTAATATACAATCATTTGTTTGTATAAGGTGTTTTACAAAGTAATGTAAAGGAATATTATTATAAAGGTATTGGAACAGAATATATCTCTATTTTCTTGACAGGTCTCTTCAGTTCACAAAAGTGAGTGGCATCTTTCTTTTTGCAGTTTAACTGACTTGACTTTTTTTCCCCACTCCTTTGTTTGTTTGTTTTTTATAGTTCTCATTTCCCACACATTTCCTGTGGAATGTCTAAGTTCATTTCCAAAGATAAACTGAGTGTATCTGTGTAACATACAGCAGTGTGTTGGCTGTTGTGAATGAAATACATAAAATGGCTAAGCTATTAAGCTGGCCAAGTCTACCAGCAACTGTGCCAAGGTTCACTTTGTTAATCGCCTACAAAGTTCCCCAGTTTATTCCTGTTTTGTCCTTTTGCTTTTTACTCTGGAGCCTTCTTTTCAGAAGAACATTAACTCTGATAGTGGCAGGGAGTGAGAAGACTTTGTTTGGAAGGTTCTAGACATTCTTAATTACCTTGTTTAGGAGCCCCCAAGAATATCAGCAGCCTGCATTCTTTTCTCAGGGCAACTGGGCAAATAGTTTCCCCTGTTCCTTCATGGTTATAAATAATTGCATCCAGAAGCTGTCCTCTGACTGTAAGACCAATTTGTTTGAATGAGTGTAACTCTCAGGGGGCTACTTTGTCTCAGCTCTTATTTTTGGCCACACAGGGGAATAAGAGAGAATAAATCCCTCCTCTCCCCTTTCCCACCCACCCAAAACCACACCCTTCCTGCTTGGCCTTACTCATATTGGGACTCCAGTCAAAGAAAGGCGAGCAAAGCTCATGCCTCACCTCAATGGCATGATGGTGATTTACACCAGCTGAGGATCTCACCCCAATGTGTTTTCCACAAGTCTTTTTAAATAGAATATTTTTAACAGGTACCCCCAAACCTGAACTTTTTTGCATATAAAAAATCCTGTGCAAGCCTTGTTATTTTAATAGATTGTACTCCTACACAGTTACATTTTAAAAGGTTTTAAAAACAAAAAGAAAATGCAGAACCTTTGTCTATGAATACCAAAACCAACCTTCATCTATGACAAATTGTTGCTGCATTGCCATGGAAACATTTACTAAATGTCCATGTAACCTATGAAAATAGTAACTACAAAAGGTAGCATTTGCCAGAACATATATTTGTATTGGTACAAAAAGAGAAAGTAATGATTGCTTCATCATTAACCATGATAGCTGAGCTGAAATCAGAATATTAAAACAAGACATGTTTGAAGGGAGGCAGTGTGGTGTAGTAAAATGCTACTTATCCTTTCTCATACCAGGATCCCTGGCACCTCACTCCTGACCACCCTCCCATATAACAGTATGAGAAGGGGTGGATCAGAGTGACCCCTTGGAACTTGTTTGTGACCACAGGTTGAAAATCCATTGTTTAATGGACAGGGCCCTAGACCAGAAGCCAGGAGACTCGGGTTCTCTATTCCTATCTCTGACAATGACTTGTAAAATCTTAGCAAGTCACTAAATTCTCTCTGCTCTCTTTTCCCCATCTGTGAAATATGACTTGTATTGCAGTTGTGCCCAGTAAGGATCAGGACTCCACTGCATCATGTGCTGTGCAAACCATACAACCTAGTCCAGGAGTAGGCAACCTGCGGCACGCAAACTGATTTTCAGTGGCACTCACACTGCCCGGGTCCTGGCCACCAGTCCAGGGGGCTCTGCATTTTAATTTAATTTTAAATGAAGCTTCTTAAACATTTTAAAAACCTTATTTACTTTACATACAACAATAGTTTAATTATATATTATAGACTTATAGAAAGAGACCTTCTAAAAACATTAAAATGTATTACCGGCACGCGAAACCTTAAATCAGAGTGAATAAATGAAGACTCAGCACACCACTTCTGAAAGGTTGCCGACCCCTGACCTAGACCCTGCTCTGAAGAGTTTTCAAGCTAATTCAAAAGATCACAAGCCAGTGTAACAATTAGGAAGAAAGGGCAGACATACAAAGCATTAGGTGCACAAATTGATGGATCCAAATCAGCTTATTTTATTTATATATCTAAAACACTTTTTAATATCTCTGACAGAATCTTAGTTTAACCATTACTGCTCCCTCAGCCAGGGCCTTCCTTAGGATTTATGGGGCCCTCCGCAGTATTATTAAACTGGTGCCCCATGCCTGACTTGCCCTTAGCAACACAAACATAAGCTTACAATATTGGAAAACTTGCCACATGCACTTTATTAAAAACAGTTTAAACAAATTAAGCACACTATAATGCTGATGGACTATACTTGCACTAAAGAAGTAGTGCTATAGAAAAAATTCTGATTTCTTGACAGAATGATGCAAATAATATATATTTTTTAATTTATCAACATGTTATTGAAAATTACTATGAAGAGGTATTGAAACAAGGATTTGTTTTTAATTAAAAGCAATCTTTCTGGCTTTTTTGGCTGCAAAATCAGTAATAATGTCATCGTATGACAAACACGACATGATGTCTTGTTCAGTTGCAAGACTAGCAAGACCAGTCAGGCATTCCTGACTCATTGTAGAGCGGAGACAGTTTTTAATGAGCTTCAGTTTTGAGAAACTCCGTTCTCCTGATGCTACTGTTACAGGAATTGTCAGTAGAATACAAGTGGCAATGTACAAATTAGGATATATGTCAACAAGTTTGCTGGTATGAATAAATTGTACAATGTCCATCACCAACTTTGTATGTGGCAATATTGATGACAATGTACTCAATTCTTCATACAGTTCAAGTCCATTTAAATCAAAACTATTACCATGCTTCAGAAGGCTCTCTAGCTTCTTGCACTTTGTCATTAGCTGCTTTTGTTTTCCTATTTCATTGAATTTAGTTATGTCATACAAAAATCCAAACTGTTTATGGTGTGCTCGTAAGCTATTAAACCTTTCGTCAATGGCAGATATTGCTTTGTGCTTCACAACATTAAAAAAATTCAACCTCAAATTTCTTTTCTGGATATTCTATGGGCTCATCTGCTCCTTCATATTCCGCTTGTCGTGTTTTCCTCAAAACTCTTGTCTCATTTGGACATGGAAATTTTGGTTTTACACCGAGTGCCTCCACAAACTCTCTTGCTGTAACCTGTGCTTCTTTGAATCCAGCTTCTCTGTACTTCACTAAAAAGTCTTGTGTGTTGTTTAGTAAGGTAAGTGTTGAATCAAGCTGCATCATTGGACTCTGCATTATATTGCTTACACTTGAGATTTTAACAAGAGTGTCATACCAGATTACGACAGATGTTAGAAACTTGAAGCTGGATATTTCAGAGGCCAATAACTGTGCTTCACTTTTAACTTTTGGATTTCTGCTTCTTCCGAAATAGCAATGAGTGCTTTGTAAACTTCCTCAGATTGATATCTCAACGTTTTTACACTTTCTACTCTACTTTCCCAGCGTGTCTCAGATAGACGCTTAACGGTAATATCACTGACAAGTGCTTTAAATATTTACCATTGTTGAGTGGAAGCTGAAAAGAGCACGTAAATGCATTGCAGCAAACCAAAAAAAGAAATAACTTCTACAGAAGACCTGGCCATATCACACAAAATCAAATTAAGTCTGTGGTATGCACATGAAACAAAAAAGGCTTGTTGATTTTCCACCAGCAATGTAGCTTGCACACCAGAAATGCATCCTCTCATATTGGCGCCATTATCATAGCCTTGTCCTCTAATGTTCATTACAGATAAGCCCATTCATTTTAGTTCATCAAGGAGATCTTGAAGAAGTCCAAAACCTGTAGTGTCCTCTATTTCTAAAAATTTGATAAATGATGCCTTAACTGAAATCTGTGCTGAATCACTAATGTTGACACATCTCACTACTAACAACATCTGTTCTTGATTACTTATGTCTGGAGTGCAATCTAGAATTATGGCAAAATATTTTGCCAAAGAAACCAATGAAACAATTTTGTCTCTCACTTTACCACTATTAGCATGATCAGTTCATTTTGAATTCTTGGTCCCAAACAGTGGTCATGTATTTAATTTTCAGTTGCTCTTCGGAGATGTTTTTTCATCACTCTGACAAATTTTCCTAGCAGTTGTACAAGGCCCCAAAATTTGCCATTTTTGGGCTGGTATAATTGATTGACGCTTCCTCTAAAAGCAAGATTGTTTGTTGATAGATATTCAGCAATAGATAATAGACATTCAAGAACACAAGGCCAATGCTGCTTCTCTGACTCCAGCAATCTTTGATTTTGGGCATCAAGAGTTGTTTGATTTTTTTAACCTTACAATCAGCTCACACCATTTGTGCATACTTTCAATGTGGTGTTGTGCCTTTCCATGTTGCAGTAATGTGTGACTAAGATTTTGCCAATCATTAATACTCATGGTTGCTATGTTAAAACTGCAACTTTTGAAAATCTTGCATGGGAAACAAAATACAGCATCCTTGCATTTAGAGTACACAAGCCACTGTCTGACAATTTCACCATTAGAAAGTCTTTTGTAGTAATTGTATTCTGTGAATGTCCTACCTCTAATGTCTTTAGGATATTCAAGACCTTCTATTCTCACAGGACGTTTCTCAAGTATAATGTCGTGTAATTTGTTACTTAAAGATTGAGGCCATCCACCAATGTCATCTATATCCCATGCTAGTACAGTTTCAACTGTTGTAATTTCTTGTTTTGTGTCTACATCTGTTTCAAATGGTGGTTCTGTGTTTTGTTGAGTTTCTTGAGAACTTTGTCTGCATAAAAATTTTTTTTGGCAGTTACTTGATGATCAGGGTTGGAGGGGACCTCAGAAGAGCATCTAGTCCAACCCCCTGCTCAAAGTAGGACCAATCCCCAGACAGATTTTTGCCCCAGATCCCTAAATGGCCCCCTCAAGGATTGAACTGGCAACCCTAGATTTAGCAGGCTCATGCTCAAACCACTGAGCTATCCCTCCCCCCAACTTCATTGGTTTCATGACGTACAAACTTAAGTATAGAACCCGTCTGTGCTTTTATAGCTAATTCTATTTTATCTTTTTCTTTTCTTTTTTGTGACCCAGAAAGTTGTTTCCGATATGACATTATAACTTATAAGGGTGTTTTTTTAAAAGAAATAACTGTTTAAATTGTCAGATTATCAGAAATATTATTTAAAATAACTAATATAGGATAGCCATGAATCTGTGACCTTGAGTTAGTGTAGAGACACCTCACAAGACACTCCATCCTGACTGAGACACAATAGAGTTGGAAACCCATGTCATTTTTACAAAGTCACTTTTTAGTTTTAAATGTGTAGTGGGCATCAGTCTTAACGTTAGTTACAACTCTATATCAGCCTTATACTATAAATAGATCAATGGCACTATCCAGTCTAATAAGCTGGGTTTCCAAGCAGCGGAAAAATACCCTAGTATTATTCCTAGGTAAAGCACAAAGTGACCAAAATGAAGCCAGCACAGAATCATCTCATCTAGATTAAGGTAGGACAGAAATGTTACAGAAGTCCTATCCATTAAAGGTAGTGCAGCATGGAATAAAGACAAGCTAATTTATTTTCCCCCTATTGTGCCCTTGTTACAGAAGGACCCTCTCCAGGTTTTGTCACTCATCCTTTCTGATAAACAATGTCAATTATGACACTGAACTTCCATCACCAGTTAATTTTACATAGACAGCTGAGTAATCAGATGATAACTTCTGATCACTTGCAATCTTGACTAGATATGAACCGATTAACCTGCTTCCCTACAGTAATTTTTGCAGATGATATTCTTATTGTAATGGCAGGTTTGGCTAGCCATTACAATGACTGTCCAATGGTGAAGAAAGACTTTCTAGAAGTAGGGTTGAGGTTTTTTCCTTCTACTCTAGAGCTGTGCATGAACCATCCACAAAATCCCACAAAGTCTCCAAAACTTTAATATCAGCATCCTTTTTCACAGACTTTTTTCCTTCTTCACCAATAACTACTTCTCTGCTCCTTGGAAACCCAGCTTATTAAACTGGATAATACCACTGATCTATTTACAGTGGGGGCTCTCAATCTTTTCAGACTACTATATCCCTTTCAGGAGTCTGATTGGTCTTGTAAACCCCCAAGTTACCTGAGGGGGGATATTGAGGGATGGGGGAGGGGAAGGCAGGGACTCCACTGAAGGCGGTCCCCAGCCGGCACGCTGACCCCAGTGTGTCGAGGGGGCACAGCCACTACCCCCTGAGGAGGGATTTGAAGGAGGAGAGTTCTGGCACACCACTATAATCTATAACTAACATTTCCCTTTTCTGTTTGGTCTAAAGCATTACTTCTGTAACTGGACACTTTAGAGTATTTAAAGGGGACAAAGAACAGAAGAAGGCTGTTTCTTTCCCTCTATCTTTCCAGTTCTAAGGGATTCTATTCATTCAAGGATCCTTGAATGAAAGAATGAAAGAATGAAAAATAACCTCCAGTTTGCTAAGCTAATTCCCTTCCCATTACCAATATAATAGAGTTTACAATTTATTTGCTGCTGCTGAAATTTTCTTCAGGCTTACTGGCCATATAGCATGTTATAAGGAAGATATTTATTTATTTGGATTTCTAAGACATTAAGGGCCAGATCCAAAGCCCATTGACTTCTGTGAGCTTTGGATGACACACGGATACTAGAAGCACACTCCCCAAGCTCTGGGTGCTCCTACCATTAGTTAAACCAAAATTACTTTACTCCACAGCCATATGCTCATACAATCATATCTGTTCCAAGACAATAATGTATTTATATACCATGTTAACAGCTAACCCTATCGCAGACCTAGCCTCTCCCGCAACCCCTCCATGAGCAGATTTCCTCCCACCTGCGCACTTTCCTCTTCCTCCCCCCACCCCTTTACTGCAGATTCCCCACTGCAGGGGAGGGAGGGGGGAACCATGAGGTTCAGCCTTTTAAGACAGATGTAGAAATCAGAGAATCAGGGGACTGGTCATTCACCATGACACCATCCCCTGCAGACCTCCCCTCTCTCCCCATGGGATCCGCATACATAAATCTGGGAGAGAGTTAATACAGTTAGGACAGGAAGAATGGTCACTGGAGAACCCCACCACCTGCAGAATATAGGAGCCATGCAACAGGGGAAAGGAGGGGCCAGCAGAACAGTGTGAAGGCAGGAGCTATCCAGGCAGTCCATTCCTGCCTCCATAGATCTGGGGAAGCTTCAGGACTGGGAGGCTTTGCCCTGCCCAAACTCCATTGCCCCTCGAATCCCTCCCCCTTAAGGGAGCAATGCCAGGAAATTCCATAGGATAAACCTCACAATGTTTTCCTGCCCCTTTATCTCTCTTCTGAGGGATTCATTCTGCAAGAGAGAATGAGCAGACCCTGAGTAAGGAGTTCTCAGCTTGGTCCTATGAGCAATATACTTTCTTTTCTCTGACTCAGCTATTTTTCCATCCTACTTTCTATTGGCTGTCATTTATGTATGTTTCTGCCAAGAGAAAGTGTGAAGTTCCACTACCAGTTTATGGTAAATAGAGTATATCAAAGGATACCCTACAGTAGGTATATAGGATACCCTAAGTAATTGAGTGAGAATTATCCCCTATCCCTTATCCCCGTTCCAGTTTGTGACCAAAGACAACTCTTGTTTGGCCCCTGGAAACTTGACTCTTTCCATGACTCTCTTAGTTTACAGCTTAGTCTGCTGTACCCATGTCAAGAGGTCTGCTTTTGAAACTGAAAAACAAGTTTGATTTCAGAAAACAATTACAAATATTTAACATGAAATACTGAAAATGAAAGGCATGCAGGCTATAAATTCCTCGGGGCACCTTTGTGTTTTTACATGTAGCACAACAGGCCATAGGGGTAATACAAATATGAAATAACAATGTGTTTCTGATCATTTTCTAGTACTATACTTAGTAAATTGCTATTTGTAATGTTCTGTGGAAAAGACAAGGACACTTTATAAACTGGCATAAGTATCAGAGGCTTGAGGCCCACACACAGACACTGTTTTTCCATAAAGTTAGGCCTCGTCTACACTGGGAATTTGTCCCAGTTTCACTCAGTGGTACCCAGCCACCAGGGAAGCTGCACTGGTGCAAACCTTTGGTGTAGCTAAGGTAAACTGCACCAGCACAAACTGCAGATTACTTTGTTTATACTAGAGGTTTACATTAGTGGCAGGCCTCTGTGGCTGGAATTGGGGAAATCCTCAATGTAGAAATGGCCTAATAATCTAGATTAAGAAAACTTCTCGGTATGGTTCTTATGATATATCATGCCAATAACACATTCTCTTCTTTCTCTATGATCATCTTCCTTGCCCGTCCCTCTGAACACATCACTCCGAGTCTCTCAATTGGCTTCCCTTGCTTCGCTCAATAAGGGTGAAGGTTGTTGCCCTCACCTGCAGGAGCCTTCAGAACTAAGCCTCTCCATCTTTGCCAGCTATTGATTCTTTCTTAGTCACTCTCCACTTCTTCTGCTCTACCAATTATGCCAGCTTTGTCCATCTGTTTGTTGGCTGCTCACACAAACATCTCCTTTGTAGTCTTCCACATTGTTCCTTCTGCATGGAACATCTCTTTGAACTGGTAATCCATAAGGTCAAATCTGTCTCCATGATGCCTGTCACAGTAGAGGGCAACTGCACCTGTATTCCCCCTCTGTGGTCCCAGCAAGGAGACTCATACTGGGCTCCAGGCTCCCCAGTCATCACTTCTCTTAGGTGGAGAGCCATGTCTTTCCCTCCTCTTTGCTGTAGTTCCCTGCAGCACAGCTCCCTACCTACACTGTGACCTTCCCAACAAAGTCCAGCTTCCTAAGTCAATCTGTTTTACTTTTCTCTTCAGAGATGGCACACAGTGTAATTTCCACAGTTAAGATACCACACAGCTCTTTTAAGCACGTGTAACACCAACAGACCCCAGTCATCGGTGGGCAGGATCAAACTTGGGACCTTGGGAGCTTAGTGCATGAGCCTCTACCGCATGAGCTAAAAGTCAACTTGCTGTTAGCAAAAGCTGTAGAGCAGACTCATTTATCTCTCTCTCAAGTGGTCTCGGTGCCACTAGATAGGACAGAACACCACACCCAGAAGGTGTGTGGGTTACACAAGCACATTTATTCTTAAGATACAAGCATTACAGAGAAAACATATTAAAAACAATAAAAGAACCTACACTTGTGCTAATAAGCTTACCAGAGATCACCTGCTGTCTCCAACAAGAGCTCTGACTAACAGTCGTTCAAACCCCACCCAGGCATTTTCCATCGGTTACCAGTTCATCACTTCTTTTGCTTAGAACAGGGGTACCCAACGCGGTGCCCGCGGGTGCATCTTAATGTGCCTACATCCTGGCCCCCGGGAGAGCACCCGCCGAAATGCCGCAGCGGCATTTCGGCGGGGACGCCTCTCGATGACGACGCTTGTCGCCAAGTGATGTCATCGAGAGGCGTCGCCCCCAAATTTAGGCGGGGACGCCTCTCGATGACGCTGCTTGGCATTGACAAGTGTCATCATCGAGAGGTGTCGCTCCCGAATTTCGGCGGGGACGCCTCTCGATGACGTCGCTTGTCGATGGCATTTTGGCGGGTGCTCCACCGCCGCAGTGGTCCAGCCGAAAAGGTTGGGGACCACTGGCTTAGAACAAGAACCCTCAGGAGTATGGGCCCGTCTACACTTAAAACACTACAGCAGCACAGCTGTGCCGCTGTAGCACTTCAGCGTTGATACTACTTATGCTGATGGGATGGGTTCTCCCATCAGTGGTGTGCAAATTTTTCAGTTGCATTCTCCCTTACCATTAATAGAATCTGTCTGTCCTCCACCCCCATTTTGCACAATCAAGGCTTCCTCAGCAGAGGAGCTTGGGCTGAAGGCAGAGCTGGGGGTGGATTGGGGATGGGGGAATAGCTGGTGCCAGTGCCGGCACAACCCATTAGGTGACCTAGGCAGTCGCCTAGGGCGCTAACATTTGGGGGGCAGCAGCCGCTGCAGTCGTCATCGGTATTTCATGGGCGGGACCTTCTTCCACCTCTGTTGGGGGCACCATTTCGGGGGCAGGATCTTCCGCCGCCTAGGGCGCCAAAAAAGCTGGCAGCGCTCCTGGCTGGAGCTGGTCTGGGGGTGGAGAGGGAATAAGGGCAGAGCTGGTCTGAGGCCAGAGCCGGGGGTGTAGTGGAGCTGGGGGCGGAGCTGCATCTGGAGGTGGAGCAGGACTGGGGGCAGATCTGGCCTGGAGGCAGAGCTGGGCCTGGAGAAAGAGCAGGGCTGGGAGCTGAACGGGGTTGGGGGTGGAGCTGGTCAGGGGGCGGAGTGGGACTGGAAGTGTGGCGCTCCTCCCCGTCCCCTGTAAGGGCTGGCCTGGGCCCTGCTGCAGTTCCTCCATGCCCTCCAGGGGAGTGTGTCCCACAGTTTGGGGACCGCTGCTTTAGAACATCCGGAGCTGAGCTCCCACACACTCCCCCTTCCCCACACTCTTCCTTACTCTTATTATCCCAAAACCTTTTGATGTAAACTTGTAGGAAATGATAGCTCAAAAGATACATGGGGTTGGCTGGCACTTATTTGTATATTAATAATTGTTATTCAAAAGATTGTAAATATATGTTTATAAAAATTGTATATATTTTATTGTATCCCTTTCCCCTATCCTTTCTATAATACTTACCTTGTTCTTTGGGACAGGCATTATATCTTCATCTGTGTTTGTAGAGTCCCTAGCACAGTGAAGCCTCTGGGTGCTACTTCAATGTTTTATAATAAATAATAATAATGTCAATAACTGAGTTGATGAAATTTTCAGCACTCACAGCTTTGCTAGACAACTATTTACTCCAATAAGTTGCTAATTAGCTAGACACATTTGGCATTATTGGCAGCCTCTTTTCCAGAGGCTCGGCACTAGAATAGTAGGGAATGTTGCAAGTCAGCACTGAAGTGCATTAGCAGTGCTCAGTAAGGAAGCTTGCACGATGCCAGCCTGCACTATTTCTGACTCAAGTCAGTTATTAGTCTCTCATTTTCATGAACATTCAATATATATTTTGCGCCTAAAACATTCTTCAAAGTCCATTTGCTGAGTTTGTAGTAATTTTATACCCCTACATAACTGAGTCTGTTTGTTTAAAATATTGAATGTTAGCAGGGTTTTTTCAATAAGTAGAAGCCCTATAGTTTGGTTTAATGGTATAATGCAGACAGAGTGCATAAAAAGTTTTCAGGTAGCTCTTTAATTCAAAGAAAAAAGAACCTGACAGCATTGTTTTAAAAACAGAACACAAAAGATTACATGGTCTTTGCAAATAATTACATATATCTAAAATAATTGGTCAAATTTAGGGCCTAACACCATGACAGTTCTACCTCTTCAGCTATTTTCTAGATGTAAGCAGAAAAAAGTAAAATGTTGATGATCTTGACATTTGCTAAACTCTAAACCCAATATGATCTATTTTGGGAAAAAAGTCTGTAAGACAATTGTTTGAAGATAAAGGGATACATGTTTTTCAATTAGATTTTTAAACCATCATTACTGTGATGATTCCCGAGAAGATTCCAGTTGACTTTCAGATCCCAAGTGAGTTTGCAAGGGTGGAAGTTAGCGGATCCAACTTTTTACTTGTAAATTGAGCACATTTGATGCAGAAATCATCACAATAAACACAGAACCCCATGAAGCCACTTGTATAGTCATTTTCAGAATAGAATTGCACTATTCTAAAGATTTAAATGAAAACTGTAATGTTATTTTAATCTTTATACTGCTTCTGAACAGTGCTTGGGTCTCAGCTGGCATCTTATTAGACTGTCTAATCAAATTAATTGTATCCATCAGTAAGAGTAATGTAGATGTTTATCTTATTTATTGTTTTCTAATGCATGAATCACTTTGGTAGCTATGAAAGCAACAAAGAATCCTGTGGCACCTTATAGACTAACAGATGTTCTGCAGCATGAGCTTTCGTGGGTGAATACCCACTTCTTCAGATGCAAGACATATGGTAGCTATGCACTACTTTGTCCTTATTTTTGTTCCTGTGTGCTAAAAGTGTCACCAGTGATGAGGCTGACAATGGAAGTAAGGTGCTATCATCTTCTGTATCAATTAAACCCTGAAATTTGTGAAGTGGGTGAGTATGTGGTTATATACTGGCTACTGTGTTTATCAACACCTGCATCCAGCCAATGCTGAAATTCTACTGAGTTCTCTTTAACTGTTTTGAGAAAAATATCCAGTTAGAAAAATGGAATTCAATGTCCATTTTTTTTAATGACTCCACCTAGAAGGAACATAAGCCTAGAGGACTATTATTATGCAGTTGTAGCTTCCCCTAGTCAAATATATTTGCAGGCAGAGTTCAAAGTGAGTAGAAATAGGCCAGAGCACTGTTCTGGCATTTCTCTAATAGCCCCAGCGCTTTCTGAATAATTTAAGCTGTCATTTAAAACAATTAATTTTCTAGCAGGTTCTTCCTGAGTCTGCAAACAAACAGCCTGAAATATTAGAATAGATTCTATTAACTACAGTAGGATGTTACATCTGGAGGCTAATGATGACAATTTGACTGCCACCATTCTTAATTGCTTCTCTGATCATTTTAGCAGAGACATCCAGCTGATGTGTTGGATATTGAGGAATTTAGAAAGGGAAGAGACTTACCAACAGGCCTTTTTATCCATTCCATGGGCTCAGTGAAGGACTCTTTCCTATAGTACATTTTTAATGCTTTACTTGGTTTAAAGTGCTCAGAGTGATGGGACTTCCATCAATTCCCTGTGGAGGTTACACCCCAGTCTAATGATTATCTCCATTAACATGTTTTTCTCCATTTTTCCAGTTTAAATGTGCCCTTTAAAAATTTCCTCCCATTACTCCTGACAATAGCCCAGGGCACTGAATGAGCCAGCAGGAAGGGGTGGGGGTGGGGGGACTAACAGTCGCCAGAGAAGTGAGGGAAGGAGGAAAGGAGCAGCCACCAGAGAAGGAAGTAAAGTGGGAGATAGCAGGGTTAGGGGGAAATGGGCAGAGGAGGCAACAGCTACCAAAGGGAAGAGAACACAGGCCCAGAAGCCAAAAGGAAAGTGAAAGGGAATAAGCAATCACCAAAGTAGGAGGAAAGTGGGAAGCAGCCACTAGGGGAAGGGAAAGGTGGTGAAAAGCAGGGCTGGGGATGGGGATGGGACAGCCACTAAAGGAAAGCAGAGGTGCAGCCTCTGAGGGAAGGGACAAAAGACACAGCAGCCATCAGGGAGAGGATATGGTGAGTCAGCATGAACAGAGTTCTACAGACTTTTCTGCACTTTGACCCTGGGTGCTAAATTACAACCCTTCTCTCTCTCTCTCTGTGGCAAGCAGTTGAGCTATATGCAGATCACAAATCACTGCTCTCATCAGCCACCTTCAAAATAAAATAAAAATAATAAAAAAATAAAATAATTAATACCTGACTCTTCTATAGCACTTTTCATCAGTAGATTTCAAAGTGCTTTACTAAGGAAGTCGGTATCATTACTCCTATTTCACAGATGAGGAAAATGCTCCCTGACTATAAACTGGTAACTACACATAATTGTGCTATAACAACTGAAACACAGAAGTCAATCAACATAACATCTTAGCCATAGGCCATTGCACACAATTATAATACCAGGATGCTTTGAACAAGGACTCTGGATTCATTTTCTGTCTTGAGAGAGGGCGATCAGGAGCCCGAGGATTTCTGTAATTTTTTGGGGACACGTGTCATAAAGGGAGGGACCCTCAAAAAGTGCTGCCTCCTAAGCCTGGCTAGTCCGCAGTAGAAATGAGGTTAAGAGGCCACGCCACGTACTACTTTAGCAGCACGCGAACAGAGTGAGCGAATATGGTAACAGAGGGAACAGGAGCAAGGAGGTTGTCTTGAAATCTGTCAAAAAAAGGGACCGGCCACACGCCTCCCCACCCCCACCCCGTTCGCAACATGCCCTCTGCCCAGCTGGGCAGGCTGCTGGGGGAGCAGGCGACGACAGCGCGGTCACTGTGCCCGTCCGAAAACCTTTGTCCCGCGGAGCAGGGCGCGTGGCGCGTGCTAGGCATCTGCAGGAGCCGGGCAATGCCCAGGCGCCTCCTCCCCGGGGAACAGAAAGAGAAACAGAGCCCGGCCTCGCGCCCGCTCCCGGGCTGCGCTGCGCCTCAGCCCGTGCTGAGCATTACTTCCCCCCGCCGCCTGCTCCCCGCCCCCCCGCTGCCCTACTTCCAGGGTTATTTCAGGACACAGCCGCCTCTCTCGCTCCGCAGCGCTGCTGAAGCCTGCCCGGCGCCTCCCGCGCTCAGACTGGCGTTTGTCAGGTGAGAGCCCCCCCCGCCCCCGCGCTTCCTTAGGGGCTGCCCCTTCTCCGCGAGTAGATCGCCCCAGAGAGAGACCGGGGGAGGCTGCGGGGGGCGGCGTGCGAAGAAGTCTTTGCAAGGCAGCAATGAGCCGGGGGGCGAGGTGGACGGAGCTGCCGGTCTCAACAAGTAGTTCAGAAGCCCCCTGTGAAGGGGGGCGGGATGCTGCCGAGCGCTGCTCCGCGGGGTGGGTAGGGCCCTTCCAGGGCTGCCTTGTTTTTTGCTCTGGGATCTCGGGGGGGGAGGGGAAGGGATGACTCTGACTCTGACTCTGCCCAGCTGCTGCGTTAGACTCCTGCAGCTGGGGGCTTTAAGTGCAGGCTCCCCCCGTCTCTCCCAGGCTTCAAAGCCTGGAGGCATAGAAAGAAAGTGTGTCCTGGGAGCTGGGGCCCTTGAGATCTGGGAGTGCTGGGCAGGACATGTCTTGCGCACGCCTTGAAAACGGGGTCTGCAGATTCAGCAGACTGCCAGTTGTATTTATTTCACTACCATTTACACTAGCTGTAGCTGCTGCTGGCCAGGGGGATTCCTGCTGCCCTCAGAACTTTGCAGCAGACACAGCAAAGGTGCACCCGCCCCAGCTGAATGTGAACTGTTGTGTTGAGACCAGCTGTGGTCTTGGCACCCAGCCCTCAGGTTCAGGGGTGGCTTCAGTTTGTCCTCGCATGAAACATTAGGCCCTACTCAGTTTGTCCTGCAGTATCAAATATGGGGTGGAGGACGGCTTTGGATACCTGCATGTTGGATGGGAGGGGAGAGGGGAAAGAAATGGTGGAAGCCAGGGCTACATGTGGCACTACAGGTGTTCCCTGACTTAGTTTGCAGGGTTTGGCTGTCTGTTTGGGGAAGGGTGCCTGCCTAAGCTTGGCATCAGTCTCTAAACAATCAATAGCAATTCAGGCTGTTTATGCCTTCAGACAAAGAGAGAGGGGGGAAATACCCTTATATGCAAATACTTAATTGCAGCCTTTAGGGCACGGCTCTTGCCTGTGCCTGAGTTACTCCTCCTCTGTCCCAGACTCACCCAGATGTGCCATTGAGCTAAGGCAGGTGAGCCTTCTTAATTGGCCTGCTGGTTCTTGATTGGTCACTCAGTATTTCCTCCTGGCTCTTGTAGGCCTCTGGAGGACTGTCTTGTTGGTTGCCCAGTCTAAAGTGGATTTTCCTTGGACAGGGAATATCAGGGTACCAATGCCACCACCAGGGAGCAGAGAAAGCTTGACCAATCCTGTTAAACACCTGTCTCCACAGAACAGGCCCAGGGGCCTGGTCTCTCCACTCCGCAATAAGGCCACTGTCCCAGGAAAATAAGTTTGTATTCTGGTGCTGTGAACGCGGCCGGTGTCGTGCATTGAAAAGCATGGGGTTGCAATGCCAAATACCACTGAGTAATGTGAAAGTTATTGTCCTTCATCAATTGCAACCATTTAAGGGGTACACGGTCTGTTACAAGGTAGAAGGGAGCCCTTAAAAGGTAATAGTGTAATGCCCCACAGCCCATTGATGGCCAGACATTTTCTCAGTTGTGGACTACCTGGTCTCTTGATGCTGCAGCTTCCAGCTTAGGTATAGTATTGGATATTCCGCCCCTTTGAAGTTTTGTGACAGTACTGCTCCCCATCCAGCTGTGGAAGCATCAGTTTGTAATATAAACACGAATGAGAAGTCCAGACAGCATAGGTCAGGCAGTTGATCGAGGCTATCCTATATCTAGGTAAATGCCTTGCTACACTCAACAGTCGAATGGACTCTTCAGGATGTGCTGGCCTTCGTGAAGTCTGTCAGTGGTGCTGAAAGTGTCGCAAAATGGGGCATGAACCTTTGATAATAGCTGGCTAGACCCAGGAAAGCCTGTTTCTTAGTGGTAGGAACTGGGGTCATCCTCAAGGCCTCTGTCTTAAATTGCAGTGGTTGAATCCAGCTGTCCTCTATGAAATACCCAAGATAGCAGGTTTCCTGCATCCCAAACTTACATTCTTTTGAATTATTGGTGTGTTCTGCCTCCTGCAGTCATTGTAATGCAGAGGCCACCTGTACCAGAGGTGACTGCCAAATCATACTATACAAATAAATACATCATCCAAATAGGCTGCTACAAACCCTCTGTGAGGGTGTAGGACTCAGTCCATAAGCCTCTAGAATGTGATAGGGGCCCAGGCAGTCCAAAAGGCATGGTTGTAAACTGAAAAAGCCCAAGATGTGTGGCAAATACCCCAGATTCCCAACAAGAGATGGCATTTGCCAGTACCCTTTGTTAAATCAAGTGTGGTGATACATTTAGCCTTCCCAGGGTGGTTGAGGAATTCATCGATGTGTGCAATTGAGTAGGCGTCAAATTGTGATGCAGAGTTAAGCCTCAGGAAGTCCATGCAAAATCAAGTGATCCCATAGGTTTTGGGAACCAAAGCCACCAGGCTACACCAAGGCTACATATAGGACTCCTCAATGATGCCAAGGTCTAATATGGCCTGTACCTCCTGCTCAGGAATGCAGTAAGTTGCATCTTCAGGCCTTACCTCCGGGCAGGTTTAGAGTCAGTGTTTCACTAGATGTGTTCACCTTGGCTGGGTGGAGAATACCATGTCATAGTGGGTCAATATGTTTCTGGCTTGCCAGCGTAAGCTTAGGACTAAGACTTTCTGCTATCGGCACATCGTCAGCGCCTGCTGGCTCTTGTATCTGGGGGCCCAGATGCTGTGAACAAGCTTTCCTGAGCCTGCCATGGTTTTAACCTATTTACGTGGAAGATCTGGTGTTTCTTCTTTTTGTCTGGACAGTGAATTTCATAATCAACTTTTCTAACTTGTCTGACAGCCTCATAGGATCCTTGCCATTTGGCCAGGAGCTTGCTGTGTGGGCCGGGGAGGCATAGCAGTGCATGGTATCCTGGCTGAAAAAGCCCCTCCCAAGTTCCTTTATTATAGTGTTGGGCCTGGGTTTGTTGGGCCCACAGGAGCGTCTCCTTCACAAATTATCCTACTCGTTTGAGCTGCTTGCACATCTGTAGGATATGCTGTTATAAGGTGGAAAGACCCCAGTCGTTGGCGGGCAGGATCAAACTGGGGACCTTTGGAGCTTAGTGCATGAGCCTCTACCACATGAGCTAAAAGCCATCTTCCTGTAGAGCAGTCGTTCTCCCACCCCTCCACTAGATGGGACAGAACCCCACACCCAGGAGGTATGTGGGTTACATACTTCCCCTTACTGAGGAAGCATGTCCCAGGCTTCAGAGATTTCCCAGTTTAAATCCCAGATGAGCCCTCACTTATAACACCAACAGACTTGTGGCGAGCGGGATTGAACTTAATGGTGGCGAGCGGGATTGAACCTGGAAAGCCAACTGGCTGTTAGTCTAAGGCTGTAGAGCAGTCTCTCCCCCCGCACTAGATAGGACAGAAGACCACACCCAGGAGGTGTGTGGGTTACTGTCATGAATAGTTAGTAAAGGGTTAAAGCATAGTACCTGGTGGGCACCTGACCGGAGGACCAATCAGGGAAGAGATTTTGAAACTCCTAGGAGGGAACTTTTTCTCTCTGTTTGGGGGGGGTTTTGTCTTTGGCCGTTTGGAGTTCAAGAGACCAGACGAGTTAATCAAGTCCCTACAAGTTCCACCTTTCTGAACTAATTTCTTCTAGTCAAGATAGTGAGTATTAGAAAGATACTTTGTGTCCTTATCTAATAATCCTATGTTTGCAATTCTGTGTGTTTGTTATTGATTATTCTTAATTCTGCTTGTACTGGTTGTACTGAGAAAGAGAGAGGATTCTCTCCAGAACTTAGCAAGGTTATACCCTATGAGTGCCCAGCTTGGATTCATAGAGATTCTGTATTTTCTTTTTGTTCTCTTAATAAATTCTTTTCTTTTCTTTGGACTTGGTTAATTCCTTCCCTTGGGGAAATTAAGGGGAAGGGGAGGGGGAAGTGGGCTGCTTCCCTGTGTGTAGAGATTCAAGGCGTTTGAACCCAGGCATCTCTGTCTCCGGAGAAGGCTGGAGAGAGGGGGGAGGGGGAAGGTTCCTCCTCTGTGAATTGATCTGTGTTCCCAAGGGGGGAATCAGGGGTGTCCCGGCCCACGGAATTGACCGGGTGGTGGCAGCCGAAGGGGAGACCTACCCTAGGATTTTGGGGTGGGGGGAAGACATGCTGGTCCTCACTTTGAAACCGGCCAGTTTCAAGTGAGGGTTCAGACCAGGACAGTTACACTCTAACATGTTTTGAGAGCATGATTGCTCTCTTCCCAGGGCTCTTTAAGGAGGTCCAGGATTCCTTGAGACTGTCAGCCACAGAACAGTTCAAAGGGCAAGAAGCCTGTTGGGGCTTGAGGTGGTACTTGTATGACAACGAGAAGATTGAGAAGTAGCTGATTTGAATCATTGGGGTCTTATCATCACAAATTTCTTCAGGATTTGCTTCACAGTCTAGTTAAATCTTTCCACCAGGCCATCAGTCTGGGGATGGTATTGTGAAGTTTGGCCGGATCTAACCTTAAGATGTTGCCATATGTCCTGCATTAGGTGGGAGGTGAAAGCTACTTCTTTGACCTGTGAGGACTTTGGTAGGCAAGCCTACTCGTGCAAAAAGCAGGACTAACTCCCTGACTATGGCCTTGGCCGTTACTGAGCAGAGGTGAACTGCCTCCAGGGTAGCAAGTTGAATAATCCACTACTACTAAGACATACTGGTGCTCCCTTGCATTTTTTTCAAATAGCACTGCTATGTCTGTTTCTACTGCTCAAAGCAGGGTACTTATGAGCAGTAAGGGGCGTGCTACTTGTTGGCAGTCGGAACAGATTGCACAAAATATTGCCACTTCCTTATGGACCCCTGGCCAAGAGTCTGACTAGCACCTTTCCTAGGGTTTTATTTCTGCCCAAGTGGCTGGCAAAGGGGACGCAGCATGTTAGTCATAATACTTATTTTCAAATACTTTTGGGCACCAGGAGCTGGAGGCATATTTCACCTGTCTGGGAGTTATTCTCCACACAGTAAAGTGAATTATTTTGTTGTTCAAAGTGGGGAAATTGGGAGACCTGAGCCTTCTGCACGATGATTCCGTTAACCAATGCAAGCCGAGTGTACGTCTCTCTATAGCTGTTATCTTGTTGTTCCTGAACCAGATCAAAGCTCCTAGCTACTACTGTTGAGTTAGTGTTGGGAAGAGCGTTGCCCTGAGGTGGTTCTGTTGGGCTGTCAGGCGGTTTATCAGATGCCAGGGTAGATAAAAATCAATGATTTAAAAAAAAACCAAAAAAATCTGATTTTTTTTATTAAAATCAGATGTTTTTGATAGGTTTTTTTCTTCAAAAAGAATTTTATCTAACAATAGTTTTAATTAATATACATTATAGCTCAAAGATATCTCATCATGGAATAGGGATTATAAATTCTAATTCTATAGCATGAGACAATATATTCATGTAATGTTTAAGAAAAGTTTTGTAAATGAGTTCCAATAGTTCGTGGATTAGGGACCCAATCTTATGCGGTTCCAGGGGTTTCTGTATAGATTATTTACCGTAGGTTAATCTTTCTATCTACCCAATGGGACTTAGTTTTGCAGTTCTCAAACTGTGGATTTGTGTCTCCAGAGATAACATGCTTGTTAAAAGCAAAAATGTTTTTAAATAAATATAGAGAGAGGTGAGAAATAAGACCTCAACCCTATTGTCCCACTGCAAATTTGTGTACACAGTGTCAATCCCTTACCTCTCTCTAAAAGTGCAGTTTCAAAAGTTCAATGAATAGAAGATTGTTAGGGGAGGAGTAGATCTGGACAAGGAGAAGAAGTCTGGAGATAAATGTGAGAAGGGAGGGACAGGCAGTAGAAACAAAAGTGAAACTGAGGAGCATATTCCAGAATGCACTTTTATGTAGAAATCCATGATTAAATCGAATCTTCCTGACTAGTGATTTAAATCATGATTTAAAATGATTTGATTTAAATCAAATCCACTCTGTCAGATACAAAGGCAGTTTGCAACCAGGCCTTCCTGTCTAGTTGTCACTGTTGGCTTACAATGAGGCATCACAAAGGTCAGATACAGGAATTGGAAAGATGTCAGACAATCAGACTGAAATGGAAACTGGGTTCTCTGTGTGATGCAGTAGTAGTGAGGAGAAATGTTGCAAAACCCTTCTGATTATTACTTCCCATGGCAAGTTGGGGGTTATATCAACTTGAAATCTTACAGTCTGTTTCCCTGTATTCAAATGTACTTGTGCTGGGTGGTAGGTCTGAGTATCCCTGTGGATACACATCACATGCACCGGGTCATCCTCGCGCTACTCTTCCAGATCCAGTAGGTTCTCTTGAATCAGGGTTTGGGGTCACCCAGAGTCTGTTAGCCCTGTCATTGTTCAGCCCCGCAAGTACTACTGGAACTACAATTGCCAAGTACAAAGCCACAGTTCACAAAATCACACTCCATGAGGGGCACAAGCGGCTGGCATGCCCTGGCTTCCCACAGTGGGACCATAAGAATGGCCATACTGGGTCAGACCAATGATCCATCTAACCCAGTATCTTGCCTGATTGTCCAAATAGGGGAGGCTTCTTGCCAGCTCCTTGGCCTTCTCCCACACGGGATTCCATGCAGTTCCTCTTTGATAGTTCTTGTGATGGTGTTGTGGGGTGTCTTCTGGGTTCCACTGGCAGTCATTTTGGGACTTCCCTGGAATCCCCCTGGCCCTTTTCTGGTACCCCAGATTAACTCCTCAGCAGGGGTGGCCCATCCATATAGGCAAACTAGCCAGTTGCCTAGGGTGCCAAGTTAAATGGGGCACCAAATTCGAGGGAAAAAATCAAATTAGGGAAAAAAAGATGGAAAAAAAAAATAACAAAGATGTCATTATTTCAATTCCTGTGCGCGTACGGAGGGAATATAAATTATAATCCATTTATCTACATTTCTGATAATGTATTAATATGTCAAATCTTTTATTTACTGCAAAAATAAATATTTTAGAATTTTTTTTTGCTATTTTACGACGTAGGGTCAAGATGACCCACTCTGCAATTTTGATAAGCAATAACTCAGCCACAATGAAACACATCCACCAGTGGCAAGAGCTGCAATGCTAGTGACACCTAACTTTAATATACATCAAGCTCGCGTAACCAGAAATTCATGTAGAGTGGAGATATCTTGAGTTGATACATGTCAAACGGTCGTTTTAACACACGCCGCAGGTTGATGGTTAGGAATCGAGCGAATACTGTGGAAAATTGTGTTTCTTGGTGCCAAAGAATAAAGTCTTTCAGCATTATAAATCCAAAATGTGAGTATCTTTAAGTGCTGTTAAACCTTAGCGTTATTATCGGGTTGTATAATTATGAACTTTTCTTTGTTATAACTAGTTCACATGTAATAATTAAGGTCCATAAAAGAAAAGTAACAGCATTAATGCTTAATAGACTACGAAAGCGATGATGTCACACTCCAACCGGGTAACCGTGAGGAAGGGGATTACTTTTCAAACAACTGGTGTCGGGTTATAATGTCGAAAAAGGTCATTTTGTTTCCATGTAAATGCTGTAACTAACTCTTTAATAGGTAAGTGAGTATATGTTACTAATCATTGAACCTTTAAGCAGTGAAAAGACGTGTTGGGATGGCTGCAATGGGTTTAAATTGCCAACCATGTGGTGTGTCAGCCTTTCTTATCTCTATAATGCTTGCAGTCGGGAGCACAGTATATAACAATATTCAAATGCCCCATGGCAGAAAGAGGAAAAAGAAAACTCTCAGGAGCTGAGTATCATAAACGAAAGGCTGAGAAGGGAAAGGACCAAGCAAAACAGCAGGGATCCTTCCTGAAATATCTTCTCTTTAATACAAGTAAAGATGGAAGCAGTTCACAGCATCCAGATGAAGGAATTTTACTTGGAGAGGAGGTAAGATCACATCCGCATGGAAGCAGTTTGGAACATCAAGATGAATGTATATTACTTCGAGATGAGGGTAGCTCACATCCACAAAAAAGCAATTTGGAAACTCAAGATGATGGAAACTTACTTCTAGATGAAGACAGCTCACAGCATCAGACTGATATGGAAGTGGAGAAAATTTATTCACCTTCAGAGAGACATGCAGAAATTGAAGTAAATTAAGTAGAAGGAAGAAAGGATGAGGAAGTTACAAACACATTACAGTATGGGGACCCAGCTTCTTGTCATCAGATCTAGGCCAGTGTGCGGCAAATTCTCATGGAACATGGACCCGAACAAGTTCATGAATTTCCCTTCCCTGAGGATGGAAATAAGAGAAAATTCTCTGCTCAGCATTACAAGAGGAAACTCATTAATGGGAAGAAATTCATTGAAACTGGTTACAATATTCAGCATCGAAGGACTCTGTTTTGCTTTTGCTGCAAGTTACTTAGAAATCAAGCAATTGGTATATCACTTAATGAAAATGGTTTGAAGGACTGGAAAAACATATCTTCAATTCTCTCTTCACATCAAAGTAGTACAGAACATTTGGAATGTTTTTTCAAAATTGGAAAGAACTTGAATTATGATTGAAAAAAGGAAAAACTATCGAAGAAAATTTACTTGTGATCAAGGGCAAAGAAGAATATTAGCAACAAATATTAGAGCATCTGATTGCTTTAGTGAGAGCTCTGAGGGCAAAATTTAGCATTCCGCAGCCGTGGTAGAAATGAAAAATTATACACTCCAGGTAATGGAAACTTTTTAAAAAATTTGTTGAATACCTAGCTTTGTTTGATACAGTCATGAAGGAGCATCTACGTAAAATAACTGATCATGAAACACAGGTTCATTACTTAGGAAAAATATGCAGAATGAACTGATTCAAATCCTAGCAAATGCCATTAAAAAGAAAATTGTAGAAGCTGCCCATTCTGCAAAATACTTTTCAATAATACTGGACTGTACACCAGATGTGAGTCATGTTGAACAAATCATGATCATTCGTTTTGTGGACATGGAAAAGTCTGCGGATGAAGATAATGTTTAAGTGCTCATAAAGGAGCATTTTTGGGGTTTCATACCACTGAAGGAACAACTGGAGCATTTATGACAAACTATTCTACAAGAGCTTGAAACAATGTCATTATCTGTTGAAAATTTACATGGTCAAGGCTATGATAATGGGAGTAATATGAAGGGTAAAAACAATGGTGTGCAAAGGAGAATGATGGAAAATCAATCCTAGGGCCTTTTTTTTCCCTTGCAGTGCACATTCTCTGAATTTGGTTGTCAGTGATGCTACTAGATGCTGTTTTGAGGCAAGCAGTTTCTTTGACCTGGTGCAATGCGTTATGTGTTTTTTCTCAGGTTCAACACGCCGTTGGGAGATTCTGACTCACCATTTGAATTCTCTAACTGTGAAACCACTTAGACAAGATGGGAGTTGCATTGATGCTTTGAACCCTCTTCGCTATGAACTTGGAAACATTTTTGATGCCCTAATTGAAATTTCTGATGATACTACCTTTAGTGGATCATCTGGCAATATGGCATGTTCAGATGAAGAAGGTCTTGCAAATAGCCTTGCCAAGTTCAAATTTGTGACTTCACTCATTTTGTGGTATAATATCCTTTTCGAGATTAACCTCACTAGTAAGCAGCTTCAGGAAAAGAACTTGAACATGCATTCTGCTATTGAAAAACTGCAGCAAACTAAAAATATTCTGGAGGAATTCAGAAGTGATGAAGGGTTCGAAAGAACACTGGTAGATTCTCTTGAGCTTGCTGAAGAAATAGACTTTCCAACAGAATTTGAACCAGAGCCAGTTCGCATTCAGCAAAAGAAACGGCAGTTTTCGTATGAAGGATGAGACACCCATTCAGAACCCAAAACAAAGGTTCAAAGTGAATTTCTACTTTGCAGTCCTTGATATTGCTATTCACTCGGTTGATGAAAGATTTCAACAGATGCAGCAGCTAGAGTCAGTATTTGGCTTTCTATATGATATCCACAGCTTGCAAAAGAAAACAGCAAAACAGATAAAGAGAATTTTGTATAAAACTGGAGTCGGCATTGACTCATGAAAACTCAAAAAGACATTGGTGCTACAGATTTGTGTAGTGAGTGTCAGGCTTTTTCAAAACGACTTCAGTACTTCTTCAGGAGTTGAATGTTTCTTAAGTTTGTTTGTGAAAATAAACTCAGACAGTTTTCCAAACATTTTTATAGCTCTATGCATTCTTTTAACTTTGCCAGTTTCCATAGCTAGTGGGGAATGTAGCTTCTCAAAGTTAAAATTGATAAAAACATATCTGCGTGCAACAATGGCGCAAGAGAGACTTGTTGGACTTGCCACAATGTCAATAGAGCATGAAATAGCAGGAAAACTGGATCTAAAAGAACTAATGACTGAATTTTCAAACTTAAAGCAAGAAAAGTCATGTTTTAAGAGCACAGAGTGTTTTTTATTCGGAGTGTTTTGTAAATATAGGTTAAAGCTCATTGAAGAGTTTTTTTTTTCTTATTTCTTTCTATATTGGATGTGGTGGTAATGGCAGTTAAAGCAGGATAGCATAATGGATGATTTTGGACTTGTAATAATAAAAATTATAATTAACATTTTAAATGCATTTTTATTAGAAATCATACTGAAATATCATCTAGCTGTCGTGTATAAATCTATTCTGAAAATTTTGTCTCTATTTTATCTGATCTCAGAAACATTGGTTAGACAGACGGATAGACAAACCGAATAATTAAGCCTCTGTTTAAAAAAAAAAAAAAAAAAAGTTTAAAAAACATTAAAAGGAAAAAAGGGGCAAAATGTTTCCCAGTTTACCAAAAACCTCAGCCTAGATCTGCCCTTGGGGTTTGGAGGTGGGGGCGCTGATTGCATGGTTCGCCTAGGGCGCTAGTTGCTCGCAGCTAGTCTAGGGCTGCCCCTGCACCTGAGGAGATTGAGGTCACGCTTCACCAACCTGGGCTATCCACCCTGGCTGGACCCAACCTGCTGTCATAAAGTCTTCAATGTATTGGGGTTGTATTTACATACCCAGGTTGACAGGTTTGAATGACAGTCGGCAAAATATTTGGGTACTGTTTGAGTACCACTGACCCCACAAGCTCAGCTGGAGAGCAGGATGCTGGCCAGAGCCAGATGATGGCCCACTCTTTTAGCCTGGAGCCACAGCCGGGGTCATGCTTCTGGTGAGAAAGTGTCCAGAATCAGTGCTAGTAGATTGCAGCTGATACCCCTAGTTGGTCGAGGATGGCGGCTTCCAGGGTATCCTAGTCCTTCGCAGCTTCATTATCTAAGGCAGGGGTGGGCAAATCTTTTGGCCCGAGGGCCACATCGGGGTGAAAAACTGTATGGAGGGCTGGGTAGGGAAGGCTGTGCCCCCAAACAGCCTGGCCCCCACCCCCTATCCGCTCCTCCCACTTTCCGCCCCCCTCAGAACCCCCAACCCATCCAACCTCCCTGCTCCTTGTCCCCTAACCACCCCTCCTGGGAGCCCCCCACCCCAAACCGCCCCCGGGACCCCATCCCCTGAGTGCTCTGACCCCTATCCACACCCCCGCCCCTTGACAGGCCCCCCGGCACCCCACCCCTTATCCTGCCCCCCCGAACCTCTTCCCCATCCAACCGCCCTCAGCTCCCTGTCCCCTGACTGCCCCCCAGGACCCATTGCCCCATATCCAACCTCCCGGCCCCTTTACCATGCTGCTCAGAGCAGCATGTCTGGAGCCGCACCTCCCGGCCAGAGCCAAACATGCTGCCGCACTCCCCTGTATGAGTGTGCAGCCCTGCTGCCCACGTGGCGGCATGGCTGCAGGGGAGGGGGGACAGCAGGGGAGGGGCCGGGGCTAACCTCCCCGGCCAGGAGCTCAGGTGCTGGGCAGGATGGTCCTGCAGGCTGGATGTGGCCATAGTTTGCCGACCTCTGATCTAAGGCCTGGTACGCTATCAGGTTTTCCCTAGTTAGAAAAGGGCTTGTTGTGCAGCCCAGGTGGTGGTCTCCCATTGGGCAGCCTGGGCTACCTGCTCAAACGTAACAAGATATGCCTCAGGGTAATCAGCAGGCCAAGTTTGGAAAAGGTGCTAGCTGGTGCCAACAGAGTCACTTCAGAGTGGGGAGTGGCCAGTGATTTGCTCCGGTATTGCTTCCTGAAACTGCTGCTGCGAGAGCTCGAGGAACACATTTTGGTGCTGATGGTTGGCTCACTGAGCCTCCTGCTGCCCTTTCAGGAAAAGCTGCTGGGCCTGCTGCTGCTGAGCTAGGAGTCATATGGTGTCCTCCAGGGGTCCTCTTTATGGAAAAAGGGGGAGTTGACCCCACTTCTCATACCAAGTTGTGGGAGACAAGGCTGCTCCGTAGTGCCCCTTTGAGGGCCATGCGTGATGCTCCCTGCTTTAGTTTGAAAGGTTTGGCTGTCTGTGTAGGGCAGGATAGCCGGTGGGGTAAGCTTGGTGTCAGTCTCCAAACAATCAAGTAACAAAACAGAAACTCAGGATTCAGCTGGCTGACCCTTTAAACAAAGAGGAACCCCTCTCCCCTGAAATGCAGCACCCCTCCCCTCAAACTGTAGCCTTGGCCTGGGCCTGAGTTCTGGGTTCACCCGGAGGAGTTCTTCTTCTATCTCAGTCTCACCTAGGTGTGCTCCTCAGCAAAAGCAGTCAAGCCTGCTTAACTGGTTCTCCTCCTGCCTCTTCTAGGCCTCTGAAGGACTATCTTGTTGGTTGCCCTGTCTGAGGAGATTTTCCTTGGGTAGGGAGTATTGGAGTGCTGATGCCTCTAGCAGGGAGCCGAGAAAGCCTGACAGACCCCACCACAGGAACCAGTGGAAAAACTCCCCTTTCACCTCTCTTTTAAAATCAAACCCTGCTTTTCACTGACACTTAGCAAATGATAAAAGCATCATGAGACCTCGTTTACTTCTTGCAGCTTCCTGATGATTATGTGGCTTCCCTCCACCCCAGAAATTTCTTAAATAAATCACCACTGTGAGGGTTTTGTTAATGCCAGAGTAGGGATCTTATGTGTTTAGTTTCTCCAAGTCACTTAGTTCAGCAAATATTTTTATTTGTTGTGATGCTGTCTTTGTAAACAAAATAATGCTCAAATGTGGGCTTTTTGCAGAGTATCCCTTTCTGTATATTCTGTGACACTGTATATAGTTTAGTAGAATAGCAGTGTTTCCTTCCAAAGGATTATACTGTTTTTTTTGTTTTTATGTTTTGTCTGAGTGGCAGGTTAAGTTTAACTAAAAGTTGCGGCTGAACAAGATCATCATTTTAAAGATTTTGAAAAAGTGTTGAAAGTTCATATCACAGACCAACATGTAAACGTAGAGTTGTGTCATTGAAGGTAACACTGTGTGATCATTTAACAAATGAAGCACTTTGTGAATTTTTCCATTAATGTACTGTGCAATCTCTACAATGACAAAGCATGTCACTGGCGCTTCTGGGTTTGAAGGATAATCAATGGCCATTAAATAAATATATATTTAAGTGGCCTCCTGGTGAGCGTGGTGGCCAAGACAGTACATTTTGGCAACAATATATGTTTGGGTTGTGTGTTTCTTTAGTAATTACTTCTGAAGAATTGAAGTAAGACAAAGTAATAAGGGGGAAAAAATAATGAAGAAACTCAAGGCACAGGTAAATGAAGTAACTTGTCCAAGGTCCCACAGAAATCAGTGGCAGAGCTGAAGAAAAATCAGATTCCCTGACTCAGTCATATGTCTTTACCACAAAACAAATCTCCTTTCAGTAATGACAGATCCTACTCCTATTGAAGTCAGTGGCAAAATGCAGTAAAGGCAGTCCTTATGCACTAGACACACTTATGAATAGCTGAGAGATGGCTTTCTATATAACGGAAAGAGGAAACAAATCTGAAAAAAAAATACCAGTCATCTGGCTTTGAACACTAGAAAAACAGTGTTCAGACTAAAAGAGGGAGGCTTTCAGGTTCTAAATGGTCCTCGTGTTCTGGAGAGAATATTGGTGCCACAGGAGAAAATCTAGCTAAATGGTAGAAAGTTGATTGTCCGATTGTCACAAAGTATATACTACAGCAACTATGAGGTGTTGCAGATTAGAAGGTGGGATGCTTTCTTGATAAAGAAAAAGGCAACGTGGATGTCATTTGTAGGAGTGTATGAGGTCAGAGACTTATATATTAAAGAAAAATTGTTTTCAAAGAAACAATGGAGGGAAGAAAATACAGAAAGGGACTAAAGGTAGGTCTGCACTACAGACTTATATCAGCATAACTACATTTATCAGGGGTGTAAAAAGGACCAGGGCCGGATTTACATCTTACGCACAGCATCTTCAGTGCCCCCCCCCCCGTCTACAGCTGACTTTTGTGTTTTCTGTAAAAAAAAGAAACTTTTAACCCACTTTTAACTTTTAGGTGCCCCTAGAATGCCGGTGCCCCAAGGCACATGCCTAGTGTGCCTAATTGGAAATCCGGCCCTGTCCATGACCCTCCCTGAGCAATTTCTCCCTGCTTCTTAGCCAAGAGGAAACATGAGCCTATAATGGACTCCCTGCAAACCTTGCTGAAGACATACAGGAGCTGTACTGAGGTCGCAAAATATAAGGTGGAACCACCATGATATGGAGATGGAACTCAGGCATGCTAAATGGATGGCTGCTAATTTTCAAACGCAAAGCTCAAAAAATCTCATAGGGTGACTATAGCCAGGCTATCCAAGTTCAACTGGATGATGTTTTCTGGCCCAGTAAAGATGTGAAAGAGAAAATCACCACAGACGAATGGTGAAACAACCTAATGTAGGCAATACTGAAGGTGCTCAAGGCTGTTGTCAAGCAGTCCAGAAAGGCTTTAAGCTGGGGGAAAATAGCTGATCCAGACTTATTTGAGGGAAGATCTTCTCTAATCTAAACCCAAAATGATAAAGAGCAAAAACTGAAACTCCAGCAAGAGATACTGAAGAGAAAGACAATTTGGAGGAAAGATAAAATAGAATTGGTAGGGAATTACAAGGAAAATATTGGCAAGCAGGGTAAAGCAGCTGTGATAAAGGCTGAGATCCAGTGATGGCAGGAATGTACAAATCTTACAAAATGCTAACCTGAGGGCAGAATGACAGAATAGGGAGACAGAATATGTATTAATTACAGCAAAACTAATTAATGCTAAAATAATACACTGGCCTAGTGTGTGTGTGACCTTGTTTCTCTCTAGTTGCTGATTGTTGTGACTATACAGCTTATTACTGTTTCACAGATTGAGGAGTACTTCCTTAGAGCAGGTGTGAGGGTCTTCTGCTTTTGGCACTACCCGGCAATAAAACACCTGCAGCTGACCCATGTCAACTGATTTGGGCTTGCATGGCTCTGCTAATGGAACTATAAAATTGCAACGTAGATGTTCAGACTTGGGTTCTCCAATAACCCACTAGCATCTAGTAAGACAGTGCTTGGAGGGCCAGGAGTGGCCTAGTGTTTGGCGCACCTGACTTTCGGGTCTTTGTTTCCCTGGTCAAGGTGCATCCGTCTTTCAGGCAGTGGGGGTAGAGGGACCCAGGCCCTCCACTCCACCAGGTCCCAGTCCAGGGCTCTGTGTTAGTTGACCCCTGAACGGGTGGCACTTCAAGCAGGGAGTCTAAATCGGGCGGGCAAACTTTTTGGCCTGAGGGCTGCATTGGGTTTCTGAAATTGTATGGAGGGCTGGTTAGGGGAGGCTGTGCTTCCCCAAACAGTCAGGTGTGGCCTGGCCCCCACCCCCTATCCGACCTCTCCTGCTTCTCGCCCCCTGGGATTCCTGTCCCATCCAACCCCCCTCCCCCGGTTCCCTGCCCCCTGCCACTCCATCCAACCCCACCTCTCATTCCTGACTCCCCACCCCGGGACCCCTTCCCCATCCAACCACCCCTTCTCCCTGTCCCCTGATTGCTCCCCTGCCACCCCATCCAACCCCTCCTCTCATTCCTGACTGCCCCCTGGGGACCCCTGTCCCCATTCAACCCCCCTGTTCCCTGCCCTCTGACCGCCCTGACCTCTATCCACACCCCCGCTCCCTGACCACCACCTGGAACTCCCCTGCCCTCTATCCAACTCCCCCGTTCCCTCCCCCCTTACTGCGCTGCCTGGAGCGTCGGTGGCTGGCAATGCTACAGCCGTGCCGCCTAGAGCACCAGGACAGGCAGCTGCTCCACCCAGCTGGAGCCAGCCACGCCACTATGCATCACAGAGCACCGGGTCAGGCCGCGGCTCTGCAGCTATGCTGCCTGGCAAGAGCTCGCAGCCCCGCCGCCCAGAGCATTGTGCCAGTGCTGGGGTGAGCTGAGGCTGCGGGGGAGGGAGACAGCAGGGAAGGGGCCAGGGGCCAGGGGCTAGCCTCCCAGGACAGGAGCTCAGGGGCCAGGCAGGAGGGTCCCGCAGGCCAGATGTGGCTCGTGGGCCATAGTTTGCCCACCTCTGGTCTAAATCCTTTGCCCTGGGCTACTTCCTAACAGAGTCTCTTCAATTTGCGGAATGGCCCCTGTAGTCCAATTTACTGGAGTGGCTTGCCTCCTGTGGTGCCCTCTCATGGATTTGGATGGCACCCTGCTGCAGTCCTAGGCTCTTTTGGGTGGGGCATCCATAAGTTTGATGAAGCCAACCCCCACAATGTCTTTGGGCTGCAGTCACCCCGTTACCTCAGTTGCCAGAAGCGCCTAGTTCTGCCTCCCTTGGCTGGGAGACAGAATGTGCTCCCTGGTGTCTGTCTTGGCTGGCAAGATGGTGGCCCTTCCAATCAGGTAGGGCAGTAGCTAGCTCCTGCCTCTTCACCAGTCAGCCCTGACCTGGGCCAGGCTCTCTCCTTTTCTGCTCCCTCCAGGCGTGGCATTGGCTGCAGGTATAACGAAGCGGGGCCGACTGGGTTCAAAGGTTCTCCTTCACCCCTGCTGTGCTGGTGGGCAGTTTCTCTGCTTCATCACATACATATGCACTGTATAGGGGTATATTGCATAAACTTCTGAGTAAGTTCTAAGTCTTTATTATGAGCTAAACGTAGTTAATATTGTTTGAGCCAAGATTACTTGCATCATATTGTCAGCAATGTGGTTATTCTACATTTGTATGTTAGCAGGTGAGGTATGGCGCTTGTGAAATTCAAGTTCTAGACTTGTAAATTCTTGGTATTAGTGCAATAAATTTAGGATGTTGAAGAAACTGTTAATGGAGAGTCAATGCTTTCTTTTTAGATAAATAAGAAGCTGTTTAGTTCCATTTCTCATAATAAAATAGCTAATAATATTTCCACAGTGATAAAAAATTGTGATAAAATGACATTATTCAAGGAGTGATTAACTATCGCACATAGAACTGATATTTCAGCACAATACTTTTTATGACCTTACATATTTTGCTTTTCTTTGCTATAGAGTTGCATTTGCTTCAAAGTACAATGAGGTTTCTTGGCTTAGAACTCATGTTATAATTGGTTTCTAGAGCTTTCTTGGTTTGACCTAATTGGACATTTTGAAAGGTTGTCAAGGCATGCAGTAGGGTTTTGCCAATTTTTCATCTATGATTAATAAAGCTCATTTGGAGGATCTGTTAGAGTTCTGAAAAGAAGATATTGAAGCAGAAATGTTATAAAAGCATTACCAAATGCTATTTTATTAATGGGGGCATGTTTAATGTTGAATGATGAATAATTAACAGTAAATAAACCATTTGTTCTCGAGAAACCTTTTCCTTCCACAGTGCAGGTGATTATTGTGTTGTTACTGTGATTTTTATAGTCAAGGTTGAACAAGTACTTTCATTCCACTTTGCTATGATGTTTTTTGTAAAAATTCAATTTTTTTTAAATTAGAGCAATAAAAAGTGATTTTATCAGTTGAGAATTTTTCAAAGATTTTTCTTTTCGTATTACTCAAAAGTGCCTTTTTTAAGTTCGGACTTTCTATACATTTAGTCTCTACCAAGAACAAGTGAGTGCCTTTGACATGTCTGAAGTTGAGTGAGAAGAAATGAAAGTATATGTTTTTGAAAAATGCAGACAATAAAAATAAGGTTGTGTACCCCATCACAATTTCCATAGCCCTTAAATCCTCACAAAACGGTTAAACTGGATTTTATTCTGCATTTTTCATCTTTCTGGAAACAAATCCAAAACTAAGTGGTGTGTGTGTTGATTTGCCTACTTGTATGTTTTTCTGTTTGTCTATCACCATAGTATCTAAGTCATATCTGACAGTTTTTTTGCCCTGAGGAAGGTCTGGCTGAATGTAGTGGGTGAGTCCACAGTCACAAGGCTCTGGCACATTGAAGTTAACTCAACTATGTGAATTGCCCAGGGAAAGGGCTGCTTATCTGTCTCAGCCATCTCTTTTTTTTTTTTTTTTAAATCATGTTTTGCTGGTGCAGCTTTGTCCTGAAGTAAAATATCCAACTGTTGCAATGACTCCAGTGTGTAATTTCTCAGTACAGAGGAAAGGAGGGCACAGTTGCGGGTTTGAGTACAGTGGGGTGGGTTCTTTAGGTGTTGGTGTCTACTTACTTGTCATTGCAGTTGCCTCTTATATTTTCCTAATTTTTGTTTGAATGACTTTTAGATGACCAAATAACTGTAAAATAGTGGAGCCTCAGATTTATGTTAGGTGAAAATAAAAATTACTTGTATTATTTGCATAGTGCAATTTGCATATAGGAGGAAATAGAAATGTTTACATATATTTGATGGCTCTCTGCTGCCCCTGTTCAGAAAGTTGTTGTTAGCAGTAAATGATTACAGGGGAATCTTGAGTAGGAATAGAGAGGTTATTTTACCTCTCTATTTGTCATTGTATCTGCTGCTGGAATACTGTGCCCTATTCTGGTGACCACAATTCAAGAAGGATATTTATAAATTGGAGAGGGTTCAGATAAGAGCCAGGAGAATGATTAGAGGATTAGAAAACATGCCTTATAGTGACAGACTCAAGGAGCCAATCTATTTAACAAAGAGAAAATTAAGGGGTGACTTGATCACAGTCTATAAGTATCTATGTGGGAAACAAATATTTAATAATGGGCTCTTCAGTCTAGCAGAGAAAGGTATAACTAACGTTAAGATTTTGTCATGGTTATTTTTAGTAAAAGCCACGGACAGGTCACAGGCAATAAACAAAAATTCATGGAAGCCCGTGACCTGGCCCTGACTTTTACTAAAAATAACCATGACAAAATGGGGCTGAGCCCGAGCCCCGCTGCAGACATAGGGTCAGCACCTGCCACTGCTGCAGTTGACAGCTCTGGGGTCCCCGTAATGGCTAGGAGCTCCAGGGTCCCCCAACTGTCCATGGTGGCTCAGAACTGTGGGAACCGCTACCCCCTTGGTGGCTTGTAGCTCTGGGGCCAGCAGCATAGAGTTCCGCCTTCCCCCCACCGCCGCCCGCGGCAACTGAGAGCTCCAGATCCCCCTGCAATGGCTGAGAGCTATGGGGGCCTCTGCCTCCCATGGTGGCTCAGAGCTCCAGGGCCCCCACTGGCTGACAGCTCCAGCCCCGGTGCCCTCGGGCTGAAGCGGAAAATGTCACAGAAGTCACGGAAGTCATGGATTCCATGACTTCTGTGACCTCCGTGACATAATCTTAGCCTTAGGTATAACACAATCCAATGCCTGGATGTTGCAGCTGGACAAATTCAGACTGGAAATAAAGTGTACAATTTTAATGGTGTAAGTAATTATCCATTGGAACAATTTACCTAGGGTTATGGTGGATTCTCCATCACTGATAATTTTGAAGTCAAAATTGGATATTTTTCTAAAAGACATGCTCTAGGAATTACCTCGGTGAAGTTCTGTTGCCAGTGTCAGACACGGTCAGACTAGATGATCACAATGGTGCCTTGGCCTTGGAATCTATGAATTACCACAGAAAACGTGGTTATCCTCACTTGCCGTGCCATGGACCTGGTATACTTGCTCTTTTGAAGATAATATTAGGGCTTCTATCAAGCTATTTTTGTCCTTTGCAAACACATACATGGGGTGAGATTCTTACCCAGTGTTCCAGCCACTTTATTCTAAGTAAAAAGGCCGCAGCAGCATAAAGGGGCTCTAAAAGCCCCCATTTCCACTGGAGAAGGATTCTCCCATTGCAGGCACTGCAGAGACTCCATAAGGCTGACTTCTGAGGACCCCCATACATGCCTTGCTGTAGGGAGGGTGCCAGTGGTGGGGCAGCAGCACATGGTACTGCAGAGATTCCAGGCATTGCTGTGGCCCATAAGGCAGCCTAAGAGAGGCTGCAGTAAATTAGAAAGGCCCTCACACTTTTAAATTACTCCAGCAGCCTCTTCTGCTCTCAGAGAAGCCCAGGATTGAGGGCACAAAGGTGGCTTAAAGCCACCATAGCCCCTCTCCTCGGGCTGCAAGTTCAGTGCTATGCCTTTTAGGCTATGTCTATATTAGCACTTTTGTCAGTATAACTTATGTTGCTCAGGGATGTGGAAAAAATACACCCCATAATGAATAAATTACACCAACAGAAGCGCCGGTGTGGACAGCACTATGTTGGCGGGAGATGCTCTCCTGCTGACATAGCTACCACCACTTGTTGGAGGTGGTTTAGTTATGTCAATGGGATAACACTGTACATCGGCGATCTTACAGTGGCACAGCTGCATTGGTACAGCTGTGCCACTGTAAACTCGCTAGTTTACTGAATGAGTTTGACCTATGAAGATTAACTTGACTTCAGTGGGCTGACTCGCATGTATAAAGTTAAGCATGTCCATACATTTTGGAAGGATTGGGATCGTAGAAAAATATAAAATACACTTATGTAATGTGGTGGACAATCATTCCATTAATAAACTACAACATTTTCTCTACTCGGCTACAAAATAGTGAAATAAATGGCTGATGACACACTCTTTGGATTTTTTAAAAAGCTGTTTCAGTTAAATAAAAAGTGGAGAAAATGTCTCAATATTTTATAGGTCAGCAAATCTCATACTAAACCTAGAAATCTGTTACAAATTGCGGCCAAATGTAAGGCTCAGAAAATTAGAAATTGAAATGGGCTAGGCAGATGTATTGGCTGATAGGACACATAATGGCTTTTAAATATGTTTTACAGCCAAAAAAATAAAGAGAACACATTTAACCTTTTACATTTAATATTAAAGAGCTGGATATGTGTATACAAACATCCCCACACAGCCAATACATTTTAGAAGAATGCAATAATTAGAAAGATTATCATTTTAATTCTGGATATTATATTAATAAATATCTTAAGGGATAATTAATACTGCAATCAGTACATAAAATAATGAACCCATTAGGCATTAGAATCAGCTTTTCCTACAAGTCAAAAATCACCCAGATCCATTGTTCCCTTTCCTATATCAAAAGGGGTTGAAGGGAAAATCTATCCACAAAGCCGTTCGGCTTTTCATCAATCTGGATTCATCACCAGATACCTGGACACAGTGCAGAAGAGGAGATCTCTGAATTGCATGCTGGTCTCAAAGCAGCAGGGACTTGGACAATGGAGACCTTGTAAATCTTGGATTGGGCCACCCAAATACCCTGAGAGAACCTGCTTCAATACAGAAATAAATCCCTCTCCAAACACATACCCCTAGTTGTCATCTGTTACCCCACCCTGGAATCCATACAGGGTATCATCAAACAGTTACAACCCATACTAGATAGGGACCCCATCCTGAAAGAAATCTTTCCCGAACCCCCCTTTTCTGGCCTTCAAACAACCCCCTAACTCAGGGGTAGACAACCTATGGCATGCGTGCCGAAGGCAACACATGAGCTGTTTTTCAGTAGCACTCTCACTACCGGGGTCCTGGCCACAAGTCCAGGGGGGCTCTGCATTTTAATTTAATTTTAAATGAAGCTTCTTAAACATTTTAAAAACCTTATTTACTTTACATACAACAATAGTTTACTTATATATATTATAGACTTATAGAAAGAGACCTTCTAAAAACATTAAAATGTATGACTGGCATGCAAAACCTTAAATTAGAGTGAATAAATGAAGACTCGGCACACCACTTCTGAAAGGTTGCTGACCCCTGCCCTAACCTCTCCAAGCTCATCATCAGAAGCTATTTCCCCACAGACCAGGACATACCAGCTCATAGCGGCACCAGACCCTGTCAGAACAGATGCAAAACCTGCAGGCATAGCTCCACTTCTACAAAGATCAGCACCCCCAACAACAAACTTTTCAAGATTCCTGAGCCCTACACATGCCTATCATACCATGTGGTATACCTCATCCATTGCACTAAATGTCCCAATCATAACTATGTGGGTGAAATCAGACAATTACTACACTCTCAAATGAACTCTCACAGCAAAATGATAAGACAAAAACCTCGTTTCACTCTTGGGTGAACTCTTTTCACAAAACAATCACTCTATATCTGACCATATTAGTCTTCATCCTCAAAGATAATCTGCGCAACACTTTCAAAAGATGAGCCTGGGAGCTTAAATTCATAAAGACACTCAAAATCATGGACTGAACAGAGACTGAAGGTATGGATTCTTACAACATTCTATAACCCACTAACAGCCCATCCCAGCTGCCTTTCCCTCCTGTGGCTGGAGGGGCCACTTCACCTTGAATGGTCCCTTCAAATATGTGTTAACTACTTATGCTTAGGGTGACCAGATAGCAACTGTGAAAAAACGGGACAGGGAGTGGGGAGTAATAGGTGCCTATATAAGAAAAAGTCCCCCAAAACAGGACTGTCCATTTAAAAACAGGACATCTGCTCACCCTACTTATGCTAAACAATCTGTTCCATCTTGTATTTAGCTGTGATACTCTGAGTAGTTTCCCAGACCTGAAAAAGAGCTCTGTGTAAACTATAAAGCTTTCTCTCACCAACAGAACTTGGTCCAATAAAAGATATTACCTCACCCACCTTGTCTGTGTAAAGCAGGGGTGGGCAAACTTTTTGGCCTGAGGGCCACCTCTGGGTATGGAAATTGTATGGTGAGCCATGATGCTCACAAAATAGGGGTTGGGGTGTGGGAGGGGGTGAGGGCTCTGGCTGGGAGTGCAGGGTAGGGTGTGCAGGGTAGGGACAGAAATGAGTTAAGGGTGCAGGAGGGGGCTCCTGGCCGGGGGGATGAGTGCTCCAGCTGGGGGTATGGGCTCTGGGGTGGGACTGGGGATGACAGGTTTGGTGTGTAGGAAGGTCCTCCGGGGTGGGACCGAGGGGTTCGGAGGGCAGGAGTGGGATCAGGGCTGGGGTAGGGGGTTAGGACATGGGAGGGGGTGAGGGCTCCGGCTGGGGGTGCAGGGTTTGAGGTGCACGAGGGTGCTCTGGGCTGGGACTGAGGGGTTCAGAGGGTGGGAGGGGAATCAGGGCTGGGGCAGCGGGTTGGGGTGCAGGGGGGGTAGCTCAGGGATGCAGGCTCCAGGCGGTGCTTACCTCAAGCAGCTCCTGGAAGCAGTGACATGTCCCCTCTCTGGCTCCAACACGGAGGCACTGCCAGGCAGCTCTGCTGCACACTGCCCCATCCAGAGATGCAGCCCCTGCAGCTCCCATTGGCTGTGGTTCCCAGCCAATGGTAGCTGTGGGGAAGCACTTGGGGTGGGGGCAGTGTGTGGAGCGGAGGCCCCTGGCTGCCCCTAATGCGTAGGAGCCAGAAAGGGGACATGCCACTGCTTCCGGGAACCGCACAGAGCAGCCCCAGACCCTGCTCCCTGGATGGAGTGCTGGAGCGGGGCAAGCCCCAGATCACGCTTCCTAGCTGGAGTGGGGCAAGCTCCAGACCCCACTCCCCAGCAGGAGCTTGAGGGCCGGATTAAATGGCTGGCAGGCCAGATGCGGCCCGCAGGCCATAGTTTGCCCACCCCTGGTAAGGGAACTGTTGTTGTTCTATTTCATAGATAGAATGAACATTAGTTACAGTCCAATTATCAGAATGCAGTCTAGTCTGTTCATCATAAAACTATCTTGCTGGCTGCTGTAGAATTTAAATAATAAACTAGGAGTTTTTCAAAGCATCACCCACATACACATGGTATGAGAGTTCTTTTCTTGGTTGATTTCATTTTATTTGTACATGACTCATTCCTGGCAAAATGAGAGATATTTGTGAGCCTGTAAATTTTTATTTGGATTAAATGATTTGCATTAAATGATTTATAATTGCAAATAGAGTTTAATATTCCTATAGTTCCTTCAGGGAAAACAAACCAATCTTACTTTTTACAATAGCTGTTTCTTTCATACCTATTACTTTAGATGCCTTCTTACTGTCTGAAGTTGGTCTTTATTTAGAGGATGCAAGACCCTTTTTCACTCTTACCTTCCTCTCCTCATTCTTGAGTACACAAGGAATCAATATTGGTACAGTATTGTCATTTTCTCTATAGCAGTTCCTTCTGCGCACAACTGAAAGCCACTGTCCTGCCTCCTCAAGCAATCTTATTTGTTGTTACCAAGAAAACATATTAGCCCAGTGTCCTTATTACAAATTGGGCAGAGGAACTGTGTGCTGAAACAATCTGCAATAGAGTTTCTTTTAGACTACATTTCCAGCTGTTCTGTCAGAATAACCTGGTATCTTTCAGCATCTGGTCAAAGAAATTCAGTGTTCTATTTATAGCCTTGTTGATCATGATCTATCAAACTCAACTAGAGGCAAAGGACTTGTCAGCATAAACTCATTGTTCTTTTGGTTCAATAAAATTATAATAGCACGATGAAAGGAACGTTGCTGGGAAGTGTTTGTATAGAAGCATGCAGAACTAGCAGGTTTGTGATTGTTTTCATGGATAATGTGCCGATCCCCAGTGCAGGGCTTGCGCCAAACGAGCCACACAATTGAAGATGACAAGAAGTTAGCAGGGTTTGGGGGCTTGCAGTACTACTGCGTGAGTGGGCGCTACCTTGCCTTTCCCGTATAAACTTCCTGGAGTTAGCTGGAGGGCCTATCTCCTCATCCGAGAGGAGAGTCACATACTCAAACATCATCATCATCAGCTGGCCACCAGGGGGACATTGGTACAGAATCCCCAACCCCCACTTCTCTATATCGTTCATCGTGCACCTTTATGATGTGCAGCGACTTCACGCTGCCTTGAAACAAAGGCCCAACGTTCAGACTCAGGTAGGATGCGCTGCCTGCCAGCCAAGAACAGTGGCACTAACGCAGGGCCACCTGTACCACGAGATGCCAAAGCTGCTAAGATTGAACCTCTGAAAATGTTTGATCTTTCTGAAACATAGGTCGGAAATTCGCTATAATAATCCAGAAAAGTCCAGCAGTATGTAAAATAGACAGCCCTTAGCTTGTGTAGTTGCACTAAAATAAAACCGGATGACGGGGCGCTAATGGCTACTGTTCCATACATGACTTATGTTTTTTGGGGGGAAAGTTACAAATAATAATTGCAATTAGTTTTATTGCTGTCTGTCTGTATGTAGCCTCCGAATATTCAGGAAATTATATTCTCCTTCGGTGAGACTCCGTCCGTTTTGGGTAGAGGATTGCTGAGTAGCTGGCACATCTATGCATAGTTATTTAATTGTGATTTCGTCAGTAAGCTTTCTTTTTACCCGCCCCATATCACCAGGCTAGAACTCTTAATCAGCATTTCCAGCCTGATCTCTGTTCATTTGTGAAACAGTTAAAAAGTTAAATTCCGGACCTGATAGTTCTTTAAACCCCAGCTACATTTCTTAGTTTATATTTTATTTAATTTCAGATTGAAACATTTCGTGCAAAGCTTTTCTCTTTGGGAAATTTAGTTAACATTTCCGATGAGAATCAACATTTTAGCTCAGAGAGAATCTATCTGTGAAATTCTCACAGTACTTAGATTGCTATAATTGGTTTAAAATTTCACTTTATTTTAAAATACTTGATTAGGGTGTTTTTTTTAAATAAACTTGAATACCCCTTAGGTAGCACGGTGAAAGGGCAGTGCAAGAATCGATCCTTCTAATACATACAGCTGCGAGATTAGAAATAGGGATAATTAATACTTAAGATACCATAACTAGGGCCGCATCCTTCGCCATGGTAGTTTTCTTACCATTGATTCTCAGGGGGAGCAGGACCAGACTGTGGTAGAGAGAAGAGGCGATTTGCCCAAAGCCAGAGGGGCACTGGCAGGCAGAGCGATGGTTAGTGCTGTAAACGCTTTTCTGCCCCTTACAACCACCCCCCGGAGGCGGTGGGCTCCCTGGTGGAGATAAGATCGTTTTTATTTTCCTTTCCTCTGGAAACCGGGACGCTGGAGAGCAGCCCAGGTGTTGTGGGGGAGTTAGAGCAGGGCTGATTTAGCATAGCCACAAGTGCCATGGCTGGGGGTGTCAGGCGGGCTCGGAAGTAGGTGAGGCTCAGGCGTTTTGCAGGGGGACCCTGGAGTACCTGGTCTCTCCCCCCGCTGCCCGCCAATACTGTGTACAGCTCCCCACTTGGGCTGAGCCGGCTGGGGGGGAGTTGCAAACACGAACGGCTCCAGCCGGGGGGAGCGCGGGGCTGCGCGTTGCATAATCCAGTGTCGCTTTGTTTGGGGCTGTGTTGCTTCGCGGCGAGAACTAGAGGCTGGGCGCCGGGACGCGCAGCCCCCTACGGCAGGTCAGAAAAGGGAGCGGGTCCGCTCTGTCCCTCCGTCCGTCCTCGGGGCGTGGGGTGCCGGGGGGACCCCAGCAGCAGCAGCAGGCTCCCGGGGTCCTGACTTGGCCGCGCTTGGCGGTCCCTTTACCCCGCCGCTCTTCCCTACTCTCGTGCCGCCGTGCGGGGTGACGGGGCTGCTGGGGCAGGCTCAGCTGAGCCGCCACTGGCCTGGCCTGGCCTCGCCTTTCCTTTTCACGCTGCCGCTGCCGTGTCTCCGGCTCCCGGTGGGGGCGCGGGGGGAATCCAGGTCACATCCAGAGACAGCGACCGGCTCGAGGAGTGGCACTGACTCAGGAGTTGGGCACCAGGCGGGGAAGGAGTCTGTGTGTGTTTGTAGGGGAAGGGGGGGAGAGTGCGCCTTAAAACATGATGACACGTTTTATAAGCTAAGGAGTGAAATAGCTGAGAAAGAAACCCTCATCTCTGGGTAAGTGATTTCCTGGCTTTCTGGATCCTCCGTGGGGAAAAATACAAATATATATTAACTGGGGACATGGACAAGACTTTACGTCGGTGCTTGGCCAAGGGCACAGCTGTAGACAGATGTTACCCCGGCTAAATGGTTGTATTAAGGATATTTTTAGAACCTGAGTCAATTAAGTCTTATTAAATTACAACAGGCTTCCAAGTATTGCAGTCCGGTTTCAAAGTCAAGGGGATCTCTGCATGGGATTTTAAGATTATATTGTTCAAGTAATAATTTCTTGTTGTGGAGGGAGGATGTAATAAGGATAGTTTTCATTACCTCGCAGCTACTATATTTAGCCTTGATCCGTGGGAAAGGCAACAGCCGCGTGAGTGCGCCTCTTATACAGTTAATGGTGATTTTTCCCACCCCAGCCTTGGGATTATTTCATCATGGTATATGGTGGTTTTGTTTTTAATATTTAAAGAGGGTGATGGCTCCGCACAGCCTGTGCCGAGTTGTTGACAAAATTTATTGTAAAATATCTTTGGCATCATTACCGGTGCGATGCTGGTACAGAGTGGAAGTTTCCATGATGAGTAAGTTATGTGACAGGGGATTCTAAAGATGTTTGTAGCCACTCATATGAAACGTATTAAGGGACCAGGCGGTGTATTATTGTGAGTGGGAGAAGCTCATTTAATTGCAGCATCTACATTTTGAGTGTAAATTATTGCGACAGTTGGCAATGCATGCTAACCAAAGTGTGTTGGGGACTTCTACCCATAATCTCTCTCCCTCTCTCTGTGTGTATCAGCGTAAATTGTTGATGAAGAACAGGAGTATTCCCTCAGTTACATGTAAAAACTTTTTAGTTATTCTCCAGTTTGGGAGAAAAGGAGGGAGAAGAAAAATCAATTACGTTTTAAAAAAAAATCTCAAAAGTTTGTTATAGTTTGTGTCTACTACAACAGGATTTGAGTTCTGTTTTGTTTGGAAGGAAATAAGGGGATAAAACCCCAACAAAGCTCCCTGGCAGGGAGAAGGATGCCCTGGAGCCAGAATCTTGCTTGTTAATAGCAGGGTGTGGCTAGTCAGGGTGGCCCTTCTAAAGGTGGGGATTTCTGCAGGTCAGCCCCACTTCGGGGTTTCATTTTCTGCATTTGGTGTTTCTTTGTTACTATAAAAACAGAGGGGTATGAACAGAAAAGCAGAGTGGCTATAAAAGCAAGACACAGGGTTGAATAAATAGGCTGAGGCTTTGAAAAGGATCTATGAAAGGCTAATGACATCTTTGTGGAGATCATATACCTCAGTGCTGCATCTAGGTCTCTGGGAGATGTAATTCCCCCCCATCCAAGCAGTGTGGTCCTTTAAGTAGGATCTCCACTGTGAGGGAAGGAGAGGGCATGGAAATAGATGGGAATATTATTTTTTTCATCCTGATCTGCACTGGTTTGGCAGAGGATTAAGGTGTAGATACATTGTCTCCCTTGGCTTGACCCTCTCCCTGCCTGTATCCCAGGCGCCCTGGAGCTCCTCGTATGATCTGGAGGAAGACAGGAAATGTTGCTGGAGAGGCAGCTGAACACCCCCACCTATTATTCTGCATAGCATAGGGCAATCTGTGTGTGGAGTGCCCTTTCTACATTCAAATCTAGATGATACAATTATTTCCTAAATTTGGAAAACCTCAATTTGTTGTATGCTTTACCATCAGACCAGGTGTTTAAGGACCCACCAAAAATATATTTGTAGATTTCTATAATTTTGTTCCTTCTGCCTCCTTTCCTAGCTTTGCAAGTGACCACATACCCAAGTCTCTTCCATTGGGGTTCCAATCTCACAAACAGATGTGCTAGCGTAAACATTTAGGCCCATGTCAATAGAACTCTGTATGGTTAGAAATATAGTCATTATATCTGTTTACTGACTTAACACCTTAGTTTGTATCCTCTTTCAGATAGACTCTTACTTCTGTGTATTCTACAGTGCTAAGTATATCATGTCATTATGTCATACACAAATAATATGCTTATTACAAAAGCCTTTGTTATGCATTCAAGCAGCAGAACATATAACTCAGTATAAGAATATTTGGTATGTTTTCAAGACTGTTATTCTACTAGTTGCATGTTGTCCAAAGGGACATTTTGAATAATAATTATTGAGGTTTACATAAACTGTCTCTTTCATGTGTGTGTTTCCATTGCTCATCAGGACTTCTTTATGCTAAGATCCTTTAGGATTAGGGAATAAAAAATAGGTGGAAAGATTGGGGGAAAGAGTCAGTCCTCTTGTTATTCCTTCCAATTTTTTGTTATACCACCAAGAAGCATCTGATGCACTGAATCTTGTCCAATTGCTATTGTAAGAAAAGATGATGGGTGCTTTTTAAATTATAAGTGACTGATTCTGAGCATTCTAATGATAAAGACCTGTCTAATTTTACTTTAGTAGCTCACTGTAGATTATTAGGAAATCTTGTGTGGTCACCCTGCCATTTAGAATCAAATATTACAAATTAGCTTAGCTGGATCCTCAGAAATGGTCAGTGAGCTGTAACACCCTGGATCCAAATTCTCAAGAATACTAAGTAATAGAAACACAATCTATAATTATTTGGGGTTTTTTGTTTGTTTGTTTGTTTTTTTACAGCCAACAGCAGTAAATAGGCTAGGGAAATAGTAAAAATAGGCTAAGGGAAATTTTCATCATTAGAATGACAACATATTTTGGGCCAGATCCTCAACCACATTTGGGCACTTAACTCCCATTGACTTCAGTGGGAGGTGCCCAAATACCTTTGAGAATCTGGGCCATTGTCACCAACACAGATGTACATAGTTCAGTACAGCAGTATTTAAATATGAAGGAAGCTAGTAGAGACTCCTGTACTTAGGTTGCCTAACTTTCTATTATAAAGGATTCTTGTGATCTTTTCTTTTGATGAGGTCTCATCCCTTCATTGTTGGCCATAGTGCTTGATACTTGGCAGGGGGAATCTCTAGGTACAGAAGTGCCTTTTCTTTGCTAATGAATTTCCACTGAGTTTTCGTTAAGGTATAAAGAGTTAAAATCTTGAAGAGTAAATCTGACATTTCCTAACTTTCGACTGCTTGACTTTGCAACCTAAATTTTTTTAATGTAGTGTTTTGTGTTCAAGATGAGTATATGATTAGTAAATAGCAAGATTTCTTCTGAGAGTGTGTGTATGAGAGGGAGAATAACACCAATCCTCAGAAATTTGCCCAGAAGTCAATATTACTGTATTCTGAGCAGTTATATTGAACCATTTAATTTATATTTTTAAATGTCTGTTAGCAAAATGAAGTCGCACAATAGAAATTTTGGGCCAGTTGAGCCCTGCAGGAAGTAAGCAGGCGTGACACTACTGATTTCAGTGGAGTTGTGCCCATTTACATCAGCATTGACTTTAGCTTTTTATTTCTGCCCTCTAGTCTAAAAGCAAATGATCTGAAAATTCTGTTCTGGAGACAGTCATGCTGGCAGTTTTGAGATTTGTCAATGGCATTAGTTCTACTGCATTTAGAGCTAATATTTAGTTGTATACAAAAGTAACGTAGTCCATTTTTTTTAAAATGGAAAAATAAATAAAAGCATAGCTACAACTGTTAACCACTGGAATGGGTTACCTAGGAGATTCCTTAGAGGTTTTTGAGGTAAGGCTTGACAAAGCTCTGCCTGGGGTGATTTAGTTGGGGATTGGTCCTGCTTTGAGCAGGAGGTTGGACTAGATGACCTCCTGAGGTCCCTTCCAACCCTGATATTCTATGTTTCTAAGACTGTTCTACAATTATGGGATAAACTAGCTTCCTATAACCCAATGGTGTGTGTGTGAAATTGCAGGCAAGACATAATGTATAGCCTCAAGTAACTCTGAATGTATAGTTAGCTACAGTGCAGAGCTTAATCAATTTCACACACAAAATAAATCGCTATTATTATATAAGTAGGGTATATGGCTAAAAGCAGTGTGATGTTTCTGGATCACAAAGTTGTCCTGTGTCTTCAGGTGAATCTAAACCAATACATTAGGGTTTTGTTTTCCACTGGGAGGAGTAAAGTAATCAATTGTCTAAAGAGTCAAGCTATGTAAAAGATAAGTAGAAAGAAGGATGTGAATGTGTAGTCAAAATGCAAAATTTCCATTTGTTTCATGAATAAAGAGTAATAGTCTTTGTAGAATCAAGTTGCATGGATGAAATACATTTGTTAAAAATCATGGATTAAAGATAATTGATTCTGATTGTTAAAAAACTATCTATCCCCATGACTGGCTTAACATAAGTGACCTTTCAGTGCAGCCCAGATTTCTTTCTAGAAATGAATGGTGCTATAAATGAACTGTGATACACAGATTTCATTATAGAGCACTTGGTCACGTACAACAGTAACTCCATTTGACCCTGTAATATGCTTCAGTGTGAACTTGGTACTATTCAAAAAGGAGTAATTGAGGAAAGAGGAAAATATTGATGAACTAGCTTCTAGCTTTGATTTAGAACTGGATCACCACGGTGAACTATAAAGCAAGTGCAAATTTTTAGATAATTGTATGTACTTAGTTAAGAATTTTAAAAAAGATTTTCACAGGGCACAAGTGTTTCTCTGGACAAGAGCAGCATCTTGCAACACAATTCCAAACTCCCCCCATCTTCCTTCTTGACACTTCATAGATTCCAAGGCCAGAAGGAACTACTGTGATAATCTAGTATAATGCGGGCCACAGAACTTCCCCCGAATAATTCCTAGAGCATCTCTCTCTCTCTCTCGCTTTTTTTTTTAAATCTTATTTTAAAAATTGTCAGTGATGGAGAATCCGTCATGATCTTTGGCAAATTGTTCCTATTATTAATTACCCTCACTTTAAAACTGCCTGTCTTATTTCCAGTCTGAATTTGTCTAGTTTCAACTTCTAGCCACTGGACTGTACTATACCTTTCTCTGCTAGATTGAAGAGCCCTATGTAGATACTTATAGACTGTAATCAAGTCACCCCTTAATCTTCTCTTTGTTAGGTAAAATAGGCTGCGTTTTTTTAGTCTTTTGTTATAAGGCATGTTTTCTAACCCTTTAATCATTCCCGTGTCTCTTCTCTGGTCCCTCTCCAATTTATCAACATTCCTCTTGAACTATGGACACCAGAACTGGACACAGTATTCCAGCAGCTGTCAGACGAGTGCCAAATATAGAGGTAAAATAACCTCTCTACTCTTACTTGATAGTCTCCTGTGCATGCATCCCAGGGTTGCATTAGCTCTTTTGGCACAGTGTCACACTGGGAGCTCATGTTCAGCTGATTATCCACCACACATCCCCAATCTTCTTTTTTTTTTTTTTCTTCAAAGTCGCTATTTCCTGGGTTGGAGTCCCCCATCTTGGAAGTATTGCTTAGATGTATACAGTTACACTTAGTCGTATTAAAATGCACATTGTTTGCTTTGAATCAGTGACCTGTCCCCTTCATTGTATACCACTCCTCCAATTTTTGTGTCATCTGCAAACTTTATAAGTGATGATTTTGTTTTCTTCCAGGTCTTTGATAAAAATGTTAAATAGCATAAGGCCAAGAACTGGTCCCTGCAGAACCCAACTGCAAACACACCCACTCAGTGATGAGTCTCCATTTACAATTATATTTTGATACCCATCAATCAATTAGTTAGTTTTTAATCTATTGAATGTCCTCTAATTAATTTTATATCATTCTAGCTTTTTAATGAAAATGTTATGTGGTACCAAGGCAAATGCCTTTACAGAAGTATATTACATCAGCACTATTACCTTTATCAACCAAACTTGTAATCTCATTTAAAAAACAAGATATCACCTTAGTCTGATGGGATATATTTTCTATAAAGCCATGTTTATTTGCATTAATTAAATTACCCCCCTTATCTCACCTGGAACGGATGTCAGACTGAGAAGCTTGTAATTACCTGAATCATCCTGTTTACCCTTTTTAAAAACTGGCACATTAGGTTTCATTCAGTCTTCTGGAACGTCCCCTGAGCTCCAAGACTTATTGAAAATCAACATTAACAGTCCAGCGAGCACCTCAGCCTTCTCTTTTAAAACTCTTGGGTGCAAATTATCTGGACCTTTGACTTAGATATCTACCTTTAGCAGCTTCTGTTTAACGTCATCCAGAGATCCTGGTTGAATGGAAACAGTGTTATCACCATCTGTTTTTATTTCCCGAAGTACAGAACAGAAATATTAATTGAACACTTCGGCCTTTTCTGCATCATCATTGATAATTCTACCATTTCCATCTAGTAGCGGATCAGTACCATTGTCAAGCCTTACATTTGTCTCCCCTCTTTACAGCTGTAGAATACTCCTGGATTCTGTGCTTTGTTTTTCCTCCCACATCTTCTATATCTACAAATCTGTGTATCTCCACTTTTGCTATCCTTAGTATGTTACTGATTTTACCCCATCTCTGCTGATATCCAATGAATTTACAGTATCTCTTCTTGCCTAGACTATTCTAATGCCTTTCTCTCTAGTTTATTCAAGCCAGTTCTCCAGACTTCAGACTGCGCAGAAGGCTGCTTATCTTCTTAGCCATACAAAGAAGTGTGACATTATGATGTCTGTCTTAAAATAATTCTTCCAAATCTTCTTTCATTTTTAGGATCTAGTTCAAAATTTAAAACCATCCATGGATTTGTTCCAGCTTACTTCACAGATCTCTGCTTATAGTGTTCACTTCCCCTCTGGCCCTTCACATGATGTCACCACTCTTACTTTGAGAGCCTTCTCCCCTGCAACTCTTGCCATTGGGGATAGCTTTCATGCAGCCCTCTGCTTCCTTGATTTACCATTTGTTTCAAGTTTCACCTGAGAAAAAAATCTTCCTTCCCTGACCCATCGTTTCACATTCCCTCTGCCTTAATTTTTTAAATGTTGACACTAAAGTTTTGGGGATACAGTTTGTATAAAAGCTGCTACTTAAATACAATTTTATTGCATTCTATATAGGTTCTTAATGCTGTACTCACCACGATAGTATCGGACCACCTTCCAAGAGTGTGTTCAGCAGCATGACTAAGCATCTGTCATGCTGTTTGTTCTCTCAACCTTTCCTCGTAGGGAGAAGCATGTGCAATAGGATATCTTAGATTGGTAGTGTGTGGTGTTTTTTTTTAATATTAATATTAATATTAATATGCCTATTGCTATATGCTTATGGTAGAGAAGACACTTGCACTTGGAGTGGAAAGTGATGAAGTTTGTTGTGGTCCTTTTATTCCTGGGGGAGTTCATTTCAGAGTCTTGGACTGCCACTACTACTTGTAGTGAATTCCGTTGTGCCAGAGGAGTGTAGTTGTCAACTGTAGTCTTTGTGCCAAAGCTTTAGATGATCTTTTAGTTATCCTGTGCTCTGGCCATGGAGTGCTTTGAAGAAAATGACTGAAATCTTGAACTTGATTCAAAATTCTATGGGAAGCCAGCATAGAGAGCAGAAAATGGGTTTGATGTGTTCATGGGAGCCTCTGTTGCTGAGGAGACTTGCTGCAGAGTTCTGTAATACTTGGAGCTGAATGTGTCAGGCCCAGGTATATTGCATTGCTGTAATCCAGCCGAGAGGTGACAAAAGCATGATAACTGAGGCCAAGTCTTCATTCACCAGAATGGGATGGAGTTTACTAGCCAAATGGATATGGCAGAAAGCAACATTTGTGAGTAGTGCTATGTGGGAGCTTAGCATCAGCAAGGAATCCAAGAGTACTCCTAGACTATGGATGGAATTGACCAATTGTGGATGTGTCTCTTCAACCAATGGAGACTGTACTGTGGCTGCAAGCTCTTCAAAGCACTTTCCTAAACCTACCAGCATCATCTGTCTTGTTTTGGGTTCAGCTTCCGCCAGCTATTCCTCATCCACGAACTGATCTCATCCAAGCACTGGACCATTTGCGTGGTTGTATGTGGTAAAGAATATAGAGTACTGTACCATCTGCGTGCTGCTGGTGCTTGAGTTCATGTTGTCTGACCAATTCACCTAGTGGTTGTATGTAGATAATAAAAAGGAACAGAGAGAATTGATCCATGTGGAACTCCACAAGTGAGGGGTAGAGGTGCAGTTTCCCTGTCACTACTCGTTGGGTGCATCCTTCCAGGAAGGACTCAAACTCACTCATTACCTGGGATTCCTGCCACCTCTCTTGGGTGAGACAGTAGAATCTTGTGATGAATAGTGCAGAATGCTACAGGAGGATGAGAAATGATGTCTGTGCTCTATCCATTGACAAATGGAGATCATCCATCAGTGGCACTAAGGCAGTTTTAGTTTTGTGTCCTGGCCTGAGTCCAGATTGTGCTGGATCTAGAATGTCGGCTTCGGTAAGCTGAGTTTGTAACTGACTGCTCTTCTAGATTCTCTGTTAATTTGCACAGGAATGGGAGGTTATACACTGGTGATAGTTGGCTAGAACTGAAAGGTCTAGGGTGGGTTTCTCCAGTGTTATTTCAACTATTGCACACTCAAGCACTCAAGTTGGGCAATGCCAGATTCAGGTTGTCTTTGTAACCTTATTAATTATTATTATTTTATTATTTCTTTGTATTTCTCTAGCACCTAGGATCCCCAGTCATGGATCAAGAGAACGTTGTGCTAGACACTGTACAAACAGAACAAAAAGACAGTCCCTGCCCCAAAGAGCTTACAATCTAAGTATAAGACAAGAAACAACAGATGAATGCAGACAGACAGACTGACGGGGAATACAAGGAAACAATGAGACAATATTGCTGTGGCCTCAGCACACCAGTAGCCTAACTGTTGTCAAGTTTTTTGTAGGCATCATGGTTTTAAGGAGGGATTTGAAAGATGAGAGAGTTTTGCTGATATTTCTGGGAGGTCTGGGGAGCAGCATGGCAGAAAGCACAAAGCACATTGTTTGAAAATGTAACTCGTGGACAATGGAAGCTGCCATTAGGGGCTGATTAAAGGAGGGAGCTGACCTTTCGATACCGAATGAGAGATGATGGGTAGGGAGGGGATAGGTCGTGAAGGGACTTGAGCGTGAAGACAATTCTGAGTGCATGTGCACTCTGATAGTCTTTAATTGCACAATCATACTATTTTTCCACAGGACGTCTGCCTCATTCAGTGCGCAGGATAGACAGTGCTCACTTAATGAGCAGCTGTTCAATATTTTGTTTTCTTCTCATTGTTCAATGTGTGGCCTCAGGCCTTATTTACTGTACACTAGTCAAACCCTGCTCTGAAGAAATTAATTTATCTCCTCGTGGACTTTTCAATGGTGCTCATCACTATAGTAACTGAGTGCTTCACAAACATTAACTAATTTATTTTTACAATATTCCTGTGAGATGGGGATGTGGCAGTAACCCCTCCCCCCACATTTACATATGTGGAGCAGACGCACGGAAATTAAGGTCAGAAGTGTCCACTAATTTGGGGTTTTAAACTTTGAGATTATTAGGACCTGATTTTTCAGAGTACCTAGCATTATGTAGCACTTTATATATTCAAGCAGAGCTCCCATTAATTTCTATTACAACTGTGAGTGCTCATCACTTCTGCAAACCAGACCCCAAGTTATCATGTTGGGCACCCAGACAACGAGGAATACACAACTAATGATCACCTGTGACAAGTTTGGCTTAAGTGACTTGACTAGCATCACACAGGAACTCTGTGGCAGAGTCAGGGATAGAATCCAGTTTTCCAGAATAGTATTCAACTGCCCTAACCATGAGACCATCCTTTCTCTTCCTGAAAACCCTTGCCTCATTCAGTACACACCTATGAACTTCTGCAGTAACTGAGGCAGTGGTCCTACAGACATCAGGCTCCTTCACTATACAACCCTCAGAAAACTCCGGAGGCAGGGATGAGAAGCCTGAGTGGAGTCTGGGACTGTGTAAGCAAAGAAAATGGGACTGGAACAAGGAGCCAGGGGTAGGGAAGGAACAAGGACAGGTTGCAGGGGACAGGGCAGAAAGGGTCAAGCTTGGGTGGAACGGACAGAGAAGTCTGTGCAGCTTAGAGCACATTCCCCTCTAGAGCCTGAAATGTAACCCAAGATTCACTGTGGCAAAAATAGTATGTGATTGTGTAATTAAAACCTGGCTCATATTGCATGTGCACAACAGGGCTGAATTAGGGTTTCACAAGCAATCTTACTTGTCATTTTCTTTTCAGTTCTTGACACTGCAACTTTAATATTCTTTTAACATTTTTGCGTGTGTAATTTCCAAGGTTTTTAAAAAAAGCAAGCTGAAAAAACAAATGCCATCATGTGACATCATATTAACACCCACATGGATCACCAGAGGGTTGGAACCTGTAGATCCAGTGCACAGACCATTGCCACTTGGGCTAACAGAGTAAATGATAGCAATAGTAGGTTATCATCTTCTGTGTGGACCAGAACTGGAGTGGGATGAGACACATATGTTGCCAATGGTTTTTATGGACACAGTCGCTGACAGCAGAGGAGTGATGAGACATGGTAATCTTGGATTACGTTTCAGGCTCTGGAGGGGAATGTGTTCTAACATGCACAGACTCTTCTCTCCGTTCCACACAAGCTTGTCCCTTTTTGCCCTGTCCCTTTCAATCTGTCCTTGTTCCTTCCCCATCACCAACTCCTTGTTCCAGTCCCATTTTCCTTGCCTACACAGTCCCAGACTCCACTCAGGCTTCTCATCCCTGCCTCTATCAGTGGACTTACTCTGAGTTTACACCAATGTAACAGAGAGCAAAAGTTGCCACATCACATTATGAAAAATGTTTTTCAATTTTAAAGTATGTTAGGATTGCATGAAATGGAGACAAATCAAGAGGAGGCAGTTTAGGAGACAAAACATTTTGAATGCCATATAATAGAAGTGTTTGTGTTTAAAAGGTGTGCTGTAAAAAGTAATAGAATTTGTTTAACTTATCAAGTAACTTACCATTATTTACTTTATAAAAGTTTTGATATGTTAAAATGCTTATTTGTGTGTAATAAATTGTCAATTAGATATGTAAACAGGTGTTTGATTTTTAAATTACCTCCAGAGCATTAAATTCAAAACACATCCTTGTTTTTCTTAACCAATATGGGAGTATTACTATGTTGGAAAGACTAATTTTGTTCCCAACAATCATGGCAGTAAAATTAAATTTTCAAAAAAACCTTTCTTCCAACAATTATATTTAAAATGCATGAAACTTAATTGTCTTGGCATTTGGTCACAGCTCCAGACCTATCAGATCAAACCTATAATCTGGGAGCCATACATTTTTGCTTTCTAATGGGTTTCCCAATGCATCTTGTTTTATCCAATCTGTGTTTCTTTAAGCCCAGTTCCTGCGAGTTGCTTTGCATGGGTGGAACACCCCACATCTGTGCACAGTTCCATTGAAGTCAGCGGTGCTCTAGTGGGCACAGGGGGTGCACCAGCATGGAGTAGTGTGCCTTACATTGTGAGCACAGCAGGCCAGGGTGTTTTTATTTCTTGTCCTGTACAGTATCAAGCAAACCAGTGCTTAAGAAATAATATTGAATTCCTGCAGTATTAGCTGTATGTCTACCTACTCCAAAAAAGTTTGCAAATTTAGAATTCTGAAAACTCAGACCTTAGAGTGTGTGTGTGTGTACATTTTTTTTCTAAGCTCTAAAATCTAAACTTGATAAGAATAACATCCATGAAGAATTTGAGAGCTCTATCAGTGCAGACATTTTCAAGCTAACAATACGACTGAAATTGACCGACACCTCTATGGAAAACAAGAGCTGTGATTCCAGTTTCACAACGTGTGTGATGATGTGGAAGAAGTGCTATGTGGATAAAGGTGGGAGGAAAATTGCACAGTGATATGTGACTAATGCAAGGCTCACCTGTCTTCCCACCTGGGTAGTAGGGTTAATCAGGGAAAGACAGGTTGATGTGCCAGAGCAGATACAATATAGTTGAAAAGCTTATTCATGTTGCATCTTTGGAGGAATTGGAGCCTGTCTGAAGTGGGAAAGTCTTTTAGGAATCTTGTTTGATTTATGCCTTTTTGATAGATTTTCAAATGGATTTTTTTTAAATTTAGAGCTTTATAATTGAGCCTAGAAAACATGATAGAGGCACATGGAAATAAAGCAATAGCAGTGTTAATCCCTCCCTTGACAATATTAGAATGGCATTCTCGAGCTCCCAAGAGGATGTGTGATGGATAAATGCCAGCTGACTTTGAGATATCACTTAGCGTCTCTGATTATAAATAGTTGGAAGATAATTTCTTCAAGCAAGTTCCTAATAATGCTATTAATAACAATAAATAATCACTCTAGTGACTGAAGTGAACTTATTCTCATTTCAATGCTAAAAATCAGTTAGAGTAAATATTTAAAAGGACAGTGTGAATTTAAATGTGGTCCAAATTGAAATATTGGGAGAAAATAGTTTTTAAATGCTTCCAATATCAATTTTTAAAATTCATTTGAAAATAGTTGTTTTTAAATAAAAACATTTCCCCCCCAATCTTAGAAACTCAAACAATGCTGCACTGATAACCTGAAAGTGAAATTCACTGTAAGCGCAAGTGAAACTCGTCCCTGGCATCATAGGTGTGTAGGGTATGTGTAGCTACACAGAGCAGTGAAAAGCAAGCTGTGTCTGCACTGTGGTGTGTAGCTGTACATCAGTGAAAGGCCCTGGTAGGGAGGAGGCAGCAGGGAAAGGCTAAGCTGGGGGACCAGTGCAGGCACTGTGGATGGGAAGGCATGGTTAAGTGAGTAGAGAGCCGTGTAAGGTATGCCCACACCATTCAGGTATGCCATTATCGTACTTGCCTGACCTTTGCATCACTGCCTACACTGGTATGTCATAGCCAGGTATATACTCCACACTGCCTAAGGAAGCCTGGAGTGTAGACGTACTCACTGTTTTTTATTGTTTGAGCTGAGATAAATGGGGGGAGGGATAGAAAGGACATACGGAGCAATACAGTGTAGTAACAAATTGCCTGTTGACAGTCATTGATGTTTAACAATTTTAAGGGGTTATCAGTATTGCAGGTCAAGTTATTTGTTTACAACATATTTTTAAGATGACGGTGTCATTTTACTTACAATCTAAGTTGTAAATTGACAATGTCCTTTTAATAATAATCTACATGGGTTAATTAGAAAAAAAAATATGCCAAGATGATGTATAGACAAGTGTAGCATTAGTTATTTAATCATGATGAAGAGTTAAATGTTTGGATTAAATTGAAAGTGTTTGAGTAAACTGTGTCTTCTAAGTATTTGCTCAGTGGCTAGCACCAAGGGGCCCTGATTGCGGTGGGCGGCGTACTATGATAATATAAATATTTATTAGTAGTAATTCCTCCTCTCCCACAAAAGAAATTGTGCTGACTTAATTTTATAGATTTGCCAAGTACTTTTCATAGCATTCATTTTAATAACAAACCATTGCTATGTTTTAAACTGAGATAGCTTTTGCCATCCTTTGGCCCAACGACAGATGTGTTTGTCAATTTACTTCTTTACCTGACTCAAATACAACTTTTTTTGCTATGTAGTTTTCTTTACCCCCTCAAAATTAGAATATAGTTTTTGATCAGCCAAACCATGTTTTGATCTTCCACTCATGTTTTGGACTTGATTCCTCTTTCAAGTGACCTGCCACTGTATCATGCCAACACAGTAGCTGTTTTTACAAAATATAGGACTCCTAAGCCTAAAATATTGACATTGGAACTGAGATTTATGCACATGTTTGTTTTTAACTTCTTCTTGGTCCTCCTCAGACTTTTAATTAGTCATTTGTTACTGCTGTAATATGGCAATTTTTTTCATGTCATTTGTAACTGTTATCTTTATTAAAAGTTGATACAAGTGACACGTCTTTTGTGAACCCTTGAATTTTAGTTAATTGGTCATGTTGAATTTCAAGGAAATAATTGAGTTTTTTTCTTTCTGATGCACATTAATATTTTTTAGTCAACATTATGAAAATTCTACAAATGTAGCATATGATCACCAGTAATACAGAATACAGTATTTTTAAATGATTGCTGTACTTGGTACATTGCATATACTTATCTTTATGTATTGAGCACTTGATAACAACATTGCATCATTATCTTATCTTTCAGTTTCTATATTCTTCAGAGATTGTTTTTGTTTGATTCAATAATCTTTTTCTTCCCAAAAATAAATAATTGTTATTTTTGTTTGTATATATTATACACACACTTTTTGTGCTCTCATAATACACATGACTTAAGGAATGTTTGTTCAGTTTGATTTAAATATAAAATTCAGGCATGTTTAGCTATCTGGGCCTAGATTTTCCATTACAGGGCAGCTGCTTGGCACTGGTTGCACTACTGGCAAAATCTGTTCTGAGCCATAGTTTAACAATGCAGGAGAGAACAAGTATTTGGCCTGAACAGAGATACTAAATTGGAGGGAGAAAATTGGAACCAGTAAAGCAGAAGGAAGCTTAAGGGTAATAGTAGAAAGCAAGTAGGGTGACCAGACAGCAAGTGTGAAAAATTGGGACAAGGGGTGGGGGATAATAGGACTTTATATAAGACAAAGCCCCAAATATTGGGACATCTGGTCACCCTAAAAGCAAGTTAGACAATGCTTTGTAATAGAGTACACTGACCTTTTTGCTGGTATAACATATGACTGCATACAATATTGCACAGGGATGTTGTAATCAGTCTCTCTCTTTATCTTCCTCCCTCTTTCTATGGCCCTGATGTGACCAGTCTTAGAAATGTACTTTCTGCATTCTGAAAAGAGTTACAAAAATAAGGAGACTGAAGAGAATGACATGAGGAGAGACTATAGGGAAGTGTATACATCACTAATGGTGAGGGGAAGAAAAGGCAACATAATTATCTGCAAATATTTGAAAGGAACAACACTGAGGAGGGAAAGGAATTATTCAGCATAATAAAGGTTGATATTAATAGCAGTAATAGGATGAAATTAAGAAAGGGGGAAATTTAGTCTGAATGCCAGGAAAATCTTCATGAGAGTGAGATCTATTAAGCGTGGAAGAGGCTTCTAAGAGAAGTGATGGAAAACATTTAAAACTAGACTGAACAAAACACCTGCAACCAGAGCATATGGAATATTACACTGGCCTGGAGGTGGGCTAGATAATCTAGCAGGCCTCTTCCATCACTGACTTCTTTGGTTCTATGAGGTGGCTCTTTAAGAAATATGGTTTGAACTTTAAAACATGCCCAGAGAAGAATCCTCTGTGATATAATGGCATTGTAGCACTGTGGCAATGAGGCCTGTAAGTCAGAAGACTTATTTAAAATAAAAAAAAAGGAGGGGGGGAGTATTAATATTTAAATAATTTTAACGTTCCTATTTAAAAATATATTTTGAGTTCTCTTAACATTACAATACAAAAAAGCTAACAGGGCTCTAATCTAGTTTAGATATATAGACCTAAATTTTCAAAACTGGCCAGAGATATTGGGTGCCTCCATTTTTTGTTGCCCAACTTGAGATGCCTTCAGGGGGTCTGTTTTTTTTTTCCAGTTGGCAGCTGCTCAGCATTTTCAAAAAAGCAAGCTCCTCTAAGATACCTCTAGCTGGATACCCCAAACCACCAGTCATATTAGACACTATAGCCTACTTTTTCTAATCACTATTGTATCTGAGTACCAATGCTCGAGTGGTATAGAAATATCATCTATCTAATTAGGTATTTCTACATTGTTTATACAGTTATGATAAACATGGTATATAGAGATTTAAAAATAGCTGTGTGCAAGGTCTGGGGCCTAAAGAGTTATCTCATCAACTTTTACAGGATGAGACTAGTGGAATTTAGAAGGGAATGTTAAGATCACATGAAGTTTTGTCCCTTGATCAGATGTTGACTTGATCAAATATGTCCCCTGTAATAGCCATATATACGTCTTTTTGTTGTTTATGTTCCAAGTTTCACATTGCTTTTCAACTGACTCTTTAAAAGACCATCATTACGTGTTGAAATGAGAGGAAGGAAATGCAGTGATTAACGTCATGTGAAATGTTCCAGAACGTTTTTAAACCTTATTAAGTACTCTAACTTCCACCTTATTTCCCCACAAAAAAAATCAGTATTATATTTTTAACTGAAACAGCAGAGTTCTATATAGGAAACTGATTGCCCAATCCAAAGTCCATTGAAGTGATTGGGGGAAAAAAAACAACGCTGTTGACTTAAACCACAAGTTGAGGACTTCAGTAGCTCAGACATAAGTTAGGGGTTTGTTGCAGGAGTGTGTGGGTGAGATTCTGTGGCCTGTGTTGTGCAGGAGGTCAGACTAGAAGATCATAATGGTCCCTTCTGACCTTAAAGTCTATGAGTTGATTGAACTTTGGATCAAGCCCCAAACAATACGTAAAATGTCTCCCCGTTGCCTTCCATAATATTCATACTGTCACCTGAGTAGATAGGACTAGATTCTGCCTGGCCCATACATGGTTAGAGCTGGGGAAGGAGTAACAAAGAGACTCCTTCACTACCATAAAGTAAGGATCAGCCACAGATGCAATTCCTGGGCTTAGTGGAGCGCACAGACTGAAAGGCCCAATTCAGTTCCTGTTGAAGTCAATGGGAGCCATTTCATTAACTACAGCGACGGCCGGAGTGGACATTGTGTGTTCCCCTGAGGCAGTATTCCTTTTGAAACAAGGACAGGCCTTTACTCTGGCCTTTGTGAAGTTTGCACAATCTATCCCATACCGATCTCAAACAGTGTAAAACAGTTGTACTAATTAACTTGTGGCTGGGGACCAAAGGTGAGTCTTGAGGCCAGGAACATAGCTGATTGAAATTTCTGAACCTCTTCATCTAAATTCAACCTTGGCGCTATAGATATATATATCCAATGAAACATTTAATTAAAAAGGAGTCTTTTTGTTTTTCTTCTATGTCTATTTTTTACTTTTGGAGTTTTTTTTTATTGCAATATTTACTTACTTAGCTTAGCCACATGGTGGGGGGTTTTCAAATTATTTCCATTTTTGAAATAAAAAGGAATCAGTTGTAAAAATTTTGATTTCAAAAGCAAGAAAACAAAATAGTTTAAAAAGAAATTCTCAGGTAAAGTTGAAAAAAGTACCGCTGTGTAACAGAGCAAAAAATCTGAATTGCCATAATTTCCCCCCTGTTTTCCTTCCTGATCTATATCACAACTGGAGACCAGTCTATTTTTGTGAGACATCATTATCTCCCATACTGAGATGACTCCACTACAATATACTTAAACATTTTGGTATTAAAATTTCTATTAAACCTATAAAGCTTGCTGTGCTGCTTTAGTTTTTTTGTTTGTTCGTTTCACTTTCCCTCATTTCTTCCCCCCATTTCATGTTGCTTTTCTTTGCAACCTCACTTTTACCTTTTATCTGTCTTTAAGAATTTGACACATTTGTAAAGAATCAAATATAATTCTGTGATTTTCCCCCCCCCCCCTTGCTTGTAGACCTGTAATTTTCTTCAACTACTGTGGCAGAATTAGAGATGTGCTAAATCCCTGACTCCGTTTAAGGTCCCAGTTCTGCATCTAAATCCACTAGTGTGAAATTCATTGACTCCAGGTGGAACTCCGGATTACTGGAGGGGTCTGCACTGGTGGATCCCAGTGTAGTATTTGCTCCTGAACTTGTACACAAATCTAGTCACATTTTAAGTAGCATTTGGATTTGCTGACTCAAGAGATAAAAATCAACGTGAAATAGGAATATATATAAAATGGACTTCTAAAATAACAATACTCAGCTCTTCATCCATAGATCTCAAAATGCATTTAAAAAAAAAAGGTGGTTATCCTAATTTAAAAGACAGAAATGATGTGGTTAAGTGACTGCCCAAGGTCGCATAGCAGCTCAGTGGCAGAGTCAGAAACCGAATCCATATCTCCTTATTACCAGACAAGAGCCTTATCTGCTGGACTGCATTCCTTCCTTAATATGGGCAATATAGAAACTTAATCAAAATTCTATTCAGTATCGCCAGTAATTTCAAGAATGACCATCGGTATTTAGGTGCCTGTCTTTTTGGATGGCCAACCTGACTTTCAGAAGGCGGCTGCTCAGTACTTCCTAAAAATTGTGTCGTCCCCCACCCACATAAGGTACCTGAAGTTGAGCATCCAAAAAGTGAAGTACCCAATATCACTAATCACTTAAAAAAAAATCTTAGCCTATATGTTAGTACATTAATTACATAAAAATGCCAAATGAATGATAGACTAGTATAATACAGTAATCTTTAGGGGAAGCATTTTTTTAAGCCAGCCAAACAAGCAAGGCTATGGCTATGTACATATAACTCTACTGACTTCTGTGACCGTTGCATTCTTGTACCCTGTAGAATTTGGTGCAGTCTTTGGCAAAAAACATGCATTTAATTTTCCCCCATCTTGCCATTCCAATAGTTTGATGCAGTCCAAATATCTTTACTATTGAAGATGTCTGAAGTTCCCTTTGAACCCATCAACTACTTTCACTCATTTTGGTGGCAGGGGTTAGGGGGCCTGTGGCCTGTGGTGACTTCTCCTTTTGAGTTTTCTCAGTTGTATTGAGGATAATTAAGCGTGCTAAAAATGGGCCCTGTTATTTCATAGAATGGTAGGACTAGGAGGGACCTCGAGAGGTCTTCTAGTCCATTCTCCTGTACTCAAGGCAGGACTAGGTATTATTTAGACCAGTGGTCTCCAACCTTTTTACGCACAAGATCACTTTTTGTATTTAAGATCACCCCAGAATCTACCCTGCCCCTTCCCCAAGGCCCCACCCCGCTCCCTCCATTCCCCCTCCCTCTGTTGCTCACTCTTTCCCCCCCCCACTCACTTTCATTACTTCTTCTGTTTTGCTTACAACACTCCTGCTGATACATGCCAGAATGATGTATGCTTTTTTTTTTTTTGCGCAACAGTGTTACACTGTTGACTCATTTAACTTGTGATCCACTATGACGCCCTAGATCTGTTTCTGCAATATTTCTTCCTAGGCATTTCCCATTTTGTATGTGTGCAACTAATTGTCTCTTCCTGAGTGGAGTGGAGTACTTTGCATTTGTCCGTATTGTATTTCATTCTATTTATTTCAGACCATTTTTCCACTTTGACCAGATCATTTTGAATTTTAATCCTATCCTCCAAAGCACTTGCAACTCCTCCCAGCTTGGTATCGTCCGCAAACTTTAGAATTTTTTCTGTCTCTCTCTGTTCTACGCAGAGCTGTGTTCCACAGTATTCAGGGGTTTTATGATCCTGCTATGTAGCACCTCAGCTTCCCACATGATGAAACCGTGTGCTTTGCTTGACTTGAGGCCTTCAGTATCCCTTCCATATCTAAGAGAATTTCCCCCAGAGCATTTGTTTCATCATGAAGAGCTGCACCCTTTGTTATGAAATAACCTCTTTTTCTAAGAAGTGATTATGTATGTGTTGGCACAACTTCTCGTCTTTTTTCATAATCGTTCCAGTCTTGTTCGCTACATATTTTCTGCAACTAGTGAGACCAGGGTGTTACAGGGCCTCATTCTCTGCACAAAACCTGATTAATTCCCAGAACAAGTCCAAAATGAGGCAGGATCCTGTGGAAAAAGATAGTATGTGATCATGTAATTAAAGAATTTATGATAATGTGTACAAGGAACTGTAATTTTGACACATCCTTATTTTTGAGTGCTTGTCTTTCCAACTTTATGTTCTTTAAACAAAGATTGTTTAGGATCTAATAGTATATGATTTGTTGTTGTAACAATTCTGTGTTACAGTTGGAAAGCCTATCAGGGAAATGATCTCTATAGAGTAGAAGTTATTTAAAGTAAACTGACAGGTTTCAGAGTAGCAGCCATGTTAGTCTGTATCCGCAAAAAAAACAGGAGTACTTTTGGCACCTTAAAGACTAACAAATTTATTTAAGCATGAGCTTTCGTGAGCTACAGCTCACTTCTTTGGATGCATAGAATGGAACACACAGACAGGGGATATTTATACATACAGAGAACATGAAGAGGTGGAAGTATGCATACCAACAGGCAGAGTCTAATCAATTGAGATGAGCTATCGTTAGCAAGAGGAAAAAAACTTTTTGAAGTGATAATTAAGATGGCCCATAGAAGGTGTGAGGAGAACTTAACATAGGGAAATAGATTCAATTGGTGTAATGACCCAACCATTCCCAGTCTTTGTTTAACCCACAGTTAATAGTATCTAGTTTGCATATTAATTCAAGTTCAGCAGTTTCTCTTTGGAGTCTGTTTTTGAAGTTTTTTTGTTGTAAAATTGCCACCTTCAAGTCTGTCACTGAGTGGTTAGAGAGGTTGAAGTGTTCTCCCACTGGTTTTTGAATGTTATGATTCCTGATGTCAGATTTGTGTCCATTTATTCTTTTGCGTAGAGACTGTCCGGTTTGGCCAATGTACATGGCAGAGGGGCATTGCTGGCACATGATGGCATATATCACGTTGGTATATCATTTTGATTGCATTATTGCTTGTAATCTTCAATCTGGAATGGTTTCTTTATGAATAAAATAACAATTTTGTAAAGGTAATATCTAGTATTTTCTCTGTCCATTTACATGAAACTACTCCTGTAACAGTTTCTCTCAAGCTGCAAACGATCATGAATGCATCCATATAAAGCACATTTTTGTGCAAAGCACTGCAAACCAGCCACTAGATGTAGACACATACTATGTAAATCTAGGTTAAATCAACATTATTAAATGGAAAGAAGCACAATGAAAAAGTTGCACAGTAGTTACTAAAGAGTCCGGAAATACAAAAGTTAAAATTGAATATACAACCTTATCTCTGTCCTTGTGTATATGCAGTATATTGCTGACTTAATTATTTGACTAATAGTATTTGATCACATAATACAGTTTCTTACTGGAGCATGCACTTATCTGGAGCCCCAGCCAGCACGTTTAGTTGCAGAACCTTAGTTATGCATTTGTTTCTAGATAGACGACCACAAATTCAAAAGCTGTATTGTAATGTGGAGTTAAGGTAGCATGTTTAAGCTTAATATTGTATATTTCTTGACTTCTGAGTGCTTAAGGCCAGGATTGTTAAAGAGGACGGGGTTAATTTGAAAATCCCAGCACAAGTAGGCAATCTTCACATTACATTTTTCCCCCCATTTAAAAAAACTGGAAAAATTAAAATGCAAAAAAACCTCTCACTGTAATGTCTCCTGTTCTAGAACTAACTGTCAACAATCAGCTAAACAAAATGAATGCATAGTTTCATCATTAGTAAATTGCCGATTTTGGCAATCACGATTCAGCCAAAAGGTGACTAGTGCCTACGTATGACTTCAATTCACCTTACAAGTATGTAGTTTAAGGCCTGGTCTACACTGGGATGGGGGGGATTGATCTAAGATATGCAACTTCAGCTATGAGAATAGCGTAGCTGGAGTTGACGTATCTTAGATCAAATTAAAATTACTTACTTCGCGTCCTCGCCTGGATTGACGGTCGGGCTCCCCCGTTGACTTTGCTTCCGCCTCTCGCACTGCTGGAGTTCAGCAGTTGACGGGAGAGTGATCGGGGATCGATTTTTATCGCGTCTACACTACATGCGATAAATCGATTCCCAGTAGAGCGATCGCTACCCGCCGATCCGATGGGTAGTGTAGACGTACCCTTAGAAACATATAAGCAGGTTAAGTGTTGTCCATCCCATGGCCTGCCCTCCAGCCAACATTGGGTCTTCCTCCCTAATTGTGTTATTAGAAATGTTTACATGGTGGTGGTTTGTTTGTTTAATCTGCTTTAAGGCCTTATAGTTTTATTTTTATTTTATTTTTTAAAAAAAGCCCCCAAGCCTTAATTGGAAGGATGATGCAGAAGTTGGAGGATTGGCCAGGGAATGAAAGCCTGCAGGTTAAGTTGAAATCTCTGAACAGCTCCTGGAAAATTTGACTGCACTTCTCAACTTTAAAAGAAACCTCCTGTGAATGTTTCATGAAAACATTCTGCATATTCAGAATGTAATTTTCAAATGCTCCTGGCATTGTTAATAGTTTTGTTTGTCAAGCAAAATAGCACTAGTCCTGAAGTTTGAATGATGTTCGTGCTAAGTTTCAGCTTTCAAACTTTAAATCTCTTTTTGGTGTATCTGTGTTGGAAAAGAATGTGGTTAGAATTTTTAGAGTGGGGTAACTATTTTTTCCTCCTTCCCCATAACTCAGAAGCAGCTAAATGGATTTTCCTTAAACTTAAAAAAACCAAACAAACACCACAAACCACCTTTGGGCAGAGCCCAGGTTTGGTAAATTTCAGCCCCAAAAGATGAATATTTCAGAATGTTAACATTATGAGAAAATGTGAGATTGTAATAGAAAGCGTTTGCAACATTTAACTGTAGCAGTTGATTCCATGACAACTACTGTAATATCTTGTGATGTGGCATAATAGCTAGGTCCACCTTATTTTTTATTTAAAACTATAGACTATTCTTACAGATCTTCAGTCTTCTACTCGGAATATCTGGGAGTAAACTGTTCAAAACGTCTTCTGCCTTATGTTGGAATGGATAAAATGAAAGTGTAGTTTGAACACTTAGATCAGTGGTGTGCAACCTGAGGCCCATGGGCTGCATGCGGCCCATGAGACTGTGTTTACATTGTCCGTCCGCAGGCACGGCTGTCCTCAGCTCCCAGTGGCTGCAGTTCGCCATTCCTGGCCAACAGGAGCTGTGGGAAGCAGCGGCCAGCCAACGCCGCCCTTGCCGCCCACACTGCTTCCTGCAGCTCCTGTTGGCCGGGAACGGTGGCCACTGGGAGCTGTGTGTGGCTGTGCCTCCGAATGATCAATGTAAACACTGTTTCACGGCCTGCCAGCGGATTACCCTGATGGGCTGCAGGCTGCCCACCACTGACTTAGATTCTCCCATAGAGCAAGATATTGAAGCCTTATTGTGGACTTACAATAGTTAGTCTGCACCAGTGATATCAGAAAGAAAATGTGTGGGATGAGTTAAGCAATAATGACTGGGGGGAGGGCATTTCACAGCATTCAGACTGGCTGGAGATGCTGAAGACCCAAAACTTTGCCTCAGGCCTTTAACCCAGCTGTTCATTAATTAGTGGTGAATGCCCAACCTGCAAGTTTATATTTTCATGGTTTGTAATTGTAACAGTGTACTAGAAAACTACCTAATTGTATGTAATGAAAATTACATCCTATGTTATATTTACCATACTGGTCTTTGCACAATAGCCAGTAGGCATGTAGGATTTCAACATTCCATTTTGTTTACAATTGAAATTTGGCTATGGAGAGTGGGATGAATAAATTAGTTTGTGCTAAGCTATAATAATCATGTGCTTGCCATGACACTAGGATAAAAATGCTGTTTCTCCTTGTATATATTTAAGAATCAGAGGGGTAGCCGTGTTAGTCTGGATCTGTAAAAGCAGCAAAGAGTCCTGTGGCACCTTATAGACTAACAGACGTATTGGAGCATGAGCTTTCGTGGGTCAATACCCACTTCGTCAGATGCATGTAGTGGAAATTTCCAAAGGCAGGTGTGTGTGTGTGTGTGTGTGTGTGTGTGTGTGTATATATATATATATATATATATATATATATATATATATATATATATATATATATATATATATATATATATATATATGCAAGCAAGAATCAGGCTAGAGATAACGAGGTTAGTTCAAACAGGGAGGACCAGGCCCTCTTCTAGCAGTTGAGGTGTGAAAACCAAGGGAGGAGAAACTGCTTTTGTAGTTGGCTAGCCATTCACAGTCTTTGTTTAATCCTGAGCGGATGGTGTCAAATTTTGCAGATGAACTGAAACTCAGCAGTTTCTCTTTGAAGTCTGGTCCTGAAGTTTTTTTGCTGCAGGATGGCTACCTTTAAATCTGCTATTGTACGTCCAGGGAGATTGAAGTGTTCTCCTACAGGTTTTTGTATATTGCCATTCCTAATATCTGATTTGTGTCCATTTATCCTTTTCCGTAGGGGCTGTCCAGTTTGGCCGATGTACATAGCAGAGGGGCATTGCTGGCATATGATGGCATATATTACATTGGTGGATGGTGCAGGTGAATGAACCGGTGATGGTATGGCTGATCTGGTTAGGTCCTGTGATGGTGTCGCTGGTGTAGATACGTGGGCAGAGTTGGCATCGAGGTTTGTTGCATTGATTGGTTCCTGAGTTAGTTTTACTATAGTGCGGTGTGCAGTTACTGTTGAGAATATGCTTCAGGTTCGCGGGTTGTCTGTGGGCGAGGACTGGCCTGCCACCCAAGGCCTGTGAAAGTGAGGGATCATTGTCCAGGATGGGTTGTAGATCCCTTATGATGCATTGGAGAGGTTTTAGCTGGGGACTGTATGTGATGGCCAGTGGAGTCCTATTGGTTTCTTTCTTGGGTTTGTCTTGCAGTAGGAGGCTTCTGGGTACGCGTCTGGCTCTGTTGATCTGTTTCCTTATTTCCTCATGTGGGTATTGTAGTTTTAAGAATGCTTGGTGAAGATTTTGTAGGTGTTGGTCTCTGTCTGAGGGGTTGGAGCAGATGCGGTTGTACCTCAGTGCTTGGCTGTAGACAATGGATTGTGTGGCATGTCCGGGATGGAACTGGAGGCATGAAGGTAGGCATAGCGGTCGGTGGGTTTTCAGTATAGAGTGGTGTTAACATGATCATCACTTATTTGCACGGTGGTGTCTAGGAAGTGGACCTCCTGTGTAGATTGGTCCAGGCTGAGGTTGATGGTGGGGTGGAAGCTGTTGAAATCGTGGTGGAATTTTTCCAGAATCTCCTTCCCATGGGTCCAGATGATGATGATCTCATCAATGTAGTGTAGGTAGAGAAGGGGTATGAGTGGATGAGAGCTGAGGAAACGTTTTTCCAGGTCAGCCATAAAAATGTTGGCATATTGTGGGGCCATGCGGGTGCCCATAGTGGTGCCACTGATCTGGAGGTATATATTGTCATCAAATTTGAAATAGTTGTGTGTGAGGATAAAGGCACAGAGCTCAGCAACCAGTTGTGCTGTGGCATCATCAGGGATATTGTTCCTGACAGCTTGTATTCCATCAGCGTGCGGGATGTTTGTGTAGAGAGCCTCTACATCCATAGTGGCTAGGATGGTGTTTTCTGGAAGGTCACCAATGCATTGTAGTTTGCTCAGGAAATCAGTGGTGTCACGGAGATAGCTGGTTGTGCTGGTGGCATAGGGTCTGAATAGAGAGTCCACATATCCAGACAGTCCTTCAGTGAGAGTGCCAATGCCTGAGATGATGGGGCGTACAGGATTTCTGGGTTTGTGGATCTTGGGTAGTAGATAGAATAACCCTGGTCGGGGCTCTAAGGGTATGTTGATTTGTTCCAGTGTTAGTGTAGGGAGTGTCCTGAGTAGATGGTGCAGTTTCTTAGTGTCTTCCTCAGTGGGATCTGAGGGAAGTGGCCTGTAGAATTTGGTATTGGAGGGATGTCTGGCGGCCTCCTTTTGGTAGTCAGACCTGTTTATGATGACAACAGCACCTCCTTTATCAGCCTCTTTGATTATAATTTCAGGGTGGTTTCTGAGGCTGTGGATGGCATTGCGTTCTGCACGACTTAGGTTATGAGGCAAGCGATATTTAAGAATGTGGGGCAAGCAAAATTAAATTTAATTGCATTTAGATAACGTGTTGGCCTCGATCCCTAAGCAGAGTTCCCAATGAAACACCTTTCACGGAGGAGTCCTGAGTAATGCAGGTCTCTCAATATGAGGTCATGCTAAATAACAGTCTCCCTCTTCTCCCCTCAATGCCCCCCCCACCATTGTTGTGAGAACTGAACTCCAGTACTGGATAGATACAGCTTCTATATTAAAAACAAATCTTTTCCAAGTAACACTTGCATGTATGGAACATGGGCCAGGTGCAGATGGCCTTTTAAAGCTGAACTGAAAACCTTATTTTCTTGGGTGTAAATTCCGCTTCAGGAGTCCAAATCATTTACTAGGTGCATATGTACATAAATTATAGATAGAGATTATAAAATCTGATTGTTGACAATAAGATATTCCTTTGCTTAAGTGACAAGATCTGTTTTCAAGGGACCTTCTCTGAAGGGCTGAATCTTGTAACATGCCAAGCATCTCCAACTCCCTTTCTGAATTCAGTGGGGACTGAGGGCATAGTGAGACTTGAATGAGCTCAGCATCTTAGAGGATTAGGACCTCTGGGCCTGCTGGAAAGAATTCCATTGACTTCAGTCAGTTTTGGATGAGGCCCTCCATAAGCAGATTACCCCAGTAATGTGTCAGGAATTTAACTGTGTGCATTATGTGTATTTGAAATATCATCAGCTGTATCAGCTATTGCAGGGGAAGTGGAGAACTGCACTTGGGTCTTAGAAGGTAAAAGCAGATGAGCCTGCACTATGCATTTGTATTTTCATTTTATTATTATTATTTATTTATACAGTACCATTGGTGTGAATGATGCTTTACAGATGTGAGAAGACAGGTACACACAAGATGACAGGTGGGGGATGCTGGATGGGAAATAGCAGACATTTTTATCCTTTCCTATTATTTATCCTCTCCGATTCAATTTTTGTGAATGTGTGGTTTGGTTTTCAGTGTTATCTGTTTGCCCTTTTTTAAAAAATTGTTCTTTAACCCTTGTCTATTTGCCTTTTGTCTGAAGGGACTCATGACTCATTATTTACTCATGGGTAATCACCTTTTGCACACAACCCATCTTGTGAGGGCTAAGGTATTGTTATCTTGTGTGTTTGATGGAAAGTGACTTCATTCCTCAAAATCAAAATCCCTACCAAAATAAAATGCCCTCTGCAAGCTAAGATCAACCCCAGATATCGAGCCAGAATAATTCATGTTTTTGAAGAAACAACAAAGATTACAAATCACAAACCCCAATAAACTGCATAATTCTGCTTTCCATGAAATGAACCATGGTGTACAGTAATACAGTATAAAAAATGAGAAGTAAATGTGTTCTAAAAACTTGTGAATGTAGAGCGGGGGTCAGCAACCTTTCAGAAGTGGTGTGCCGAGTCTTCATTTATTCACTCTAATTTAAGGTTTCTCTTGCCAGTAATACATTTTAATGTTTTTTAGAAGGTCTCTTTCTCTAAGTCTATAATATATAACTAAACTATTGTTGTATGTAAAGTAAATAAGGTTTTTTAAAATGTTTAAGAAGCTTCATTTAAAATTAAATTAAAATGCAGAGCCCCCTGGACCAGTGGCCAGGACCTGGGCAGTGTGAGTGCCACTGAAAATCAGCTCGTGTGCCACCTTCAGCACCCGTGCCATAGGTTGCCTACCCCTGATGTAGAGAGAGAGAAATCCACCACACATAATTATGAGAAAATAAACAATGACCCCCTTCCCCATCCTATTTATGAAGAAAAAAGTAGATTTCTTAAAATCCATATATTTTTGTCTCCATGATATGATATCTTCAGTTCATGTGACTCAAGGTTTACCCTGATGGATTATACTTGCTCCTCTTTGGTTGTCTTAGGCCTTTATGATTTGGTCCATTACTTGAAAAAGATGAAAACACACAATCAATGGCATCTGTGTAAAGGAAGCCTGTTACTATTTAGTGCTAAAATCTGCCCTCTCTTATCTGTGCATGTCTCCTGTTGAAGTATATGAAGTCAATAGGTACTCCATCAGTGTATTTCAGGGCAGAATTGGGCCTTAAGTATTTTGTTGCATACTGTGTGTGTGTGTGTGTGTACACACACAAAAATGGTGTTTTTTTTTTTTAAAGGAGGAAACTTAGATCATAAGATGGAAAGGAAATAAAGGTTCTTTTCCCAATCTAACATGCTGCTGCTAGTGCTGAAGGAAGACTTAAAAACCTAGTCACGGACTAGGAGCTGCTACACTCATCAATGAATAAGTACCATATTTCAAACAGCATCAGGAAAAAGTAAAGCCAAAGCAGAAGTACAAAGCTTAACTAATGAAACTGTCTTTAGTGTTGTGAGCCAGAAGTCTGACTCAAGTTTTAACTTCCAGAAAGTTACTTCCACTTTTTGAACCTGCCAGTACAACAAAGTGGACTCGGGCAGGTGTAGTACTTGAAACGACTTTAAACTCATTCATTGAAATTGATTAGGTTTTCAGGTCAGTGTCCCTTTAAAGCTTTAGATTTATGACAACCCCCATTCTTCCAGTTTCCCTCCTCAGCACCTCCCCTCACCCCAAGTTTTCTTTAGTGTGATGTTAAAAATCATGCTATCCTTTTGACCAACAGTTTTTAAGACTCCTGATAAGCATTTTGTGGTATCTAGTAAATGAAAATCTCTCCTATGCAGCATACCTGGAGAAGCCAATTCATACTGGAGAATTCCTTTTAGAGAGAAGCATCCCAGCAATTGATTTGAATATATCTCCTTGCTTTTTAGCCTCTGGAATAGAAAACTGGGTGAGGAGATCTACAGGGGGAAATTCTGATTGTCCTTTAGCACCTTGACCATGCCTGGAGTTTGCACTGTAAGAGACAGGTTTTGCCCACCCTTGTAATCCTGAGAAATGTTTGAACCTCCGTTAAAAACTACATCTTTGTGGCTTCAGCAAGAGAAAACCATCATCTTTTTGAGACAACATAATACTCTTTTTTGTGTTTTTCGAATTTAAACAGTGTTTTTAAAAGGAGAGCCAGAGCATCAGCCACTTCCCTCTACGTAACCCTATACATCCAGTGGACAGCCTCAGTCTTTCTATCAATCATTTTTATTTAATACAAAAATACCTTGCTGGAGACTAAGATCAAGAGAAATGTATGCTCAGGGATAAGCATCAGACAGTTCCCATATGAAGTCCCCATCATTCACCTAAGTATTAGGTCTCCATGAACATAATGGGATTTCTACATACAGAGGAGAGATAAGCAGTTTCTCCTACATACGTATTGCCATTGCCCGACATTTCTTCTGCTATGGCATCTGTGTTGACAGACATACTTGGCTACTCCGATCACTCTGTGGACCTTTTCGCTGTAACAGAAAAGTTGGGAACACAGACTTAACATAGGCCACTCCTCTATTTAGAGGACCAACAGAGTCTCAGGCACAAAACTGAGAACTACCTGTGGTTGGACCTTCGTGCCCACTAGACTTTGTAGCTCTCATGCTACATCAAGAAGTCTTCTCAGGACAGAGAATTGCAATCCACAAAACTGCTTAGTGTGTCTGTCTTTCATTCTCTTATACTGTTAGGCAGTCTGTTAAGCCACGGAGCACTTCCTTTGCCTGTTGCTGCATGTTGCTACATCAGGTGAAAAAGTTAGGATTTTCTCATAGTGGTCTGGCCTCTAGAGCTTTAGAATATGAACACTGTGGACAGCAGTAGAAGGCCACGGTACACACTGAAGGAGGAAAGACAACACACTGTTGTAACTAGTACAGGGCAAGTTTATATATACTCATTGTTGGGAAGAGTGACATGACACAAACCTAGTCTGTTATTATCAATATAATAATATAAGACGTGTTTCGAAGAAACCATAAACATATTTTGCATATGTAAACAATGTAATGTGTCCTAGGTGTAGGTCTCATTCTTCTAGAGTTGCCTAATGACAGTGGCCATTGAGCACAGTGTTTCTGAAGGTTTGGTTTTTTGTGTGCCTGCTTGGTAGCTCTGTCCACTCTCTTACTAATTAGGTATCTTACTGAAGAAATATTTTGAAACTATATGCCAGTTTAACACTCACTATGAACATGGCTTGAACATCACAAACCTTATATAGTTGAATGAAAATTGCCAGCATTTAAGCACTTAGTGCATTGAATACTAGGTCCTAAATATGTGAACTTGTTGAATCTCTTGGAAGTGTGGCTGGCTGTCTAAATGCATTCTAAAGCCAAGCGTGCATACCAAAATAGGTCACCCAGAAAGGCCTAATATTGGAGTGTACCAATGTGACAACCCCCCACTTCTCGTCATAGCCCCAAAAGATCCTTGTTTTGGTGTCAAGTGCAGGGGCGGCTCTAGGATTTCCGCCGCCCCAAGCAGGGCGGCACGCCGCGGGGGGCGCTCTGGCGGTCGCCGGTCCCGCAGCTCCAGTGGACATCCTGCAGATGTGCCTGCGGAGGGTCCGCTGGTCCCGCGGCTACGGTGGACCTCCGGCAGGCATGCCTGCGGATGCTTCACCGAAGCCGCGGGACCAGCGGACCCTCCGCAGGCACGTCTGCGGGAGGTCCACCAGAGCTGCCTGCCGCCCTCCCGCTGGACGCTGCCCCAAGCGCGCGCTTGGCGCGCTAGGGTCTGGAGCCGGCCCTGGTCAAGTGCCCCTCCTCTACTCACTAGATGGGTTCTTTCTCTTGGAAAAGTCTCTTTCTGCCAAGATGAACTTGTTGTCTTTCTGTGCTGATGACCTGATCTTCCTTCCAGGTGGGACAGTCCTGCTTACTCCAGCAGTCAGACAGTGAACTGCTGCCTTTGAATGTGGGTCTCTCTGACCAGTGGGTCCAGATCTCAAGGAGGTGCCTTAACCTATCCTAAAGTACAATTCCAATGTATTTTAATTATAGCTCAGTCTAATGTGAAGTGTGATGAGGTGTAAGACGGTACCATATTTGGTTGTTAGAGGCAGGCTGTACAGTGGAGAAAAACATTGGCTTAATTTTAGGGTTTACATAATAGGAAAGGAAAAAGTCACTGCAGATTATACTAGTTGCACTAAAGGCTCGTCTGTTAAAAGCAATTTAGGTTTTTTCCTGCTGTGCTGGGATATAGAGCTGTGGTCTTTTGTACAGTAGTGTTAAATCACACAGTTCCAATTGAGTTGAATTTTCCTGGCAAAAAGTCTATTTCTGCCAAACAGCTTCTGACAGTTACTAGGAACCATTGATACAAAAGTTCTGTGACATCTAAGAGGTTAGCTCTCCCACTGATATCTGTGTATTAGCCTCATTACTATTAATTGGGAATTGTGTATTGTGCTAACAGAAACTAGTGTATACAGACCCAGGGCAAAGCAGTATTTACTAGTACAGTATGAAAATAACATGGCCAAATCCTTCAGTTCCTACACAGACAAAACTGCCATTGGATTCATTTTTGTTTGGAGTTTTGGTAGATGCTTCAGGTTTTGGCAATTAGTCTGTGTATTCAGTGCTATTAATCTGATATTTATTATTACTTTTATTTGTTTTTACTGTAGCATATAGGGACCCCACTCATGGACAGCACCCCATTGTGTTGTACAAACACAGAACAAAAAGACAGTCTCTCCCCAGAGAGCTTACAACCTAAGTATAATACAAGAGACAACAAATGGATACAGACAGATAGCTGTAGTAGTACAAAGAAACAGTGCAACAATATTGATCGGCATGCTAGGTAGTGGTATCACCACAGCAACGCTCTAACCATTGTCAAGTTTTGTGTAGGCCTCATAGCAAAGGAGAATATTAAGGAGAGATTTGAAGGTGGATAATGATGTAGCTTTGCTTTGGTTGTAAGGAGCTCTGTTTACTTGTGAGGGGCAGCATCGGAGAAAGGAGAGGAAAAGTACTTGTTTGAAAATTTAAGTGGTAGGCAATGGAGGCTGGCATAATGGGTCCATCAGAGGTAGGAGCTGACATTTCAATACTTAATGAGAAATGATAGGGTGGATGTGAAGGGACTAAGTTTAGCACTTACTTCTGATCTCATATAGGTGGATGTGTGTTTACAGTGGCACAGCTGGACCGATGCAGCTGCGCTGCTGTAAGATCGCTCGTGTAGCCACTTTATGCCAGTGGGAGAGAGCTGTCCTATCAACATAATAAAACCATAGGTGCTGGAACTGGGGGTGCCTGCTGCACCCCCTGGCTTGAAGTGATTTCCAACATATGCAGGGTTTACAGTTCAATGGCTCTCAGCACCCCCACAGTACAAACTGTTCCAGCACCCCTGAATAAAACCACCTCCACAAGTAGTGGTAGCTATGTCGGCGGGAGAAGCTCATAGTTCTGTCCACACCGGCACTTCTGTTGGTGTAACTTATGTCACTCCGGGGTGTGTGTTTTCACACCCCCGAGCGACATAAGTTTTATATAAAAGACAAAAGTGCTAGTGTTGACATAAACAGTAAGGCTCTCTTCTAAAAGCAGCTTCCACACTTCTGTTTCAGAGATCAGAGTTCAACCTGTTAAGCCTAAGTGAAGTTTCGGTGTATTCCAATACATATACATGACATTTTTCTTTTCTTTCACTTATGACAAGATGACAACACATTGCATCTGTTTTGTCTTATCTTCTAATAAACAGGCAGATGCCTTTTGGTCTCTCAAAATGTAAAATATTAAAAGAAAGCACGACTGATTATTTTTTCTATCTAAGAAAAGCTGTAAGGTTTTTCTGTAGTTGCTAGTTGGAAATAACCTGTTTTTATTTTTCAGAAAAAAAGCCTCCCCAGTGGGTTTTTAGTATTTTTTAACCTTTGTGTCACTCAAGTATTTACATGAACATAATGTATTTTTGCAGGTTTTTGATACAGAGGGGAGGGGGAGGGGGGTGGCTGCTGATGCATTACTGTGGCTTTTTGGCAATGTACATTGGTAAATTCTGGCTCCTTCTCAGGCTCAGGTTGGCCACCTCTGCTTTAACTGGTCAAAAATGTTAATAGGTCAACGTAACTCTTCTTGCTCATCTTATTTTTCAGTGTTCATAGTGTTGAATTTACTAAGTGATTAGTGTTTACCAAACATCCTTGTATGAGTTTATATGATTATGTAAGCCAAAAGTTGAAGGGAATAGTAGGAAACAAGTTGTTCAGTGGATTGAAGTAATGACAACAGGCAGTTATTCTAAAGTAAAATGTAAACATTGTCAAGAGTTATATTGTAGCAAGATTTAAGAATTTATAGAAAGTGAAGAAAATTGGTTACTTCTGATTCTTCAAGATCGAATGTGCTTTTGAATGATAGTTTGTCTATTGACATTGAAAAGCAGAACACTGAGTCTGATCTTGCAAATGAGACATTTTTAATCCTATCTTTGTCATCAATAAATAGCTATGATGATGTTAAAGAGGTACTGACAGAGATTCACATTAGCTTCATTTGGAAACAGTCTCTATTTGTCTTCAACACCCAAACAATGGCAGAGATTGATTGGTGATTAGTCATAAAAACAAAAAAAATTAAACTTGATGAGAAAATCACAACTATCCTTTATGTTGTCATCATTTTCAGCACAGCACTTCAAATGAGCAATTTCTTTAAATTGGTAGCACTTCACCCTTGGTTTATTCCTCCTGATAGTGACCCTACAAGTTTAAACCTATCAGCTGTTATGAGTGGAGAAACAGAAGAAAAATTAAAGGAAGAACAAAAATAATCAACTTCGATATTAGCACAAACTGGTAGATTGAGGATCAGAAACACCTGATAATGGCTAGAAGCATCCAGGGAAAAATGTGTTCATATTTAATACTTTTGATTCTACATCTGAGAAAACCAAAGAATATTGTCTCCAGATTGCTGAAGATGCCACTCAAGAATTCAGAGTGAAGTATCACAAGGAAGTCTTTGACCCTTATTCAGACACTGAAAATAAAATGAAAAAGCTGAGGGAAATTCTCAGAGGCAATCATCCTAAACTTCTGACACAGAGGTGTTCAGCCCACTATTTAACCTCACAGGGAAAGAAGCAACACAGTACTGAAAGTTAAAATTCAAAAACCTTTCTGAACCCTCTATCAGTCCTTTAGCTGGTGGATTGATGTTGCAACTTTCCAGTGATCCTCAGTGGAATTCTTAGGAAGATTGTGACTGTTTGAATCCAGGTACCACAAACATGTTGAAATTTTCACTGAGCCCAAGATTTTAATTAAAATATGCATTTTACACAACAAGAAAATCTGGCCTGATCTAATTAACAAAGAACTGAAACAGCATTAGGTCACAAATTAAAAAACAATTCAGAGAAGTTATGAAACATTTCCATTTCATGTTCCACATGACTAATCTCGAATACAAAGGTCATAGGTTGAACCTGAAATAGTAAAGGGAGGTTAAAATATGGTTGATGTAACATTATTCTGAGTTCCTTCCTTTTCTCCTAACATTTAAAATTCAAGAGCTAGAGTTCTACTCCCTTGAAACTAATGAGGATATACAAATATCGCTGAAGGCTTGGGTCTCAGAGCCCAGACTGAATCTGCAAGGCTGGCAGTCAAGGGAAAAAAAATATTTTACTTGTAAATTGAACATCTCTCTCTCTCTCAGCAACATAAGTTGGTCCAATAAATGATATTATCTCACTCACCTTGTAACTTTAGGGAAATCACTGGCAGCCAATAAAGGCTCAGGAATGAGCCTACAATTCCCATTTTACAGAGCCACTTTTCAAAGCAGCAGCAGACTTTTCACTGATTCTTCAAGTGAAGTGACTATGGATGAGCCAAATGCAATAATGTATTCAGGCCATAACATAAAAATAAACAAAAAGCCATCACTTAGGTACAAAATATAAGAAAGTCTTTTAGCCAGTGACATAATCTAAAGGCAGACAGGGGAAAAAAAGAGTTTAAAAAAAAAATAAAAAAATCACCACAGAGTTCAACTGCTGTCATACTTGTTTAAAGAGACAATAGATAGTAAGTCAAGATTATGAAAATATAAATTGTTATCTCCATTGTCTTACATCCTTAGACCATGTACATTTCAGTAAAGGGCTGCTAAATTGGCTCAAGTGCATGCACTTTTAACATTGAACTGTTTTTGATTTATCTATACAACCAAAAAAAAAATGTCTGGGAAATTTCTCAATACCTGGAAAACATCTTCCCTCCCCTCACCCATTTTTATTTTTTTTTGCCCTTGGATAATTAAAAAAAATCTGACTGAAACTTGAACAAAGTTCTAAAACGTTTATCTTTGTGATTAAGAACAAGTATGTCACCCCAAAGGGCAATTTTTCCAGAAAGCACTTCTAAAAACTACACCTCAGAATGAGAATGCTCAGTACCATAATTATAACATAACTACTTCAATGCTTTAATGATACTTTTCCTGAGCCATTTTGTCCTAATTATGCTGATTCATCTGAGTCAGCCACTAATGAGAGTTCTCGTTTCTCTATAACTGACAAGGCTAACAGCCCAGCAGGTGGCAGACTTCGAATTCAAATGTTGGATCGATTTTTACACTGGTTGAAATTAACACTTCATGCTCAGATTGGGATGAGAAATCTCTGGTTAATGTTCTGCACTGACTTTAGGCATGATTACCTTTTTCTTTTATAATTGAGATTTTTTTGAATGAACAAGCCACAGCTGCTGCACATTCCACAGAGAAATAAAATCATCCTACACTTCTGACATTTTCTCGAACAAAGAATTTCTTCCTGACAGCTAAATAGTAAATGCCAGCATTGAAGACTTCTCTGTCAAAGAATGGAAGCTTGAAAAAAGAACTAGAAAATATTGTGGCTAGTGATGTCCATTAATTTAAGCACAAGGACACTGAATTTCTTAATAAGAGACACGAGGTGGGTGAGATGGTGAGAGACAGAGAGAAGCTTTTGAGCTACACACAGCTCTTCCTCATGGCGTCCGAGAACCCAGACTCAAGCCTGAGCCTGAATGTCTATGCTGCAATTTTATAACCCTGCAGCCTGAGCCCAAGTCAGCTGACATGGGGCAGTCGGAGGTGTTTTTACTGCAGTGTAGACATACCCTGTGTGTTCTCTCACTTTCCCACATGCACCTATCCAAATCAGTACTCCACCCAAAAGTTCCGGTGGGTTCACACACACTGTTTGTCTCAGGTGGGGCTTATGTTTGCTGGTAGGTTTGAACTCCTCCTTCAATTAACATATCAACCTCAGTGTGGTTTTAACTCAACCCATAACAAAGTTTCACCCAGCTCATAATAACATATATAAAAATTAATATGGAATTAAGAATGATGGGTAGAGGGGCAGTTGAGGATGATCTGTTTAGATGGGGGGAAAACAGACAATAAATAATATAATAGGCCATGGTCATGTTTCCAGGGGTTGGGGCAAGCAACTCTCAAGAAGGTTATAGTTTGATAGGGAATATATAAAATCTTGATTAAAAAATGTTTCTGTGATGCAAAATCGTCAAGTTGTGCATTTTTGCCTCAATTCAGGAAAGCACATAAGGCAAATGCTAACACATACCTTTAAGTGCCTGTTTGTGCTTAAGCACCCTTCCTATATAGAGATGGTTCCCTGAATCAGGATCATTGTTAGTCTACGTAACTATATGATATTACTTCTGTTGCCTTTATCCTTCCTCCTTCTCTCAACTTTTCTCTTCTGGTTGTTTGTGGTATCTTGTCTTGTATTAGGCTCTCATCCTCCAGCTAGATCCATGTGGTTGGAATCAGTGAGGTTCCTGCTGGCACAAAGATTTGCCCATGTGGAGCCAGTTGTAGGATCAGAGCCTTAGATGGTAAGCTCTTTAATACTGTGTTGTCCTGTGTGTTTGTAAAGTATCTGCAAAGGTGCTGGAACTAGGGGTGCTGCCGGCAGGGCCGGCTCCAGACCCCAGCGCGCCAAGCAGGCGCGTGGGGCAGCATTTCGTGGCAGGGCGGCATTTGGCTCCGGCGGACCTTCCGCAGTCATGCCTGCGGGAGGTCCACCGGAGCCCCGGGATGAGTGGACCTGCCACAGGCGTGACTGTGGAGGGTCCCCTCTTCCCGCGGCTCCGCTTGAGCTCCTGCAGGCATGACTGCGGCGGGTGCGCTGGTCCCGCGGCTCGGATGGAGCTCCCGCAGGCATGCCTGCGGATGCTCCACCGGAGCCGCGGGACCACGGGACCGTCCGCAGACACTTCTGCCCCGGCCGCGGGACCAGGGAAGGGTGGCGCGGCGCGCCGCCCTGCTTGGGGCGGCGTAATTTCTAGAGCCGCCCCTGGCTGCCGGCACCCTCTGGCTTGAAGTGGTTTCCATCATATACAGGGTTTACAGTTTGGTTCAATGGCTCTCAGCACCCCCACCATAAAAATTGTTCCAGCGCCCCGAGTATCTAGCAGAATGGGGCTGCAGTCCTTACAGGATCACAATATAAATAATAAATGCTAATAATAATCCAGTTGATTTTAAGTCACATGCAGCATTAATAATTGTGTTTGAATGTTTAAGGCTAACCTTAAAAGCCAGTACTTATTCTGCATGCTCCTGCCTGTCAATAATAAGTTGCTTACAGAAGTTAGACCAGATCTTGCATCATGACCTTAGAAAAGAGGTCAGAAAAGTAATTCCCGTACCAGAAGTAAAACAGGTAGCAAACTTTCTTAATGATGCTCTGATGCTTTCAAATGGTCAGTCAGCTAACAATGAAAGAGTCTCTGGGACCAGATGATCCCAAAATATTTTTATACAAAATGTATTGATTTTGTTTGTGATCCCTTACTTAATATTTTAATTATGTGAGGAAATGTGGAATTCTTCCTGACTCTACAAGAATAGAAATCATAACAGTCTTCATTAAATTATATAAAGATTGTGGTCATGTATTGTGGAACAATTTCTCATTTAAATTCCCTATACAAAATATAATGGCATAAGGCTAGAAAAATGAATGTCTTTTTAAAATTCAGATGGTGAATTTTAAAGATGTCTCTGACTTTCCCTGTTCCTGGGAACAGCTGGGTAACAGGTCTGCTCCTACACTGGCTGGTAATGTCCCTTAGGTGACAGTATGTAGTTTCTCCAGAAATCACTGTGCTCCTGTCACACCCTCTCATGCCCTCAACTTTCCCCCTGTGACAGAGACGACCAGGAGGGCTGGCTATGTCAGCCAGGGATTCCCCTGCTTTGGGGAGCTCGCAGCTTCCCTGTCAGAATACCTTTTGAGGTTCAAAGGGGTTGGTGAAAGGGTCAAAACCCAGCCTATAATTATTATTTTTTAAAATGTTGATCCATTGATGCACTGACTCTAACTTGGCTGCAAGATTTTTTTATGTGATCAACACCTTTAAGGCTTCAGGCTCACTAGCCATTGCTGCCTTTGGTTGGGATCGGTAAATTTAGTTAATTCCTTCTTTGTCACTGCATTGGATGCAATTGACTCGAGTCAGTTGCTTGACAGGGTATGCTGTGAGAGGTTGCAGGTACCATCTACTTCCTCTTGGGCTCTGCTTCCATTTTCATTGTCAAGACTTGATGCAACTGATGCAATTTGGCTGTGCTGGAGTACATTATCCAGCTTTAGAGTTGTTTACATATTTTTGGCTTGAAACCTGTTCTTTTCTTCCAGGCCTTTATGCCTTGCATCAGTAGGTGCTTCAAGCTGTGCCTTTTTATTCCACACCCCCACACCCCAAATGTGCTGTTATTTCATTTGTCTTTTAGTTTCTCTTACTTGATCTCTGATGAAATGGGGGAATGAAGTTGGCTCAGTAGCTTTAAGAAATACCACATGATACGCATCATTGAATGATACCCCTGGCCAATGATCACCATTAGTGTTTTGTGGGCTTTGGAACAAAACATGACAGGCTGTGGCATGGTGTCTCTTCCAAGATGTCATCTGCATGCCGTCAGTCCCAGATCCTGAGGCCCGGCTGCTTCCACTAACTCTGATAAGTCCAACATGCATACTTTCTAATACATTTTATAATAACTGAGTTCATGGTTCTCTGTTTTCCCTGGAACAGTTGAAAACACCACTAACACCTACACAGTGGAGTGCAGCTGTCATGGTGATTGCAATTCAGAGTTCAAGGGAAAACTCTCCTGTACTATAGAAAATATTCTGATTGATGCATCTAGTTATGAAGATGAGAAAATCACTTAATTGTTTTATAGTTTATTGAAATAAAATGGAAATTTAGATGTGTGCCCCAGTCATTATTTTGACCAGTCTGGTTGTATGTTTTACCTCTTTCTCCCACCTTTTATTTCTTTTTGTCTTATAAAGCACATGCCTAATTTTAAATACACAAGTACAGTAGAACCTCAGCGCTATGAACAACTTGGAAATAGAGGTTGTTCATAAGTCAGAAATGTTTTGAACAAAACATTATGGCTGTTCTTTCAAAAATTTACAACTGAACATTGATTGAATACAGCTTTGAAACTTTACTATGCAGAAGAAAAATGAAACAAGCACAAACAGTTTCCTTACCTTGTCAAATCTTTTTTTAAACTTTCCTTTAATTTTTTTAGGACTGTACTGTATTACTTTTGTTGTTGTTTGTTGTTGTCTCTGCTGCCTGATTGTGTACTTCCAGTTCCAAATGAGGTGTATGGTTGACTGGTCAGTTCATAACTTTGGTGTTCATAACCCTGAGGTTTTACTGTAGTCCCATGTGCTTACATACCTTGGAGAGTTATGGCCATGACTGGTGTGGAGAAAATAAATAAGGAAGTGTTATTTACTCCTTCTCATAACACAAGAACTAGGGGTCACCAAATGAAATTAATAGGCAGCAGGTTTAAAACAAATAAAAGGAAGTATTTCTTCACACAACACACAGTCAACCTCTGGAACTCTTTGCCAGAGGATGTTGTGAAGGCCAAGACTATAACAGGGTTCCAAAAAGAACTAGATAAGTTAATGGAGGATAGGTCCATCAATGGCTATTAGGCAGGATGGGCAGGGATGGTGTCCCTAGTCTCTGTTTGCCAGAAGCTGGGAATGAGCAACAGGGAAAGGATCACTTGATGATTACCTGGTCTGTTCATCCCCTGTGGAGCACCTCGCATTGACCACTCTCAGAAGACAGGATACTGGGCTAGATGGACCTTTGTTCTGACCCAGTATGGCCGTTCTTATGTTCTTATTGATAGTATGATCTGGGCAGGGAATGGATTTATAGATATGTAAAGTCCTTAACACATTTTGGGTGTTACTGGACTATATAAATTGGTAAGAATTAATAAAATACCAAGCGTCTATTTGACAGTATGATGTAGAGTGGAATTAAGGGAGACTAAAACCTATATGGAATACTACAGACTATGAAAATTATTGTAAAGCGGGTTATATTATCATCACTCTGGTTTTCCTACTGTGAAATATTGTTCAAATGGTAGCTTTTGCTGAGACTATTAGTGACAATGAAAATATTGAAATAGTGACAGGTATTTTTAATAAGAGTTTTGGAAAATTCACTGATGTGTAATAGACAGTATATATTCTCACACACAGGGCCGGCTCTAGGCACCAGCAAAACAAGCAGGTGCTTGGGGCGGCACATTTCCCTTTTTTTTTTTTTTAAACTCACTTCCTCTCCTCTCACAACTCTGCAGAAGTGGAGCCACGGAGCAGTGGGGGATCCCGCATGGGAGCTGAGAACCCACAGGACCCTGGGAGCTGTAGTTCCTTGCTTAGCTCCCTGCCTATAGAGCCAGCCCTGGAGCAGGGAAAGAACTACATTTCCCAGCAATCTCTTGGCAGCTATCAACAGGAAAGGGAGGGGTAGGGAGTGAGGTAGCTAAGCCATGCTGCGAGTCAAAAGGGGTGGCACTGTGAATGGGGAACAAGTGTGCCCAAGGAGTAGAAGGCTTTGCCCCAGATGTCCCCTTCAGAAGACTTCCCCAGACTATATTAGAGATACTGGTGTGACCTCACCTTGCAGCCCACAAAGAAGGAATTGGGTCGACTAAATGGACAGTGCACCTCTCTATGTGAAACCTAGCAAGGGAGGTACGTGGATCCCACTAGAATTTAAAATGAAAAGTAAGAGAGGGGAGGCTCTGCTAGGGGACTTCAGCAGCTTTAGATACTGTACCAGGCATGTAGGAGGATTTCCACTTCTGAGCCATGGAAGCAGAAATTGACTTTTCCTTTCCAGATTTAGCTAATATTCAGAAAGGGAATCTAGCACCTGCCTTCCAGATTTGAACACCCTCAAAATTCAGGAGTGCTCAAGCTCAGTTTGGGCAGCTGTTACTTCATTTCTCCCAAATCAAATATAGTGATCCACTGTAACTTGCTGTAGAAAAAGTAGGATAAGAAATGAAGAAGCAAGAAATGCTTCCCAGTGGTTTTTAGGACTGGAATTGCTATTTTCAACAGCCGTTGCCTTTTTGTTTGTTTGTTTGTTTAAAAGAAAGACAGTAATATTGCATTGGCAAATTCCCCATAGAAACAAAGAGTGGAATAAAAGAATAATAAAGGCATCTCAACTTTTCCTCATTTATGTAGGACAGTCTTATAATATGCATCCAGATATCCTCAAATCACACAAGCTGAACATTGTTCCACTTTACGGCAGTTCTGTAACCATATGGGAACCAATCCTGTCTGTGTTCTGTGCACATCCAAAATTCCTGCTGAATGAACCGCCCTGGGAGCGAGTTACCAGTGACCCAGGGCTGGGACAGCAGGAGGGTGCAGGTTGGGGGGAGAGCCCAGGGCTGGGTTAGCAGGGGAGTGTGGGTGGGGGGAGGGCACTGGTGGGGGGAAAAGGAGGGAGCCCAGCGCTGGGGCGGCAGGGGTGCGGGGGGCGGGGGGGAGCCCAGGCTTGGGGCAGCAGGGGACTGCAGCGGGGAGCCCAGGGCTGGGGTGGGGGGCAGCCAAACATTTTTTTGCTTGGGGTGGCAAAAAAACCTAGAGCCAGCCCTGCTCACACAGAAATTTTCCTTGAAAGACGTTGAGGTTAAAAGGGTACCACATGGATAACTGGACATCTTTGTCAAACCTCAGTGACAGTATTTTTACATAAGAACATAAGAATGGCCATACTGGGTCAGACAAAAGGTCCATCTAGCCCAGTGGGTCTCAGAGTTTTGTACTGGTGACCTCTTTCACATAGCAAGCCTCTGAGTGTGACCCCCTCCCTTATAAATTAAAAACACTTTTATATATTTAACACCATTATAAATGCTGGAGGTGAAGCAGGGTTTGGGGGTTAAGGCTGACAGCTTGTGGTTTGTGAGGAGGTGGTAAACATTGCTAGTGATTGCAGTGACATTTGCTGATGATGGCCAAATATGACTAATCTCAGGCAATTTTTTATTTAAACTCCTCCAGCAAGATGTTGTAGCCTAACAAGATAAAAACCCTCAGAACTCATATTTGTCTTTCTTGTTGGAGCTAATGCCAAGATCTTCTGGAAAACTAAAAGGCATGACTGAGCTAAACTGGATTAGGAACTGAAATGTTGTGTTTAGTGCTTTTGCATTTCTTCAGTACCTATGCAGTGCTGTATCAAAGCTATTCTCTAGTATTTGTCTTTTTAATTATTTTTATCAGGGGAGATAGGAACACAAACTATTATGTTTTAATCTATGACTTACTGATTTACATGATTTATTCTGATTGATTTATTCTCTCTTTAATGGCTAGTTTTTACTTTGAAATCTTTCTTGTGTGTGAGAAACATGGAAAAAATGTCCTCCTCCACATTTCAGATACTCCACAATTGAAAATGGTTCTTTTAGGAAATTTTGTATCTTTAAAGAAAATGTGGTTTTGTTTTTCAATTATATTATGTTTATGGAATATCACAGCTGTCACTCAGTGGAAAGGTCTTTTGCTATAAATATAGAATTAATAATAGGGAGTTACAAAGCTATAAATATTCTGAAGGGCTCTGATGGCAGCAGGATACAACTACAGGAAATGTAAAGCACATAGCTAATTTTAAAAAGAAAGTCACCATGCTTAGATTGTGGGAGTGAGGCCCCTTTGCATTTCTCTGGCACTGTAAAAAAGGCCTTCAAGAAGGTGTCACTCATATAAAGGGAACTTAGTGTAAAAGGGAATCAGGCCCACAATCTCTTTCAAGATTTCATACATAGAGCTGAATATGATATTTTGAAGCTGTGCATATGTCAATCCATCTTTTTACATACCATAAAAAACTATAACTGATCAAGTCATGTGTGTTTATTAATGTGAGTTAAGAAAATATACAAAAATAAATGTATTTCATGCCTGTGATTTAAAAACAATGAAAGAGAAGTATCCTTTGGGGGGTTTCTCTGAAATCCAGTTTACAACTTGGTCTTAACACTGCTGTATAGCGTGCTTAGGTAGACACATGGATGTTGCTTGAAAACATTAATTCAGAATCAAGAAAGGAGAAAGAAAGAAACCCTCCAATCTCAACACCTCCAAATGTTGAGTTTAAAACGCAAAGCTGCATCTAGATGTGAGTTTTGCTAGTTGTCACCAGGGTTCAAGGGCTGGACCTACGGGTGGGCGACTGCCCAGGACACTGTGGTCAGGGAGCATCATGGTCAAGAGGGTCTTAGCTCACCTTGGTGATTTTAGCAGTGGCAGCGGCAGCTCCTTTGGCTCCCTGGGGTGACATGGAGCTCCCTCCAACACAGTCAGGGAGTGATGGAGCGGGGGCTGCCATGCCCAGCCTGGTCCGGCTGCAGGGGGTTTGGAAGGTCCAGGGCTGTGGAGCTGCTGTGTGGCTCCCTGCTGCCACCTCTGTCATGCACGCAGGCTGGCAGCCAGGGGCTGCATGTGGCTGCATATCCCTGCTCCCTCCCCAGGACGTGCTGCTTCCTGCAGCCCGACAGCAAGCAGGAGCTAGGTAATCCAGAGCCCCAAGCCGCAGGCAGTCCCCATCCCTGCTCTGTCTCACTCACCTCTCACCTACTTCAGCCCGGATGGCAGCGGGGAAGCTGCCTGAGTAGAGAGCTGGGCTAACGCCTGCCTGCCCAGTGCCAGGAGATCTTCTCCCGTTGGCTTCCCCCGCAGAATCATCTGTCCCAAGGTTTGTTCCTGTGCTTGCTCACCTAGGGGGATAGGTGATGGCAGCTGGGGGGGGCGGAGGGGGAAGAGCTACATGTCACTGCAGAGCAGGAGTAGGGATGGGGAGGAGGAATGAGAGAGCCACAGCCCCCTGGTTCTGCCCCAGTCTGTGGGGGAGGATTCCCCTGTGTGGAATGGCACTGCAGAACACTAGGGGATGGGGGCTTTGGGCCCCTGGCAGGTGAAGCCAGGGAAAGGGCACCATTTCCCCTAAGACCAGTCCTGGTTGTCCCTATCTTTCTTAGCAAACACCCAGATCAGAAAAAGCGTGAACACTGAGTTGTTTAAAATCTGTATCCAGATTTGAATTTAGCATCCTAAACCCATCTGTAGTTTGGGCACTTATTCCCACTTCAATGGGAGTCCTTCCACTGACTTCAGTGGGTATTGGATTGGGCCCTACATGCATGAAATTCTTGTAAACGTTTTAGAAGAAGAACAAAGCTGGTTCCTGAACACGTGGTAGTGATTCTCCCCAGAGAGAATGGATGCCCACTGCTGAGAACATGCTTTCACAAGTGCAGTGAGTGCCCAAAACAGCACAGTTTAGTGGTGCTGACTTCTGATGAAATCTCAGCATCAGAATCATACTGTTGCTCTTCATTTTAATGCCCAAAGTAATCAAATTATATGAATAAAATTCGAGAAATGAGATTGACATGGATTTAACAGATCTAGTTATTTTTGTAGTAAGGTTTTATTTTTCCTTTTAAGAACAAAGTGTGTTTGGCTGTCTCTTCATTTAAATTTTTTTTAAGTAAAAAAGAAAACTTGTTAAAAAGAGACTAAAAATGCATGAAGCAGATAAATTCTGAAAACATAAACTTGAAGTCTGAGCTGCATTATGATGGCAAAAATGCTTTTTTCATCTCTTCAGCTATAAATTGAAATAGTTTATAATTGAAATTCTGTAAGTACTTTACAATGCAGCGTGAATGTGTTACTGAAACCAAAGAGTGCAGGAAAGGGGAAATCGTTGGACCAATTGTACAGTTCTCGTGCATTGGTCAGAAAGATTTGGAGATGGTCAAAAAGAAAACTCAGTAGAGTCTTTGAGGGAAAAGAAAAGAAGAGGGAGGAAGAAAGGGTCAAGGAGATTTTGTTCTGCACTTGATTGGTTGTCATGGCAAAGAATGTGAAAAATGAAGGCTTTGTTATGGGGAAAATTTGAAAGTTATGGTTTTGCTTTTTAAAAAAAATGAATTTATAGGTCACATTATGTAATGCACAAAAAAGGTTAAAGGACCAGGAACAGAAGAATAGCATTAGGGGCTATATATCCTCTGCTTCCTCACAAAGCGCATGGCACTGGACCGCACATTCTCAGGCATACATGGGTATCTTCACCCTCTGCGGAGAGTTGGTCACCAGAAGCAGTGACTTGTCGGCTCCCTGCAGGGGTCACGGGCAATGTGCAGAAGCAAAAGTGGTGACATCTTTATTTCTCTGCAGGGGGCACTGGCTGCTCAGATGGAAGCAGTGGCTTCTTCAGACCCCTGCAGAGAGCTAGATAGCAAGAACTCATAGAGGTCCTGAAAAAAGCAAGAAGCCACATAATTCATGACTTCTATGGCTGGTTGGCTGTCATAGCCATAATGAATGAATTCCAAATAACTTGTTAGGATTAATCAAGGAAATAAATAAAGATTGAAGAGAGGGGAAAACCAGAGTTGATCAGAAATATGTGTCATCCTCGTATGTGCATCTCAGAGTCTGATTCAGCTCTTTGTTCAAGAAAAAGGCATAACCTGAAACATGAACTCTGGCTGCTCATGCTGGATGGGCAGCAGAACTTAGCACCATATGCTGTTTTTGCTGTTGGCAGAGATGAATGTGCCTATGTAGCTGGGGGGCTGGGTTACCATATTCAGCTTTCTGGCGACGATGGCTATTTTTTAATCCATACCTATGCTTTGTTAGGGATTCTTAAGGTTTTTTGTTTTTTGTTTTGGTCTTCTAGTCATGAACTTGCCCTTACTGCCCAATCCAAAAATGGACTTTCCAGCCTTTGATCCTAGAGATAACATAAACCAGCATAATGATAGTGATTAGCATTGTATGAGAAGTAAACATTCTTCAGATGCATCTGCTAGATCCAAAGAGCTTAGTCTAACATACATATTGATATTTATAATTGTGACAAGCAAATATGCATACAGCCTAGCAATACATTACTAATATATACAGAGTCATTTTCAGAAAAGGTTGAGCATTTTGTGGATTGCAGTGTGCATTTCAGAGAAGTAAAAGGCATGTCACAATCTAGATTTTTGACATGCCATGACCTTAAACCCAGAGCTTTTCACTTCACAGAGTGGCATGGCACAGCTTGCAAACTGCTGCAGTCCCCTCTTACCATCTGTATGAGCAATCTTCATTCTGTAGTGTTCTCTCCCAAGCATATTCTGGAACAGTGAAATCTAATAGGCCTGACTCAGTAAAGCTGGAACAGGAAGAATTAAATTATGTTTCTGTGCCAGAGAAGTTGCATCTTAAGGGAGAATTAGCTTGAGAGAGCTCTGGTGGGGTTTTTACTGCTGCCTTTCCTTGGATTTTCCACTGTTGGGAATTTTAACTGGGAACTACTGAGGAGTGGCACTCAGGGCCAAATTTGAAGGTGTGACACCAGAGAGGAATTTGTCCCTGAATTAATACATTCGCAGTCACCCTGACTACTCTCCTTTTCTAGTTACTGTCATCCACTTCTTGGGCTGTGTTGGCTTCCAGTGGCTTCATGTGCAGCCCCTTTGCTCAGCTAGTCTCCTGGTCTTCTTCCAGCAGAGCCTTCAACCAAGATTTGTGCCAGAGTAAATGAGCACAAATGCTACATGATGTGAATCTGACTAGAAAACTAAGATTTTTAAGCTGTTTTAGTAACTTTGAGAGATTTATTGTGTCTCTGCCCCCTACCCCAGGATTGATTTGCAATGATCTCATCAATGTGATGAGATCGTGAGGTGATCTTATCAATGTGATGAGATCATGAGGAGGAACCAAGAGGAAAACAAAGAGGGAGAGTGGTCAGTGGAGGGTTTCAAAAACGAAGAAAGCATTTTTTTTAAATTGGATCCTGAAATGAATGTGGAACGAGGGGACTTGTGTGAGAATGGAGGTGATGCTTCCTTGTATGTATAAATGGAAAAATACTGCTCTGATACATGTACTTGGCTCTTTGCTCAACGACCTCCTAGGCAGAATGTGGCAATAATATCTGCATTATGCAAAGTCTTCATTGATGCCTTTTCTTTTATCACCTAGCAAATGGTTAACACACCGTGATCACTTGATGGACATGGCTGAGAGAGATGCTAGAGCAAAACCCCATTTTTAGCTTTTTGAATATATTTGTTATGTGGCTATATAGGAAGTTCTGGTTAATGCTGAGCTATGTTGTTGTACCTCCACCTTTGCAGAATTTAATGTACAACACAAAATCATGAAACAATACTGATTAAACTAAGACTATGGCCTTTGTATTTTTAGATCTCAATGCAATTCAGTTTATTTTCTCAACCTGGTAGAAGGAACACATTTTCCTGCAACACTAACATATTTACATGCAATATAGATATGATTAGAAGGCTGCAACTGGTCAGTTTAGCAGTGCTAGTCCTCTGGAGGACTAGCAACAAAATATCAACAGATCAAGATTTTCCCTTTGCCAGCTGGATAGAAATAATAATGTTTACAATGTTATACTGTAATATTTACTCCTCACAAACTGGAGTCCATGGCAAAACTCCTGTTAATTTTAACAGGAGTAAGATGGATCATGGGGTTCTTTGTAAGTAAATTTGTAAACTTGGCGGGTAGCAAAGTGCCTTCATAGGAACAATTTCTGGCATTTGTTTTCCTAATAATGAGTTTTACAATTTATGAGTGATTTATAAAGAGATGTTCAGAAAAGCTCTGAGCTTGTAAAGGGAGTTATTTTCCTAAGCTGAATTGAAAGGACAATGTCAAATGCCTTGCTGTACATTAAATTCTTGCTGAACTTAGAGGATCTTTGTTGCTTAGTGTGGGCAGCAATCAGTAGCTTTTGTTTCTCTAAGTTGTACTTAATGGACTTTTAAGATATATGTTTAATTGGAAGCACAATACATGGCAGATTGATTCTAAGTTAAGACATTTGATGGCGCATATCCTAGAATACAGTTAGAAGAAAAAGTACTTTGTTGATCAAAGAAATGTGACACATCTGGATAGTGTAAGGAAATCTATGAGCTCTGGCTGTAGAGTTCTTCCCCTCTCTATGAGGGAACATAATATCGACAAGCATGAGAGCATGGTGTACTGTTATCATTAACATTGCACGTGACTTTTAAATGCCCACATGTAGCCCTCTCCTGGGCTGTCAGGAGGTTTGCACACACAGAGCCATCTGCTGGGGTAGCAGGAGGGCCCACACGTATCCCTCTGCTGGGATGGTTGGATGGTGGAAACCCCCACATATAGTCTTCAGGTGAGGTGGGGCTGAAAATCCCCTGCACCTGGATAGAAGCCAGTGTGTCTGTCATTTGAAGACAGAGAGGCCCCAACATGCATGAAGAGGAGCAGTTGTGGGGCCCTCCTTCCTCCAGCAGATAGCTCTTGTATGAGTGTCTCCTGACCTCACTAGCCTAAGCAGGAAGTTGGCTGGAGGGCAGGGGTGGGGCATAGTGGGATGCTCCTATGGCTGTAAATTACCTTTAATAAACATCTGGATCAGATGAGGTTTGTTTTCTGGATCTGTTCATTTAGCATAAGCCTAGCTTTATCTTTCAGTACATTAGGATTTTTTCTGGTAGATATTAAGCCAGCTGTAATCAACTTTAACTCCTCTTTTAAAACTATGCAGGATAAGTTAGATGTGCCTTCAAGCACTGCTGGCTGTAAGTGTATTTAGGGTGTGAATCCTTTTTATCACAGTTTTGCTTCAGAAGCTATGGATCACACCACAAGCCCTGAATCTATTGATATAAGTTCCTGGGTGACCATATACCAATATAAATTGGTACTTCTAATTAATTTCTAAATCCCTCTGGCATCAGATGTAGCTAGTTTATGTTCCTGGTGTGGATTAAATGATAATTAATAATAAAGTCCATTGACTGATCTCCGAGTTCTCCCAACCTTGTAACACCTACATAAAGTAGGTATTATTACTCCTTAGGAAACTGAAACACAGAATAAAGCAACTTCCCTCATGTCACAAAGGAAATCTGTGACAGCTTGGAACAGAATCCAATTCATTTGACTTCCACACCGTGCCTTTCTAAAAGACAATCCTTCATCCCCAGGCTTGCTTCCTTACTGCCCAGTAGTTGAAATAATATATTCAGCAAGGTACTCTATTCCTTGTCCACAGAGAAGAATTCAGCACATGTTCTGTGTTTATTCTGTGCGAAAGACCACTTTCTTATTAAGGTTGGTCAGCCAGTTGTAAAGAATCTGGGATGCGTTATGTCTTCAGTTAGACTGTGCAGGACTTCGGTGGGTGTTTTGCATGAGAAGGGAGAGCAGGATTTGGCTCATGCTAGAATAAATCCCACTCAATCTTATCAAAGCTCTGGGTAGTATCCAGTGATACCGTAATATTGAATTTATCTCTTGATTCCTGTAATGTGGGAAAAACCCTCCTTAAGGTGTCTGTAGCTGGGCTCCCAGACCTAAAGCCTTACTGGGAAATGTGAATCAAGTAATCTGGTAGCTGTTAATTTTATACGGTATCATGCCTGTTTTTCAGAAAAGCCTGTGGGTGCTTAGTGCTGCTGGAATACACCCACAATATTTTATAATCTTTCTTGAGTAAGGAAATGGACCTATTGTTAATTCTTTTCCTTGGGATGCACGTTGGAAATATTTGTAAGGTTTGTGTACATGTAAATTACTGGTTTGCACCAGCTGAGGATCTGGACCATAACAATTAGATCTTGTACCTTTTCTCAAACTGTATATTTGACTTCCTGAATTCTTCCATTTCAAGAATCTGTTTCTTTAATCTTACACATTCTATTTCTGTACTAGATAGATTTTAAAGGCCTTTTGTAAAGCAATAGTTAAACAGGCTATAAGCTACGGCAGGAGCTGATTCTGGTATAGGATAATATGCCTTACACTGATGAACTCAGCTCAGCCATCTAAGAATTGCATTATTAAAATCAGAAGAAGAAGATGGAACTTCAGTTGTTGAACAGTGTGATTATATTACATTGATCCCATTCTTTGACGCCAAGCTTTAAATTCCGTCTTGAGAAAAAGGATGGGAATTATTTTTCTCTTGTGTTTTTTTTTTAACGTGTTAAATTACAGATGGAATTATTGATGGTTAATGAGATGTACTGTAGATGCTGGAGGCTGAGATGCTTTGGTTTGCTCACAATTCATTGCCATTCTCATTTGCCTTTCTTTCTTTTCACCAGACACTTTACAATCATTGCCAAACTTTATCTGATCTGGCTTTCTGGTTTTTTCCATGTTGCAATATATATTATGCTAATGTAGAAAATGAGTAAAGATAAAAGGCCTGATCTTGTTCTCATGTATGGTAATGGTGATTAAAAACTCCCATTTACTTCAAAGGGATCAGAATTGGGCCCACAAGTCATAATACTGATATCTTGTGCATTTCTTAGTTCAAATAGAGTAAGCTAGCCAAAGTTCACAGAAAACTAAAAGATCAGTGAAATTAATAGTTTTATAACCACCCACATTTCATAATTCATGCTGCACTATCTGAGGTGACAGAGAGAGTTTGAAATGGGGGGAGAGAGCCCAGTGGTTTGAGCATTGGCTTGCTAAACTTAGGGTTGTGAGTTCAATCCTTGAATGGGACATTTAGGGATCTGGGGATTGGTCCTGCTCTGAGCAGGGGGTTGGACTAGATGACCTCCTGAGAGGTCCCTCCCAACCCTGATATTCTATGAATTTTCCATACCTTTGTCATTGTAAGCCATTTACCTTAACTCGCTTAAGATCCAGGCTGAGGCTAACAGCAATATACATATGTACATTTTCACACAGATTTCTCTTAAAAAGTGCCAAGTATTCTTAAATTGTTAAGTCTTCCAGGCAGGGTCTGTCTCTTACAGCACCTCGTAGGATGGGGCACTATTGCAATACAACTAATAAATAATATACAGGTATAAAAATATCATCTGTGGTGAAAACAAAGCTGTGAACTGTGTATGAACAGCCTGGGGTTCAGATTACAAATTAGATCAATGACAATTTGTTTTCCTATTCTCACAATATTTTAAATGTTTGTTAAAAGATTTACACAATATTTCCATATAAAGTTGTTGAGAATAAGTTTAACTCTGATGTGAGAAAATGTAGTTTTATGTATTTAGTGAATAGTTTCAGAAGACCTTTTACAAAATGGATCTTTAATACAGGATTTCTTTACTCTTTTCAGCAAAGGTATTGAAAATGAAGTTCTAATGAGGTAACATTTCATTATACTATTCCCAGTGAAATATTCAGGTAATTCTGCTGATTTTTAACAAAACTGTCCAACATTTTAGGGTTAATACTAGATAGTTTGAGTCAATATGTTAAAGTATAGATTGAAAAGGGGAAGTCATTACATCTACTAATATGATTATTTGGTTCAGATGTTGCTGCCTGTTTTTGTTTTGTTCCCCTCCCTAGTGAAGTTTCTAAATCCCAGCTGGCTGACTGCCCAGATTTTGAAACTTGTTTGGTCCTAAGCCATCAAGAGAGAGAGATTTTTTTCAGTGTATGGTACAATTTCTGCTATTTTGACAGTTAACTTGTTTGCCTGAAAAGAGAGTTGTTTTGCAGTCTGAAAATGAAGTACCAATGGTATTGCCACTAAAAGATATGACTTTGTGCCCAGAATCTCTTCGTGTTTTGAGAAATTTATATGTACTTGACTTGTTGCATGGTTACTAGTGTGTGTAACACCCATGAATGCTAATGAAAGTTACATGAGTAAATAGACCCCTGTGCATCCAAACAAGGATACTCTCCTTAAGACTGTCATCCTCGGCTCCTCCTTACAACACAAGTCAGATTACATTTTGGAAATGGATTTTGTACATGTCTGCTAGATAGGAAGGCACAAAAAAGGCAAATGTTACCAACTGGAAGAACAATGCTGCAGGTTTTTAATTTTTTTATCTGTTCACTTACTGATGAGGATGCTGAGATGCATGTGCCATGTTATGGAATCTATTTGCTGCTGCTTATATTTGTGCAGGTTTTCTGTAAATTCAAATCACATACAATCAGATATTTGATGGCAAATTGTTCTGACAGGCAACTGAGCATCACCCTTTTTATAGTGCTTAGAGAAATACCTAAGTACTTTCAAGTGCTATTTTTCAGTTAGCAGTTTTATTTTCATAGACATCCAAAAAGTTCTGATTTTTATGTTGTTGTTTCCTAACACTGCTGCCCATTTTAACCATTTTAGACCTGATCAACTGTTAATTTATAGAAGCCTTCAGAATAGCTAACTGGGTTCATTACACTGATTCAAAGTCAAGCTTCCTCCAATTAGCAGTGCATCATGATGAGCTTTGTAAAACCTGCTGACTTCTAAAACCGTTGCTGCATTTACATAAAATATGCTTCTGGTTTCAGTTGGAATAGGGAGGAGGGCACGTTGAGAAGAAATTAAAAAGCTGTGCAAAGTGTAAACTCTTTTTTGAAATCTCAAGTCAATAGTAGTGCGAAATATTAACGAAAAAACCCACGATCAGAACTGTGGTGAAAAAGTAGCAAGGTGTCAACACACATTTTGTTGTTGTTGTGGAAAATATAAAAAAAATGTTTATAATAAATGCAAACTGCAGACCTCTAAGCAGTGTCACTCTGGAGTGTCTTACTCTGTGCTTTTAAGTGGAATTATTTTTTTTTAAATGTTGACAGTTGAATTGTGCCTTTAGTCACAGCCCCATTTTGGGGGTAGTATGCAACAGCTTCTGCCAGTGGGACTCCTGTGAGAGAATGGAGTGAATTCACTGCTGTACTGTGCCACCTTCGCCCCAGCCATTGGTTGCCAGGGGATTGATCGTCTCCCTAGGGAATACTCCCATCACAAAAACTTTGTAGTGTGCAGTGCTAACACGGGTGTTGGGCAACGTGCTGGATGGTGTGGAGGGGCAGGACCCACTCCATCTTGCCTTCTTTGAAGTAGCTAGTCCCAGCAGTGATTCTAGCCATGAGCAGCCCTTGTACACTGAGTGCAACAGCTGCCATCATGCCTGACTTCTAAATGAGGATACAAGGCAGAGGGCTCCTTTTGCCCCGCTTTTTCACCTGCACAAGGACTGGGCATGATATTGCCCAACATGAATTGTTTGTGTTTGTAGTACAGCACTTAGCACAAGAGGGCCTTGATTAAAGCTCTGGTGTGCTACTGTAGTGTAAATAGTAATCACTAATTAGTATGGCATTACAGTAGCAGCAGAAGTTTTCTCACATTGCCCCAATACATTTTCTCAGGTCATGAATGGAAATGGTTAAATCCCCTCCTCTGCTCACTCCTGAGCATCTGTCCTGGGACAGCCAAGAAAAGAGCTTGTTAGCCCTGTTTAAAAATGGGTTTTGTGATGCTGACACCCAATTATCGGGCACTCCTGTGAGACCACCAATGTGTTTGGCACAGGACACCAAGTAGCCTTTAGAGGTCAACAACAATTTTTGGTAACTACCATTCTGGGCTGATTTTGAACTGAACGGGTAGACTGAAGATGGACAGCGCTGTATCCCATTATCATTTCCCCAAATATACGAGGGCTCGGGAATGGAATACCATTACTTCTGGTAGCCAGAGAAATCTGTGCCTGCAAGGGGATGGGAAATAGTACAGTCAGATATTAGAAAACTTGATACAAATGTTTTTAATACCTTTTCTCTGACATTTGTTTAAATTGAGGATTCTGGGTACTGAGTCAGAGTCCCTCTTCAATTGCCTAAACACCACACAACCCTCATGTAACATACCACAGCAGCTGTCCCACACCAGCAGCAGCCTAACCTGGCCCTTCCGTTCCGAGTTGTAACTTGTTAAACATGCTTGAAACTCCAACAGGCTTAAGGAACTCAATCTATTTAACTTCCTGAAGACAATTTTAAGAGGCAACTTGATTATGGTATATAAGCAGGTTTGGAAGGATTAGATTTTTCATCAATAAATGTCAGTAAACATCGATTTCACCATGCACACACAAACCCATGAAAAAATATTTCCTTAGATGATGATTGAAATTTACAGATAGACAAGATGAGAAAAATGCTGCTTGAGAACTTACTTTAATGTGCATAAAATGTGTTGTAATGGCAGTCTTACACCATTATTGATGCCTCCCCACAATGTGAAAATTTAAAATGGTAAAATAGGAAAAAAAATGCTTCAAATAAACTACCAAAAATATAAATATTGAATTCTGCCAAGTCCATCTATGAGTACCTACACAGGGAGAAGATATCTGACATTAGAGGCCTCTTTAATCTAAACAAAAGAAGATTCAATGGCTGACATTTGAAGTAAGATAAATTCATACTGGAAATAAAGCATACATTTTTAACAGTGAGAGTATTTAACCACTGTAACAGCTTACCAATTAATGTGGTAGATTATTCATCACGTAGAGTTATTAAATCAAGGCTGACTATCTTTCTGAAAGATATTCCTTAGTTCAACCACAAATTATTGTGCTTCCTACAGAAATTAGTGTGTTAGGTTCTGTGGTCTGTGCCATGCAGGAAGTCAGATTAGAGTATCTGTGGACAAAGGTCCTTATACCAGCGTGGGCCCTGCTGATCAGCTCCTCCCCCTCCTCCCTCCCTCAACTCCTCCCCTTTCCTCCCAGCGTGAAGGAGGTACTAGGAGGGAGCAGGAGGAGTGGGGATCTTGGGTCTGCACCACTCCCGGAAGTCCCTGCGGCCAATGAGAGCTGCATGGGCGGTGCCTGCAGGCAGGGGAAGTGCACAGAGACCCCCAGGCTCCCCACCTAGGAGCTGCCGCCAGTGGGATGTGCGGGTCACTTTTGGTGCTGCCCAAGGTAAGCGCTGCCCCCCTCACCCCAATTCCCTCCACCAGCCCAGAGCCCGCACCCAAACTCCCTCCAGCACCCCATCCCCGTCACAGCCCTAAACCCCCTCCAGCACCCAAACTCCCTCCCAGAGCCTGCACCCCTTCCTGCACCCAAACTCCCTCCCAGAGCCCACACCCCCCTCCTGCACCCAAACTCCCTCTCAGAGCCCACACCCCCCTCCTGCACTCAAACTCCCTCCCAGAGCCTGGACCCCCTCCTACACCCCAGGGGGTGTGGCCTTGGAGAAGGGGGGCGGGGCAGGGGTGGGGGCATGGCCTCAGGGAAGGGGGTGGGGCAAGAGCTGAGCAGGGGGACTTGGAGGTCCCTGAAAATTTTTAAATCAAAATGGGGGTCCTTGGGTTGTTAAAGTTTGAGAGCCGCTGCCTTATACGATATAGGCTGCTACAGACATGGGTTGGTCCTGCTTTGAGCAGGGGGTTGGACTAGATGACCTCCTGAGGTCTCTTCCAACCCAGATATTCTATGATTCTATTGAATTTTCAATACTGTCACTGAGGTAGGTCGCTATTGTTCTATGGTGACTGAATATCAGCTGAGAAAGGAAGAGTCTTTGAATTAATCCCTGAAGAGATTGATTAGTGGGCAGAATGCAGCTGATTTAGTGACATACACATTTGCAATACATAACATTAATGTTAATGAGCCAGATCCTGAAGTTCTTGCTCAGTTTTTACTCAGGCCTTACTCAAGACACAACTCTCCTTTGTCTGAATGATGGCTTCATGATTTAGCCTAATTTATTCAATGACTTGCAGTTCTTACTAAAGTTATTCAGTGGTTTATATGTGATGGTTATCAAGCCACCTGTGTGGTCTAATTAGGAAATTCTAAATTTCTGCCTAAAATAAGGTGAGAATTTTTTCCAGTTATTCTGGCCATGTCCTTTAAATTCCATTCTTTGAACAAGAGCTATTTCAGGTCTCATGTATCTGAAATTACTGTACCGTTAGACCATGTAGGGTAAATTTTTGGCAGATAAGATAGAACTCCCAATTTATTGTAAACCACTTTGCACAGTATTGAAAATGTATGGAGATATACATCTTTGCTTGGGGCCCTGCATTTGAATCCTTGGATAGTATAGGAGGAAAGGCTCTTCACTTCGTATCTGCTACAAGAAAGTGCATCCTAATTTTATTGGACTGGAGACAGCAGATCCTTCAGTGAGCAAATGAGGAGAAATGGCTTTTAAGGGGGTTATTGAAGAAATTATTTTATTTACGGTCAAGAGGGAACCTGATACATTGTACAGAAAAAATATATAGAGCTCTGATCCTTTTTATTAACATGGTAGGCTCATTGCTATGAATGTACATTGTATTATTATCTTTAATATCCAAGCACTTTCTTAAACATCATTTATATATCATACAAAAGCTTTTCTACAATAATATTGAAAATTTGACCTAAATAATTCAACAGTAAGACTGACACTGTAGGCCTAATTCTGATCTCCACTTAAACCAGGAGTAACTTCACTGAAGTCAGTGGAGTTATGCTGGTGGAAAATAGGTCTAAGTGAGATTAGAATCAGATCCTCCATCCTTAATGCACCTATTGAACCTAGATGATATAGCATCTATGGAAGGAATTGGTATTATTTTGGACAATATGCTATAACAAGGAGTAATGACCTAAAACTATGGGCAAAATTCTGACTGGAGGGTTGCCCTATGTAACCACCAAAAAATGTTGCCGTATGTAATTTATTTGAGGCATCAAATTGTTACTGCTTCCTTCTGAAGGAAAGTTCATATCTGAGGAACTTAATGTAAATGAAATAGTCTTCAGGACGAAAGAAAAAACTATTCAACTGAACAATGGTATAAAATGCAGGGTACTTAACTGAAAAAATCATGAAGGATCGTGGATGGCATTTCTTGGTGTTTGCAAATAGCATTACTATTTGAGCATAGTAGCACTCAAAAATAAATGAAAGTGAAATGCGGTTGAGTTGTGGTCAGGGGTGTTTTTGTGACTCATTGCAAATGCACTGCTGGCCCAGGATTTTGTATTCATATTAAAAAGATTGAAGATATTTAACTGAGTTAAAAAACTATTGAAAATCTTGTTTTGTGGTCTTTGTTTACATAATTATTTCCAGTCTCCATAGACAATTCTGTACTTTGTCTAGGTAGCACACTGGCATCTTAAAATAAATTTGCCTTTCATTCTAGTTCATATACTGGGTTAGACTTGAGTTCAGTGGTGGAAGAATACTCTGATGCATACATTATATTTAGAATGTCTGTTCAAATAAGATTTAAAAATATTGGGTTCACTGTTGCACAACACTGAAACTCTTGATTCAGTGGAGTTTTGCTGCATTGAGAGAACTAGATTAGCTGGTATGTTCTCTCTTTGCTAAATGGAAAATTGACTTTTTGTGGTTTATTTTTAAAAAATAAGAAGCTATTAAGTATATGTAGCTATTGAGTCCAACTCTGTAGTTGTAGCAAGGAAGTGGTGAAGTAATTCCAGTGCATCAGGGACGTGTTTGTCTTCATTCACATTTTAGAAAGATGGATCTGGCTTCAGTAATGATAGCCTGGTCCAGGGTGTGTGCTACAGCCACTGGGAGAGATTTGCATTTATGCAGTGCTCTTTATTAAATTAGTTTTACAGCACAACTTCTTAAAGTTGGCCAAACAAATGAACTTACTGTCAGCATGGGAGAGTGGCATACCATTTTAGCATGACTCCTTTAATCTGGTGCATTCCATGGTACAGTATGGGCATATAAATCAACCATTGGTGGAGGGACGGAACCAGGGGAAACGGCGCATATGAGAAGTCCTGTTCTTCTCTTGGTAATGTCAGCATGCTCTTCATTTATGGACACATTGGAAGGGTAAGCGACAGCTTCTGTCCCTCTCATTTTACAAAGCAGTGACCTCAGCATCACATCTACTGTCTACCTGCAAAGGCCCTTTCTACTGAAACATGTTTCAGGTTACTGCACCCCAACTATCCAGAAAGCATTTCTGAACAAAAGCAGTCCCCCAATCATTCACTGAGCTGCATGAAAATGTGGCAAAGGCCTTGAAGTCAAGTGCAGTTTCAAGTGTACAGATAACCACAGATGTGTGGGCAAGTGGGTAGATTAGAGATTGTGGGGAAGTGACTGCCCATTGAATGTCCTTAGTTCCATTCAACCTTCAGCAACTCCCTCACACACCATCCCCCAGGTCCCGGAGGGTATGTCTACACTGCAATTAAAAACCCACAGCTGCCTGTGCAAGCTGACTCAAGCTAAGGGGCTGTTTAATTGCAATGTAGACATCCGAGCTTGGGCTGCAGCCTGAGCTCTGGGACTCTGAGGTGGGAGGGTCCTAGAGCTTGGGCTGCAGCTTGAGCAGGAATGTCTACTCCGCAGTTGAACAGCCCCACAACCCAAGCCCTGTAAGCCTGAGTCAGTTGGCATGGGCCAGCCACGGTTGTCTAACTTCAGTATATACATACCCTCAGCAGTGGGCTATCTAGAATCTGCTGCTGATCTCGTGCTGAAATCTACAAATGCTTTTAAGTCATTCTTGTTCATCATCATCCGTGGAGCTAACGTTCTGTTGTTTCCATTTTCTCCTCTGTGGCTTTGCTTAATTCATATTTAATACAGTACTCTTCCTTTAATCACTCTCCTGTGTCCTCTGGTTCTTGGAGTCCAACAGCTCTCTCTTCTCATAGTTTAGGACCTGGCTAGTTTGCAATACTGCATGGGAGACACATTTCAAATTACTGAATTTTGTAAATTACGTAAGACAAACAGTAAAAAAAGTATAATAGGCAGCACCAAATGTACGTTATTCACTCATTTGATAGGTGTAGTTAATTATTTGTTATATTGTAGTAGGATTAAGTCTTAGAAACATGAGATTCAACTATAACATTTTGCTATAATATCTTTTCTGAAAAGTGAGAAAATACCACCATTTATTCATGTGCAAACTGTGGGGTTTGCAAATTAGTGAGCTTCTACTAGACTTGCGTAGGAAAGTTTAGAATCGTTCACTGATAGGTAGTGAATCCAAAACCAACTCAGAACTAGGCAAGACTCTACCTGCGCTGGCAAAACCAGAACACAATGACTTATGTTTTGCCAAAATGAAAACACGGCATCCTCAACCCACATTTCCACCACGATTTCAACAGCTTCCACCCCTCCATCAACCTCAGCCTGGACCAATCTACACAGGAGGTCCACTTCCTAGACACCACGGTGCTAATAAGTGATGGTCACATTAACACCACCCTATACCGAAAACCTACTGACCGCTATGCCTACCTTCATGCCTCCAGCTTCCATCCCGGACACACCACAAGATCCATTGTCTACAGCCAAGCACTGAGGTACAACCGTATCTGCTCTAACCCCGCAGACAGAGACCAACACCTAGAAAATCTCCACCAAGCATTCTCAAAACTACAGTACCTGCACGAGGAAATAAGGAAACAGATCAACAGAGCCAGACGTGTACCCAGAAGCCTCCTACTGCAAGACAAACCCAAGAAAGAAACCAACAGGACTCCACTGGCCATCACATACAGTCCCCAGCTAAAGCCCCTCCAACGCATCATCAGGGATCTACAACCCATCCTGGACAATGATCCCACACTTTCACAGGCCTTGGGTGGCAGGCCAGTCCTCGCCCACAGACAACCTGCCAACCTGAAGCATATTCTCACCAGTAACTGCACACCGCACCATAGTAACTCTAGCTCAGGAACCAATCCATGCAACAAACCTCGATGCCAACTCTGCCCACATATCTACACCAGCAACACCATCACAGGACCTAACCAGATCAGCCACACCATCACCGGTTCATTCACCTGCACATCCACCAATGTAATATATGCCATCATATGCCAGCAATGCCCTTCTGCTATGTACATCGGCCAAACTGGACAGTCTCTAAGGAAAAGGATAAATGGACACAAATCAGATATTAGGAATGGCAATATACAAAAACCTGTAGGAGAACACTTCAACCTCCCTGGCCACACAATAGCAGATCTTAAGGTGGCCATCCTCCAGCAAAAAAACTTTAGGACCAGACTTCTAAGAGAAACTGCTGAGCTTCAGTTCATTTGCAAATTTGACACCATCAGTTTAGGATTAAACAAAGACTGTGAATGGCTTGCCAACTACAGAACCAGTTTCTCCTCCCTTGGTTTTCACACCTCAACTGCTAGAACAGGGCCTCATCCTCCCTGATTGATCTAACCTCGTTATCTCTAGCTTGCTTCTTGCTTGCTTATATTTACCTGCCCCTGGAAATTTCCACTCTTGCATCCGACGAAGTGGGCATTCACCCACAAAAGCTCATGCTGCAAAACGTCTGTTAGTCTATAAGGTGCCACAGGATTCTTTGCTGCTTTTACAGAACCAGACTAACACGGCTACCTCTCTGATACTCAACCCACATGTAAGTTGCACACTCAGCAAAACTACTAGAAGGCAAAGATATATATCTATAAGTCACAACCATACTGGAAAAGTAGATGTCAAGATTAATTTTCTTAGCGTGATAGGATAGCATATTTCAACAAAATAAATCTGTAGTCAATAGTAATATTTTCCCCTCCCCAACGGTTGTGAGAGGTGCTGATGTTTTAGCTTTTTATTCAAAGTAAGAGTTAATTAACTATTAAGCAGAAATGTGCAGCTTTATGTTCATAAGCTTAAAGTAAACTGTTGCTATGTGTGTCCAGAGGTAGTTAGAAGGAGGCTTAGGTACCTTCAGAACATGGATGGTTTATCTTGGCAAGGATAAAATAAAATAGGAAATAAAAAAGGAAGAGGAGTAAAAAAGGAAAAGAAAATCACAAGGCAACAACACAGATCAAACCCCAAGCCCACATTCCCTCGTTTTATTGAGCTGGGTTGCACAGAAAGGCAAATTGTTTAACATTCAATTAAAAACAGAAAAAAAGATCCCTTCCAAAAGGTGTTTTTTCTTTTTAACTTCAAAGCCCCATCTGCACTCCTCTCCCATAGAGGATGGAATGTAAGGTGTGAGTGACCTTCATTAGCCACCCTGATGGGCCAGTTTCACATTCTTCAGTCTTTTATGATATACATGCTGCTATACAGAGAGGATTCAATTGCACAATATGCACAGATCCGTGAGTAGGGGTAAGTGCAGATGCACATCGCTCTAAGAGGAGCACCACTTCAGGAGACACAAACTATTCTGGGGCTGCATGGTGCAAACAGGAGTGCAGACTGCCATTAGCATAGTGCAGATTGCTCCCCAACAGAACACTTCCCCTGTTCCATGGATTTGAGCAGAGTGAGGATGGAGGGCGTGGATTCTCATCCTTTCCTACCCAACCTTCCTTGTGTTATTTTTTTGGTGGTTTGCTCCTCCGAGGGAGCAAGACTTGAGCAGTCTCTATTATGTTTGCCCTTATGTGGGCTCCAAAATGGGAGAGGATCCTTGCGCTGCTTTCCCTTTCTACTCATCAGCACAAAAACAGGAGATAGTAAAATCCAGGGTTGATAACAACTTGTGTTTGTTATGTAGTGTGATAGGAGGATCTCTTCCTGGAACTAGTGAGTCCAGAGACAGTTATTCGACTTTTGTCTAAGTCAAACTTACTGGCTGGATCTAGCTATTAAAGTTTTGCCCAGTTACAAATACTTTCCCCTCTCTCCCCTGGGTCAGAATAAGACCATGAGCAGCATTTGCCTTACTCTCATTTTGTGAAACTGTTTTCTGGGAAGTTAATTTAAAAAAAATCTGCCCTCTCCTAGAGTCAGAATGTTCATTTGCTTAGTAAAGGTACAAACATAAATATTGCAGAGAAAAATAATCTAATAGATACCTACCCTTTAAACCTGTGTGTGCATCATAAGAGGTTAGCATGTTTTCAGGTCTGCACTGAAGTGACACAGAAAATTGAGGAAAAAAATCCTTCTCAGAAACCTTTGAGCCTTAACGCAGAAAGCAGCACTGAAGTTCTGCAGAGCATCACTAATCCCTGATTAAAGCATAAATTGCAGTTTGTTTGTAGATTATAGGGTATGGTAAGTTGAGAGAGAACCCTCAGGATCAGGTTTGAAATTCCTGGTTTCCTTTGCACTTATTTCCCCAAATCCACCCCTTGTCTCCTGTCCCAGACATATGATGGTGCAGGCAGCCTTTTTTCTGCTAGTTGTGGAGTACAATAATATACTACATCTTTAAGCCAAAGAAACAGGGATATGAGGTCATACAGGAAATTTAAAAAGATTGGTGTTGAGCCACTTGTGAATACCTGACATAAAGGAATAATCGTATTTAACGTTGATGCCGAGAATCAGGATTCCCCAGTAATTAACCATGATACAGAACTACATTATCTCTTAAATCCTTGGTGTTGGAAGTTGCATTTCCAGGCATGAACTCCATAGCTGAAAATTAACCCATTGGAAACTACCGGGAAGGAAGGATTAAATGGCAGGAGCTCCACATTCCTGGCAGCAAAAGATTAATGAAGATGGCAAGAAGCGTTCCCTACTCTAGACAACCAATACTGGACCTATCAAAATGGGAAAGTGGCATGCTGTGCTTGGTGGCATCCACTTTATGGGACTGGATTTGTTGTTCTGTGTTTTCAAATTATTTTTAACTGCATTGAAAACTAGTCACATCCATAAGAAGACTGAAAGGAGGTTAAACAATGAATAGACATGTTAAAGTGTTGTATAATTTAAGAATTTCTAAATGCAGTTATTCCCTACTCTTTGAAACTCAAACTACACTACAATACGCTAATCTTTTATTCTTAGGTAACATTCTGAAACTTCTTGTTCTGATTGTCATAATATCATGTTCCCTTGTAAATCTGTTCATAATCCTTTTAGATCCTCTTGACCTTCCACCTTCTCTAGAATGCCAGTGGAACATGTTCAAACTAAAAATGGCTCTTACCTTTTAAAAACTATATGTGGTATAACATGAGCATTAAGTGTTATGATTAATTGTGATCAAGAAGGAAAAAAAAAGAAAGTGATTTGCAAATGAGTATATCAGACATGTCTGGAAAATGGGCTGTTTGGTGTGTTCATTGGTAGATTTTAATGATTCAGGTTAGCTGAAGCTAGATCTGTATGAGAGACAGAAAACAAACTGATTTTGAATGGTGCTGTGTAGCCCAACTGATTCTTTTAAAGAAAATAAAAACTAGAGGGGTTTTTACAAATAACTCACAGACACTTTTGCTGATTGGTTCCTGGGTTAAATGAAAATTCAACAAACAGAAACTATTTGAAGTTTTAGGGTGATTTTCTGCCCTTAGCTATACTCATATTCATACAACCATGTAGGGTTGCACAGGTGTGACTGAAGCAATTGATCCTTAGGCTCTACTTTCCAAAATTTCTGAGTTTAGCAACTGTTAAAATTAGTTGTGACCAAACCAAATTAATACCCAGTTAGATACAGCCTGACTGGAGTCCTGAGAAGAGTAACAAAAATGATCAGTTATATACATTACGTTACATCCTTTCCATCCCAATGTTGGTGCACAAAGCAGAAACTAGTCTCTTCCATTCCTCTGTGTCATTTGCTGCTGCTTCCTTCAGTTCTAGGGTGTTAAGATCAACTGTTCTGCTCTCCCTCCTAAGGGTTCTTCTGAAGTCTTTCCAACCCATTCCCAGACTCTCTGGTAGACATTTATTTTCGAAGGTGTCGTTTTTGTGGATCTCTAGCTCTCACAGCTGTATATTAGTACTGAAATTACATTTGAGTTGAAAATTCTCTGTTTTGTTCTGATGCTTTATATATTGATTTCATCAGTTGAGTTTAGTAAATGCTGTGGATGCTTGTCCTATTCTTGATGTCATTTCCTTCTTAGGGTCTCCATTGGCCAATGTGATGCTGCCCAAGTAGGTGAACTCTTCGACTTTCTTCATATTTTTCCCTTCTAATGTGATGTTACTATTTGAAGTCTGGGTTTAAAGACTGTTTGTTTTAGCATAACTAATTTTGAGCCCTGCTTGTCCTGCTGTTTTTGCCAGGTTGTTTGTTTTTGTAACTTTTTGTGCTCAGTAGAGCAATATCATCAGCAAAGTCTAGGTCTTCTAGACATTTGTCCATAAGAACAGCCACACTGCGTCAGACCAGTGGTCCCTCTATCCCAGTATCCTGTCTTCTGACAGTGGCTGCTGCCAGATGCTTCAGAGGGAATGAACAGAATAGGGCCATTTCTAATGATCCAACCCCTGTCATCCAATCTACACCTCTGGCACATGGAGGTTTAGGGACACGCGGAGCATGGAATTGCATCCCTCACCATTTTTGCTAATAGCCATTGATGGACCTATTCTCCATGAACTTGTCTAATTCTTTCTTGAATCCAGTTGTACTTTTGGCCTTCAAAACATCCCCTGGCAATGAGTTGCACAGGTTGGCTGTGCATTGTGTGAAAAAAATATTTCTGTTTGTTTCTCTTAAACTTGCTGCCTATTAATTTCATCGAGTGACCTCTAGTTCTTGTGTTATGTGAAGGGGTAAATAACACTTCGTTATTTACTTTCTCCACACCAGTCATGATTTTATAGATTTCTATCATATATTCCCTTTGTCAGCTCTTTTCTAAGCTGAAGAGTCCCAGTCTTTTTAATCTTTCCTCATATGGAAGCTGTTCCACACCCCTAATAATTTTTGTTGTCATCTTCTGTACCTTTTCTAGTTCTAATATATCTTTCTGGGGATGTGGCAACCAGAATTGCAAACAATAGTCAATGTGTGGTGTACCATGGATTTATATAGTAGCATTATCATATTTTTGAAATTTTATTATCTATCGCTTCCCCAATGGTTCCTAACATTCTCTTAGCATTTTGTCACCCAGTTTAGTTAGATCCCTTTGGAACGCTTCACAGTCAGCTTTAGACTTAACTATCTTGAGTAATTTTGTATTGTCTGCACATTTTGCCACCTCACTGTTCACCCTCTTTTCCAAATGATTTATTAATATAATTGAACGGCACAGATCCAAACACCTCTCTCTTGTGAAAACTGACCACTTATTCCTACCCTTTGTTTCCTGTTTTTTATGCAGTTACTGATCCATGAGAGAACCTTCCTTCTTATCCCATGACTGTTTAGTTTGCTTAAGAGTCTTTGATGAGAGACCTTGTCAAAGGCTTTCTGAAAGTCCAAGTACACTATAAATCACCCTTGTCTGTGTGCTTGTTGACACTCTCAAAGAATTCTAATGGATTGGTGAGGCATGATTTCCCTTTACAAAAATCATGTTGACTCTTCACCAACAAATTATGTTCATCTATGTGTCTGATAATGCTGTTTTTTCTATAGTTTCAGCCAGTTTGCATGACAGTGAAGTTAGGTTTACCACCCTGTAATTACCAGGATCACCTCTGGAGTCTTTTAAAAATATCAGCATTACATTAGCTACCCTCCAGTCATCTGGTACAGAGGCTGATTTAAGGGACAGGTTACATACTGCAGTTAGTAGTTCTGCAATTTCATATTAGAGTTCCTTCAGAACTCTTGGGTGAATACCATCTGGTCCTGGGGACTTATGACCGATTAATTTATTGATTTTGTTCCAAATCCTCCTCTTCTGACACCTCTATCTGGGACAGTTCCTCACTAGCTCCTACCCGTACTTTACCAACTTCTTTCCTGACAACTTTACTTAGGACATAGAGTTCCCCCTTTCATAACTTCATCCGTAAGGAATGTCCTTGCTTGAACCATGTGCTCCTCTGCACCTGTTGGCTTCTCCCCCCGCCCCTTAGTTTAAAATCCTCTACAACTTTTTAAATGTTACTGTACACGCCAGAAGTCTGGTTCTGTTTTGGTGTATGTGTAACCCATCCTTCCTGTATAGGCTCCTTCTTTCCCAGTTCCTAATGAACCTAAACCCCTTCTCCCCACACCATCGTCTCATCTACACATTGAGACCCTGCAGTTCTGCCTCTTTTTCTGGCCCTGCGCACGGAACTGGAAGCATTTCAGAGAATGCTACCATGGAGGTCTTGGACTTTAATCTCTTACTTAGCAGCCTAAATTTGACCTGCAGGACTCTCTCCTACCTGTCTCTATGTCATTGGTACCAACATGAACCATGACCACCGGCTCCTCCCCAGCACTGCATCTTGGTCTTTCTTGATGTCCTGTGATATCTGCAACCTTCACACCCAGCAGGAAATTTACCATGCAGTCCTCCCAGCCATCACAAACCCAGTTATCTATATGTCTAATAATTGACTCCATTACTATTACCTTGTTCTTCGTAGTAACTGGGGTTCCCTCCCCAGCAGGGGTATCCGCAGTGTGAGAGGATATCATGACATCATTTGGAAGGAGGGTCCCAACCATGGGATTGTTTCCTTCCGTTCCAGCTTGATGTTCTTCTTCCCCAAGACTTTCATTCTCCCTAACAGCACGGAAGCTGTCAGCTGGGGGGTGGGACCGCTCTATTGTGTCCCTGAAAGTCTCTTCTGTGTACCTCTCTGTCCCACTTAGTTCCTCCAGTTTAGCCACTCTGGCCTTACGAGCCCATATTGTCTCTGAGGGCCATGAGTTGCTTGTGGCACATGGACACACATGGCTGCAGCAAAAGGCGGGTAATAATACATGCTGCATTCAGAGCATTAAACTGGGTAGCCCCCGCTCTGCTGCTGGACTTCTGCCTGCATTATTTTTACTCCTGTTGGGGTTGGTTTTTGGGCTTTACAGGGGTTATTGGCCTATGTTTAGAGTATATTTGTTGGGTGTATTGCGTCTTTTCTCTCTCTCTCTTTCTCCTACCCTACTCATCCCCACCCTGCACAGCAGCCCACGGTTTCTTTTCTAGGGGGGATTTCTGGTGCCCTTCTAGTAGTTAGATTATTACTCCTGAGAGCATTCTGTGCCAAAAAATTGAAAATGCTGCACATGATATTTTAAAATTCTGCAAGTTTTATTTGTCAATAAATAAATGCAGAAGCTCCAATGTGGCAGCGAGGAGCACAGGCCACAGGCTGTCTGACGGTGGGAGATCACCCTGCAGCCTCTCCACTCCTGGGACACGGACTTGGTGAGGCTGCACCAACCCTGATACAGTACAAGGCCTGGGCCTGCCTCAGAGACACCCAGGGGCCCTGCCCCTCTGCCCCAGGTGCACTGGGCATGGGGTATGCAAACTCAGCCAGGCAGGATCCAAGTGTGGAGGGGCTCAGTGTGGGGGATCCAGGTGTGGGGTGAGAGGATTCTGTGTGGGATAATCTGGATGCAGGCAGCTCAGTGCAGGGTCTAGGTAGGGAGGGATCTGGATGCACAGAGGCTCGTTGTGGGGATTCCAGGTGCAGGGGCAATGGGACTCTGCAGGGACTTCTGAGTGAAAGTGGTTGGGGCTCAGTGGAGGGGTCTGGGGGTCTCAGCAGGGAAATCTGGGTTCTGGGAAAGAGGGACTTGGCGGGGGTGAGGCTCTGGGTGCAGTTGATTATGGGTCCTTGGTATGGGGGTCTGGATGTGGGGGCTGAGGCTCGTCAGGGTGGGAGTTTGAGTGCAGGGAGCTCAGTGGGAGGTGGTTTGGGTGCAGCAATGAGGGTCCAGAGGCGGGGGTCTGGGTGCAGGGGGTTCCAGATGCAGGGCTAGAGGTTCAGTGGGATGGGGTTTGGGTATCGAGGGCTAGGGGGTTTCTGGGCAAGGGTCAGGCTTGGCAGGAGTATCTGGGTATGGGAGGTCCAGATGCACAGGGTTTGGGCGGATGGGGGAGCAGCTCCCCGTACAGTGACCACTCCCCCAACAGCTGAGGAGCAATGGAGACAGGAAGCAGGGAAGGATGGTGAACTTCCTGCAGCTGAGAGAGGTTTCTGGGGTGGGTCTGACACAGAGCCAGCCACTCCTTGCAGGGTAAGAGGAAATCCCATGCTCTCCTGCCTCTAGGCCAGCCAGGACTCTGGGTAGGAGCCACTGACTGGGGTGTCCCCAGCCCTGTGGTGATTTACCTCTCTGCTGGATGCACCGGGTGCCTGAAACGATGTACCTGCACAGCTAGGGAGTGGTGCGTGACTGCTCTTGTGGCACCCCTTTCCTTTCCTGTCAGAAAGTCATTTTTCTGTGGGGAAGCAAAGAAATCTGCGGGGGACATGAATTCTGCGCACACGCAGTGGCACAGAATTCTCCCAGGAGTAATAATGATTATAATCCCTCAGCCTCTTCCCCCATCACTCAACTTTTGCTGCAGCCAAACTCTACTTACTTTGGTAGCTTGCTCTGACTTGTGCTTTCTCATTCTGTCCTCAGGCGCTCTCTTTTCAAGAGTTTGCTGTCTGCCCATACTATACCAGTGTTTGTGTTGCTAATATACTACTACTTTATCCAGTCTATGGCACAGTCAAATGGAGTTATGGGACGAGTAACAAAAATGATCAGTAGGCTTGAGGACATTTTTGAGGACAGATTAAGAGAGCTAAATAACTATATTTCATCTATGAGAATGGTGGGACCAAGGCCCTGATAGTCTAAATACCTAGGACGGAGGGGGATTATTTTGGATGATGTGTTGGAGTACAGGTGATATGAAATGGAAAACAGCAGGGCAAATGAGGATGAATGTCAGGAAAAGCTGCATCCTGTTGAGATGTATTAAGCTGCTGAAGTTTTCCTCCAAGGATAGCGGTGGAATAATCTTCCAAGAAAAGTGGTGGAAGCCCTGTTGCTTGGGATATTTAAAACTTGACTGAGCAAAATGCTAGAAAATATCCTCTAAAGACTAAGGAGCAAATCTGCATGGTGGGAGATGGGCTGGCTGAGCTATCAGGTCTTTCCCACTTCTCAGTTCTGTAATTCAGTGATTTAATAATACACTTGAGACCGGGTCTAAGAGTCAGACTCAATGACTATTGAAATCGAGGGGAAGACTCCCCTTGACTTCAGTGGGCTTTGGATCAGACCATAAAGCATGCTGATTTTTTTTTTCTTTTTAAACCAAATTATCCCAGGGTTTGGCTTTGGCCACGCAGGGAGGAGCAAAATGTGCTATAACTTGCTTCAGACACAACTGAGTTTAACAATGGCTGGTTTTGTAGATAGTGCCTTTGGGTATAGTTAAAGGGCGCTTGCTCACATCTACTCACTGAGCCAAAGGAAAACTTCCCCAGTTGTTTTCTCAGTCATTTAGTTTCTCTGACTCAGAACACCTGGGTGCCGATGGCTAGATAAAGATAATTAGCCTTTAATTATTATATTTTATTTTCATCTTTTCTGCATGTTCTGAGACTTCCATCACCAGCAAAGAGTAGGGAAGCAACTTTTCCACAGAGGAATCGACCTTTCGCCTACCAATCTTTCTGGACGTGTCCCATGTGGTATTACACTTCCAGTGAAGAGAGAACTGCTTTCTCTGGAATGAGTCTGTACAGTTACTGGTTATATATTGTACTTCCTTATCTGGGTAGCTGGTCTGAGAAGTGTGGGGGTGCACATGTTCCATGAAATGTAATTCCCAAATCCTTTTTTTTTTCCCCCCCTTCCATACCAGTGAGGTTCATCTTTGGAAACTCTTCACAAGCCTTTGAGTATACAGATTTAAGTAATCTTGAGCTATGAGGTCTTATAAAGTAAAATTATTCTGGCATTCAGTCCATGGTTGAAATGTAATTTACTAGGAAGGTCTAACAAGGGAGGATTAATAGCACTGAGCATTTTTCTTGCATTTTGCTAATATAAATTATTTGCAATTTATTATATCTTTAGTTATTAAATTTTAGCTCTGCTTCACACTATATAGGCGATACGAACTGAGTTATGAAAAAGGCTGTCAAAGGCAGGTGTCGAACTACCATTTATAATTCCCACTGAAAGTTCATGGGAATTAGGCACCTGATTTCCATTTGTCCCTTTAGGGAATAAAATATCCCCTATTAATAATAAAACGGTATACCTGAATGCGAATTTCTATGTAAATACCCAGACTGCTCTTTTTCATATCTTGCTTTATAGAAGCACTGCTGAATTCTACATTTTGGAGATAAGCCAAACAATTTGGGACCGCTTGTACGTGTACTAATTTTTTAAAAATATGAATTTATTTTAGATACAGGAGAAATGAAGTCTCTGACAGTAGGTAGAAACTGACCTGCTAGCATAAATTTTAAAGTGAAGTGATATTTTTTGGTACTGATGTCAAATTCCTTTTTATATCCCAAACCTATATAGTCTATTTCATGAGTGTCCACAAATTCTTTGTGTGCAATTCATATTTTACACCTTTCTCAGCCCATAGCCCATAAAATCCTGGTACTTTTATAAAAAATAATAATAATAAAAAATCCAATGAGTGTATTTTAGATTCTGTATCCCAACTGTTTAATCCAGTTTTATAACTTGCTTAGAACAGCTGAGTGACTATTTTCAGCATTTTGCTTTGCAAAAAGATTAAAAATATTATGAGGCAATATCCTCAGTTGGTATAAATTGTCATAGTTTCACAGAAGTAAGTACAGCTCCATTGACTGCCCCAAATTCTTGTTGGACTGTTTGTTGATGCTGTTGTGCTATATTGTAATTCTGCAGAAAATATTAATATTTTCCTTTTATGTCTGTGTTTCATGTTTTTCATCAAAGACCTAAACATAAGAGCTATTTTTCCTATTTCACATGCATCCAGAGATATCTCTCAATACTCAAGATCTTAGTACAGAATGAACATGATACGAACTGTCATTTTTGGACCCTCTGGGGTTAAGAGCCGACATCAAATCCCCACTGTAACTAGTATTTTCCATTTAAGGTCCATTGAAATAAAATTTGTCAGACTTTCTATCACATATAGTACCTAACCTACAAGTGTCTCATCCTCCTTTCTTCCAGTGGTGCAGCCATGATCCTTCTTTTGTTCTAAATATCCAACAAGTAGTTAATTTATTTTGTTTTTAAATGGCAGTGTATATTAAATGTCCTTTTATTGTAATGGGAAAGGGTCACTTGAATATCAAAATAAGCTAGGCAAACCAATTGGCCTATTGGAGAAGTGCAGTACCTCTCATGTGGATTTTCCAAAAACTGATTCAGGAACATTATTTATTCCCCAAACACTCACTCCTGTTAAAAAAAAGAGTTAGCACAGAAAGTGTATTTCAGTCAAGTTCAGGTGACACCCCACAGTAAATAACATTTTCTTTACAAAAATTCTACAGCTTCCAAAAAGCCAAATGTTGACATGTCTGGAAATGAATGATCAGTCCTTCATCCCTCAGTATCATCATCCCACCCCACCTACACAGATCCACTCAACTTTAACTTTGTCTCTCTGATTTGCTCTTTACTGGGCCTGTGCTATTGGCTGTTTACCGTTGATGCTATATAGTTTGTAAGGGCCTATCTTTCAAATGTGTGGGCATCCACTAGCTCCCAGCAACATCAGTGATCAGAACCTATAAAAATCAAACCCTGACTGCTTGGTAAGGATTTAATAAAGGACATAGTCACCTGGTACAATGTCGTGTGAGCGTTCCGTCAGCTTCCTCACAGTGTTGGTGGCGCAGAACTTTATGAAGAGAATTCATCCAGGTTTATGTAAATGCATTTAAAGTTTTCAAGTTTGTATATTTAGCTCTATTGTATAGCAACTGGCATGTAGAGATTTTGTCGTTATTAATTTTCCATATGTTAGTATTATGATGCGTTGGGAATGGACCCTATAAAATAGAAAATGGGATTTTATAATTTCCTATAAATTTTGTGATAAACTCAGGACAGACAGCTGCAAGGGAGCGGTAGGAGTCAGTCCCAGAGGGTTAAAAGGCCCTCCTCCTTATCAACTGGGAGGCAACTACAGGTCAATCAGGTTCAGCTGAGAAAGGGTACCAAGGTAGCAAATTAGAATCAGCTGAGGGGGAGCTACCTGAGGGTAATTAGGATCAGCTGATTCCAACTTGGGGCTGCCTGAGACCTTTTTAAACCCTTCCCTCGGAGGAAGGGGGGGGGGGAGAGCAGAGAGAGAAGGAGCCCTGCTGCCAGGAGTGCTGGAGCAGCAAGACAGCGAGCCTCACCGGGGGAGAGGCAGTACTCTCTCCCACAAGGGAGTAAAAATACTTTAAAAAGGACTGGTGGAGAGACGGGGAGCAGACTTCCCCTGTGTCCTAAGGGGGACCGCGTTACCCAAGCCTGTCTCACCAGGGCTAAAAGTAGCAGAGGCTGGGGAGACTGAGAAGGTGCCTTGCCACAATTTATTTTAATCTAGTCATACTTTTTCTGCAGATTTTAGGGAGGTGAAAATGTTAGGGTTGCCATCAACTTAAAAAGCATGTTATCTGTCTGAAAATTTGCAACCTACTATTGTTCACAAGTAAAACCCAAGATTATTGTGTATAACTGAAAGAGATTAGAAAAAAATGTAGTTTTGGTATTTTGTTCTCTTGTTTCATTTTTTGAATTTGCCATCCATGTATATCGTACTGCCAGTTTCATTGTCTTTTGTTTCTGCTTAGTTGCACTTCCTGAATCATGATCTAGCAGGAGAGAAGCCCTCACAGACTCTAGTTTCAGTTTCAGCTATTGGAGAAAGAAAGAGGCACACTCTGTATGGGCATAGAGAAGGAAAGGGCATGTTTGGCATTGTTCTTGGGTCTGTCCTTTCTTTTATGCTGGAAGGATCCTTATAAGTATCAACAGGAGTGCAAGAAAAACCTGATTCTTTTTTTTTTCTTTTTTAAAGGAATTAAAAAAATTCCGTATATGCTACTTACAGAGTGTCCTATAAGAAATTTGAATTTTTAAAATACCAGTCTTTTTTTTTAAATTCAAGTTAGCAGTATCCCTTTAATGTTGGGTGAGCAGTGAGAACTGGATAAAGTGGTCTTTGTGATCTGTGATATATGTTTGTGATTCTACCACTAGCCAATCTCACCCCTGAAAAAATTACTAAAAGGCACCTTTTTTCAGACAGTCTAACAAAACCAAGTACAAACACATCACCCCATTTGTTCCACTCGCTCCATTGAATAGAGTCCTGTTCAGAGTCACTGTCTTGATTTTCAGAGTTCGCCATGGGACTGGCGCTAGTTCCATAACCATGGCCTCCCAAAACTACTGTTACATTGGAACAACAATACAGTTGATCAAGAGGGCAGGGGAACACGTGAGTGCAGGAGACAGAACTTTCACAGGAACTGGACTTTAGACTATGGAACTTGTTCATGCATAGGAAAAGAATGATGACAGACCTCAACACTTCTAAAAGTTATGCTCTAGTTCAAACAAGAATTAACTCAGGAAAGTTTTGTATGGCCTATGTGTTATGCAGGAGCAAATTAGATGATCAGAGTGGTACAGTCTGGCCTATGAAACCATGAACCACTTACAGATTTAAATACAAAATGCATTTGAATAAATTCTTTGGACACGCTCATGCATATTGACATAATAAAATAGCCCTATAAACTAATCAGTCTATTTCTTCTAGCTGAGCTCAAAAAAAGGAGAGAGATTATTTTTTATTTCAGTTTTTAAGTACTTGGGAGGTGCTCAGATACTACTGTAATGAGATCATATAAATACATGGATGGATGGATAGAGAAAATAAATTAGCATTTATAGCTAAACCATTTGGGAGACATGAGGAGACAAAAAGCATTAGGAAAATATCCAAAAAAAAGACAGGATAATTTTGAAAACAAAGGAGTTTGAAAATGCTAGCCTTGATTCCCCCCCTCACCCCCCCCCCCAAAAATGTTTCCAAAAATTATACATTGGGTTGAAGTGTGGCATTGTGACATTCCAGATATTTTTTTGTGGTATGTTACAGTGGAGTTGAAAAGTCAGGCTTGAAGTTGGAAACTAACTTCACCTTTGACTAGGAAAATACAGTGAAACCCCGCTATAACGCGATGTTTGGGGTCCAAAAACTTGCATCGTGCTAAATGCGGGGTCGCAGTATAGCGGGGTTTCAAACCAGTCAGTTTGTCAGTGGTCCCCAACACAGTGCATTGATGTGTGCCACCTAGTGCCCAGCAGGGGAGAGGAGCCACGGCCCCCTGCCTGCCGGGCATAGAGAACTCCGGGGCTGCGGGCACCGGTGCTCTCTGTCCCCAGCAGGTACGGGGCCGCGGCTTCTCTCTGGCTTCAAGAGGAGCCGCGGCTCCACGCCTGCTGGGGACAGAGAGCACCGGCGCCCGCAGCCTCGGAGTTCTCTGTCCCCAGCAGGCGCGGGGCTGCAGCTTTTCTCCCCTGCCATGGTGTTGGGGACCACTGGTACAGTACATCGCTTCTCGGCCTCATGGCTAAGAGAGGTGAAAACATTATTAAGTTGTATCTGCCTTAAAGGAGAGCCAACCTATGATCACGTTATATGCGATTTCGCATTATGGCGGGGTGCGTTATTGTGAGGTTTGACTGTATATAAATAAATTAGTAAATGTGTAACTATTTGATACTTTCCTTACTCAGACAGATCTAAAACTAGTAGTGATGAAGTGGTTCTTAAGCTTTTTTATTCACTGGGCAAACTGCATCTCCTCGTTCTGTGTGCAATGTTTTGAGTGATGCGGCTAAGTTAACAGACATTTTGTGCTTTAGATATGATTGATTTTAAGTATGAGGTGATAAAATTGTGGTGCCTTTTTATCGATGTCTTGGTTTTGTTGGTCTTGTATATTTCTGTAAATAACATTCAGCTGAATGAGTATCATACTGATGAGTATGAAAGCCCACCTGCCAACTTTTCAAAGTGAACACGTACGATCAAAAAGATCCATAGAGAAGGGACCCACTCATCACTAGATGAAGGCCATGGAATTTTTCAGATGTTTAAAATATAAACAGCCAAACCTCCATATTGTATTTATCACTGGCCACTTTCTTTTCCCTTTTGTTGTTTCTCCCTTTTTACTTTTACTTGTGATTACCCTAGAATAACTCTTTTCTCTGCTGCTGGCAGATAGGGAGCCACCTTCAAATCCTATTTTATTTTTTAAGTCACCCTTGAATCAGAAGCTAAAAAAAGAGTTTCCTTTCATCACTTGAGAAATATTACAGGCCTGAAACCTTTTCTCTCCAGGACACTGAAGCAAAGTTAATCATCAGCATAAAATATGATCATATTTCATCCCAACTTCATACATTCTCTTGCTTTCCCATAAATTCTTGAATGGGTTTCAACATTTGACTTTTGCATCCTATTGCACTCTTGGCCATGTTGATGTAGCTGTTATTTGGTATCCATCTCATACCTTGTGGTTCTAATTTTGGATGGCCTACTGGAATGAATATTTCGGTAAAATGGTGGAAACCTGAAACTTTGTTTTGATAGTCCAAAAATGGTACTGAAAACTCCTTCCAATATGTCATTCGAAATAAGAACCACAAAATATGAAATGAATACCAAATAACCGCTACATAAACATGGCCAAGAGTGTAGAAGGATGCACAAGTCACCATACTAACTATACTGCACTCCTGAAGGTAATCTTAACAGTGGGCATGGGCAAGACTTTATCTCCCCAGAGTAGCATCAGCAGGATCCTATCCCCTTGGAAGTGGCAGGGGTGGCAGCTGAGGATCCCTCTTCTCCCTGGAAAGGCAGAGGTGACATCTGGGAAGACACCTCGCCCCCCACCCCGTACTTATGCCAGCGACCAGGATGTTTCTATATCAGTGGTTTTCAACCTGGGATCCACCAACCCCTGGTGGTCCACAGACTACGTCTAAGGAGTCCACAAAAAGTTGTTACCATAGAACAGCGACCAGGATGTTTCTATATCAGTGGTTTTCAACCTGTGGTCTGCAGACCCCTGGGCATCCACAGACTACGTCTAAGATTTCCAAAGGGGTCCACACCTCCATTTGAAAATTTTTAGGGGTCCTCAAATGCAAAAAGGTTGAAGACCATTGACCTACGTAGATGGATGGGATGGGCCTACTGCACTCTTATCCTCCTACTACACTGAGTCCTCTGCAGGCATGATGCTGGCAGAGCCCTCGAGAGCAATGGGACTTGAAATTAACAACCGATTGAAATATGAATCAGTTCCCTCTTCTGAGAGCTGTTATTTCAGGCCATTTGCAGGTTCAGGTAGACCTCATAGACTTTCAGGTTATGTTTTCAAGGTTTTCTTCACAACCATGAAGAAAATCTTGAAAACATAAAGGTTTTATTTTTTTTCAGTGAAAGATGAGATTCTGCTATACTAATTCTGTAATTCCAGTAACTGGGGTTTTAGGCATGGAACGATAATGTCCAGTCCTCAGAATCTGACAGCTGAACTGTAGCCAGGACCTTCCTTCCCATGGGTAGATATCTTCATCTCCTTGTTGATGTTCTCTTGGCCTGATTCAGAGACACTGGATTCCTGGCATCCCACTCTACCACATGATCCTTGGAAATGGCTGCTGTAAATTAATCCAGGTTCTCAAGGGACACAAACTTTGATTAAACCATTGTAGTGTTTTCAGTCTGGAGACCCAAAGCCCAAGCTCAGATGGTGATGGAATAGGCCTGTTTGTGACACATCCATGCGTAACCAAGGGGCTTTGCCTTGTTTGTCTGTTGTCCAATGGGGGAATCTGTAGCTGGTGGCTAGTCAGTACCAACCAGTTAGACGGGATGGAATTCCTGCCTCCTGGGTGGTGCCTTTGGAGGTCACAAGGTCAATTGAGTAGCAGGCCAAATTAGAGGAACCCAGACTGAGTGGCTGTTCTGTACCCTGGCCATCAAATTTTCCCAAGTACTGAAAGGTGCCTCCTGTGGAGCACTGCTGCCCTTGCTGAGGAAGTGGGGATTGTAAATTCTACTGAAGCCATTTGGCTGCTAGGAGAGCCAGAGCAGCGGCAGTGCAGCTGTGCTGTCCTGCTGAGCCAGCACACGGAGGTGCACCCACTTACCTCCACCACTCAGCTCTAGGGCCAGGACCTGAGACCCTTCTCCAGTGCTGCTTCTGAGCCCAGAATGGCAGTACTGCCAAGCCTAAAGGTTCAAAAATGCAAGTCCAGCTCCCCCAAATCATAAGATTTCTGTTTTTAAAAGATGATATTGCAGCTTCATCTGCCTTCTGGTTTTTGAACTTCACCACCATCCCCCGCACCACACACAGTGTGTGTGTGCAACAGTTAGTGTTGTCAGTGCACCCAAATTCATTAAGGTGACTTGGGCCTCCCCTATGGGAGCCCTCGTCCCCACATCTGCCAGTCCCTCAGTCCAACAATTAATTCTCTCCTAGCCCCCACCAGTTCTGCTCCCAGGGCCGGCGCTTCCATTAGGCGACCCTAGGCGGTCGCCTAGGGTGCCAGGATTCGGGGGACGGCATTTTGTGCGCTCCCCACGGGGCACACGGGAGCTTCCGGTTCTGCTCCCGTCGCGCCGCCGAAGAAGGACCTTCTGCCGACATGCTCGCGGAAAACAGCGGCAGGCAATTGAGCAGCTCAATGACTGTCGCTGTTGCCAAAATGCCGCGACCCGAATTCTGCCTAGGGCGCCAGAAACTCTGGCACCGCTCCTGTCTGCTCCCCAGCTTCCCCTCTGCTCCTCCCGCAGCTCTGGGAGTTCTTCACACCTCTCTGCCCCTTCCCAGGCTGGGTTTGGCGGGGGGGGGGACTCGGAGGAGGAAGGGCAGAGGAGCCATCCCATTGCTCACAGGAGGGGAAGGGGAAGGGTGGAGCTGAGCTGCCTGGCTCTTTCTGCTCCATTCCACTCCTCCACCCCCTTGTGACAATGGTGTCAGCTCCTGAGGGGAGGAGGAGAGAGCTCTACCTGCTTCCAGCAGCTCTGATTGGCCACTCTTCCTCCCAGAGATGGTGCCTCTCCCTTCCCTGAGTCACCTGCTGCTGCCTCTGCTGGGGTTGTTGCAACATTTGGCTGTGTTCAGTGTGGGCCTGTTGCAAGGAGACCTTCTGCAAAGGACTCGGGGGGCCAGAGAGTGGCAGGAGGCATTCTGGCTGGGCATTCTACAGTAAGCGTGGGGGTCTGTGGGATGGAATATGGGCAGAGGGCTCATACTCTCGCTTTCCTCTATTCTCCTCTCCATGTCCCACAGCCTACTGCTGCTGCTCCCAGGCTGAGCCTGGGTCACTACAGATGCTACAGGTGATAGCTCTTGTACCTGAACTTCTTGCAACTGTGGAGCCAAAGAAAGAAGCAGGAACAAGTTTGATAGCTACATTTAAAAGGTGCATGGCACACTCCTTTTAACCTGCTAGGGTAAGACTCAGGGGCCACCTGAACCAACCAATTTCTGTAATGATTCTCAAGCTGTCTTCTTTTCCTGGTCAGCCTACTTGGTATAGGGGGACATATTTCCTGCCAGCAGGTCCTCACAAACGCTACATCTACAGTGGTACAGCTGCAGCAGCTTTCACACCTCTGAGCGATGGAGCTGTGTCAACCTAACGTTTTAGTGTTGACCTGGCCAAAGACACTTCAGCTTTAAGGCTGAAGCAAATTGCTATATGCAGACCTGAGATGGTAGTTGACAAGGCCTGTGTTAATATAGCCCCTAGGCTTGGAAATCTTTCCCTAATGACATTAGACCATCTATCTTTGTATCTGTGTTTACAAGCATACTAAAACATTCCAGTCTCTGTGAGCTTTTCATTAGGCTCAAATGAGATTTGCAGAGACTTATTTTTATACAGTGCCTTGGGATACTTACAGTGGAAGGCTCTTAAAATAGGTATATCTTAATATGCTGTTCTGGCTTCTCATTAATCCATTTGTCTTCACTCCTACCCAGAGGTCAAGTACAGAGTTTACAGATTGGGGAGTCTAGGATTAAATGAGAGAAAAGTGGAACCTGGAATAATGACATTTAGTAGAGAAGATTCTGACTACGGTAAAGGAACTATAGCAGGATGCTCACAAAGTCTGAGCCAGAAACAAAAACAGGTCCACTCACAATGAATTTGTGAAATGATGTTAGTCTTCCCAAACTAAATTTTGGAAAACATCCATTTCACATTTCTTCTTTGCTTGTTCTTATATGCATTATAGCTCTAATTATCCAGTTTTTTAATTTTCAGAGAAATACTTGACTTTACATTGAGAAATGACTTGTTTTCCCCCTTTGCTATTATGGTATTTCTAGAGTGTGATGTAGTGGTGACTGGCCTGTGAGATTTGGAATCAAAGCCCCTAGGCTCTGCCCCTTTTCTACCACTTCATTTCTGTGTGAATTTGATTAATTTGCCTAGAAACTTATTTCTCAGGAATGCATGTAGTTTGCATTTACCTTCCAATGTGCACTTAATTTGCATACACAGTTACCACAGGTGCACACGCAAACCAGGTATTGGCACATGTACTTGACCAGTTAGACACACTATTCCATTTTTGTGTATAAGTACTTGATGTGCACAATTATTGTGATTGTGTATGTAAGCAACTCAGGCACACAACTGCACACATGCATTTTTGAACATCAGGCTCTTAACTCACTGTAAAAGCAGCAAAGAATCCTGTGGCACCTTATAGACTAACAGACGTTTTGCAGCATGAGCTTTTGTGGGTCTATAAGGTGCCACAGGATTCTTTGCTGCTTTTACAGATCCAGACTAACACGGCTACCCCTCTGATACTTAACTCACTGTGTTGCTTCAATTTAGCATATATAAAACTTGAGTAATATCTGTCTGCCTCTCAGGAGTGTTTTGAGCAGGGGCGGCTCTACAAATCACGCTGCCCCAAGCAGCGCGGAGCGCTGCGCCGCCCTTCCCCGGTCCCGCGGCGGGTCCCCTCTTCCCGCGGCTCCGGTTGAGCTCCTCCCGACGTGCCTGCAGCAGGTCCACCGGAGCCCGGGACCAGCGGACCTGCCGCAGTCATGCCTGCGGGAGCTCAACCGGAGCCGCGGGAAGACGGGACCTGCCGCAGTCATGCCTGCGGCAGGTCCGCTCGTTCCGGGCTCCGGTGGACCTGCCGCAGGCATGACGGCGGGAGCTCAACCGGAGCCAAATGCCGCCCCCCCGGGAAACGGCCGCCCCAAGCGCCTGCTTGGTGCGCTGGGGTCTAGAGCCGCCCCTGGTTTTGAGAACTGTTGTTTATAAAGTACTTTGAGATGATCAGATGGAAGGTACCACATAGGTGCAGAGCATTATTACTTCTTTAACTGAATACGGTTAGTAACATTAAAACAGGTTGTAGCTGAATGTCTGTTGTGTATAATATTGTTTGTGTTTATTTCTCTATGCTTCCTGACTCTTGCTTTCTGACACCTCCCCTTCTCATTGTAAATAGAGAATGAATGATGAACAGAGCCTTCTTCAAAAAGTCACTGCTAATATCTCCCCTGGATCATGTATGAGTGATTGGTGTAGGTTATGCAAAGCCTTCTTTCTCTTCAAAGCCTGATAGGATTGCCTGCACAATAGTCTTATATTCAGCAGCAAGACCTAGGCTCTGGAGTCTGTTTCTGGTGTTTCTGAAGTGGCAATGTAAGCAGCTGTTGCTGAGTCACCAGGCAAACCAATCTAACTCTTATTTATTATGTTTTGTGCACAGTGCTGTTATCTCAGGGATTGAAAATGTGGAGCAGAAGGGGTTCACTGTCTCAGCACTGGCTGAAATGATGGTCTCCGGGTTAGGAGAAAATTTTGTGAATGGTTTTCGTTTTGAGGTTCATAAGAGTCCTGCTGATAACAGTGATGCAAAGATTTTTATAAAGAAGAAAAGGCTTTAAGATAACAAAAGTGGAGAGCTGGGTTTATAACGTATGTTTTTAAATGTTAGCACAGTATACACACTGTTCTTATTATTTGCATTACAATTGTAAGAAAGATTACTTTGGGAACAAAAACAGGATCTCAACTAAAAGTCCTTGGCACTGAAAAGTCTATCTGGAGGGATTGCGCTGACTGAGGTGCTTACAGCCTTTGCTCAGCAGGATACCTAGAGCTGCAAAAGTAGGCAGTTCTGGCCAAAGAGGGGGACGTGAGCAAAGTATTCGGGGATGCATTGGGTCAGCACATCCCCCAGGCAACTCTTGCTGGTGGAGCTCCTATGAAGCTCTGGCAGGAAACCACCTCTGATCATAAGTGATGTAACTCCCAAGGACGGGTGGCTGTGCAAACAAATCCTGCCTTTCACCAGGGGTGAATTCTTCCTGCAATAGAGTGGCCTCTGCTGGCAGTTTGTATCTTCTGGTGCCCATGGAGGTGAATCAAGCTCAATAGTTGTCAGAGTAGCAGCCGTGTTAGTCTGTATCTGCAAAAAGAACAGGAGTACTATCACTTCAAAAGTTTTTTTTTCCTCCTGCTGATGATAGCTCATCTCAATTGATTAGACTTTTCCTGTTGGTATGCATACTTCCACCTTTTCATGTTCTCTGTATGTATAAATATCTCCTATCTGTGTGTTCCATTCTATGCATCCAAAGAAGTGAGCTGTAGCTCATGAAAGCTCATGCTAAAATAAATTTGTTAGTCTCTAAGGTGCCACAAGTACTCCTGTTCTTTTTGCTCAATAGTTGTGACATTTTTGAAAATTTTAAAGATTCTTCCAGGACTTTTTTGCCTTGACCCTCCCATGCCTTCATCTAAAAATTGCCATGAAAAAAATTGCAAAGTTTTCCCCTCCTTGACATGTGGAAAGTGTTTGCATTTAATTAATCAATTCCTTTTTCAGATATTCCTTTAAAAGGGTTTCGTTATGGCAGCCCAGTGACTTAGTGATGATACTGTGCTGTACTAAAGAGCTGAGGTTCAAATCCTGGGTGCAACTTCTTACTCACTGGGGACCTAATCCAACTATCTGCCTGTTGATTGGCATCAGCGGAAGTGGGATCAGGCCACTGATTAGCACATAGTGCTTGCAAGGAGCAGATGACCTTTGACAAAAAGTAGTATTGAAAAGCTCTAGAGGGATACTAGACCAGAGGAAAGTGGTGATGACAAGATGACATGACCCTAGAAAACAGACTCAAGAGCTTTGGTCTTGCTGCTGAATATAAGCAATGCTTAATTTGTGCCAGGGCTCGCTGGGGCTGAGCCCAGGCACCTCTACGCTTGACAGTTCATAGCCCTGACATCTCTGGGCTTGCTGCATCTGTTATGAATGTAAAAAAAATTGCTTGAGCCCCAGCACCTCTTCATTACAAATTGAACACTGAATATAAGTATATTTTACAGCTAATCCCATCGGCTTTGGAGAGAAAGAAGGGTTTATAAAAGTATCCACAATGCTTTGGAACACTTCCTCTTCTCCCACAACATTCAGCTCCTGGAAAGTTTTGTTTGTAGAAAGAGGTTTAAATACAGAGAGGAAAGTCCGGTGCCATTTGTATGATGCTAGGGAAAGGCTTTGCTGGATGTCACTGATTTAAAAAGTAAAACAGGTTTTACTTTAAATGCGTGATCCATAGTAACTTTGCTATACATTCAGTATTTGGGGGAGATTATTTTATCTTCCCTTTTCATTTTGTATGTCTTAGGGAAGGGAGAACTTCATAATTACTTGGGCAATTAGAGCTCTCACTAGAGTGAAATCGTGGTCACCGAAGTCCATGGAAATTTTGCCATTGACTTCAATGCAGTGAGGATTTCAGCCTGAGTCTCCACTGGGCTAGTCCTTGGTGTCACAGAGGTCATGTTCTCTCTTAGCCTCTATTAATGTTGTTCAACTGTTTTTACCATCCAATCCACCTCACCCACAAGCTTCCCCGGTCTTGTGCAAACAAATCCTGAAATGCAAAAAATCATAGATATATTTAAAAAAAAACATGAAAATCATTGAGTGTAAGACTTTCCCTGCACCATTGACAAAACTCTAGTGGTCTCTGTAGCTTCCAGGTGTGCTAGCTCACTGGAGTGTTAAGTAATATTTCTTCACTATAAAGATGCAATATTTACAATTTTCCATTCTCACACAAAGAGCAAACCTGATAATTAAATGTGTACATTTCCTATTGGAATTGTTACTTCTGCACACTAAGATCCTGATCTTGCACTGATATCAGTGGGGAGTTAATAGGACTCCATGCAAAACCTCTGGTGCAGAATTGGGCCTAAGACAAGGCACCCAGATTAGAGGCTTTAGGGAGAACATATAGAAAAGCTATTAAACTATTTTGTAAGGTATTGTGAATATATTTTCTCAAAGAGATCTGATTCTGTTTCTGGTCACTTTAGCTCATTTCCTTGGGCGGTCTTAATTTTCATGAGCTTTGTGTTGTGTTTGCACCTTTTAGAAGACTATTGTAGTGATAAGAATACAATCATCTGGAATGAAATGGTACAGTTATTTCTGTTTGTACCTTCTCTCCTGATTTGTTTTCTATTTTTAGATGCCATTCTTCTATAATAAATAAGGGACATACATTTTTTATTAAAACAAATCATTTACAACGTCTGGGAGAAAGAGAGACTAGCCACAAGCTGAAAATAAAACTTGCCAACATAAGCTTCTGTACATTGCCCGAGAATCATTCCCCAGCAACCCAGCAATAGTGGAGAGATTTCAGGGATTATGTTCAGATTAAATGTCAACAAGAGCTGAGCTCTGGCTATGTGCCAGAAAGGTCATATGAGGAAAGTCACAAACTTTTAAAGTTAAATAAATATGTGCTCTACTTAATACCCTCACTGTGCTTCACGTCTTACCAGCCCTAATAACTTGGATCAAGAATACTCATCACAGTTTGATTTTTTTTTTATTAAAATGATTCTGTTATGCTCCTGTACAGGAGTTATAAATCCTGATTTGCAAGGATTTATAACTGCTCTCTACTCCTAGTAGAAACCTGGCATATAAAATCTCAGCCTAAAACATCCACAGGTTTGGTTTTTTTTTAATGTTGTTCATTTTAAAGTTTTAAGAAGTAGAATTATACCCCATTAGTGATTTTCAAATGCATTGTTTTCTTATTTCTCAAAAACAATCTGCTTATTTTAAAACTGAAATGCTCTGTGCCATTAATCCATAATGCATACTAATACTACTTTTGGTATTTGGGATAAAGTAACAAAGTCTAGATAAGTTATCTTGTTTAAAAAAAATTGTGCTTATTAGATATCTAACTTTTTTCAAACCAGTGTTGCTAAAATTGATTACTACTCAATAGAGTACTGTAATACTACAAAGGCCAAAATTATTTATTGACTTGCACCTTGCACAACTTCACTAGAACCACAGTACCAAATCTACCCTAGTATGAATGCGGCTTCCATTAACTTCAGTTTTAGCACCTGTAACAGGGTCAGCCACCAGCTGAGTACTCCCTCATGGCCAGAGGTCACTCTATCACCCCCTGTCTCTGCTTAAACAAATGCAACACAGGCCAAAGGAAATTAAAATATTTCCCTTCCTGGGGTCCAGTGTATTTAGTCATAGAATCATAGAACTTAAGATCAGAAGCAGGGGCGGCTCTAGGCACCAGCGGGCCAAGCGCCCGCTTGGGGCGGCATCCTGGGGAGGGCGTCATTTGGCTCCGGTGGAGCTCCCGCCGGCATGCCTGCGGCAGGTCCACCGGAGCCCGGGAGGAGAGGACCTGCCGCAGTCATGCCTGCGGCGGGTCCCGTCTTCCCGCGGCTCCGGTTGAGCTCCCGCAGGCATGACTGCGGCAGGTCCGCTCGTCCCGGGCTCCGGTGGAGCTCCCGCCGGCATGCCTGCGGGAGCTCAACCGGAGCCAAATGCCGCCCTCCCCAGGATGCCGGAGCCGCGGGAAGAGGGGACCCGCCGCGGGACTGGGGAAGGGCGGCGCAGCGCTCCGCGCTGCTTGGGGCAGCCTACTTTGTAGAGCCGCCCCTGATCAGAAGGGACCATTATGATCATCTAGTCTGACCTCCCGCAAGATGCAGGCCACAAAAGCTGACCCACCCACTTCAACAGATGAGTCAATTCTCTCCCTTGACTCATCTGTTGAAGTCCCCAAATCCTGACTTAAAGACTTCAAGTAGCAGATAATCCTCCAACAAGCGACCCATGCCCCATGCTGCGGAGGAAGGCGAAAAACCTCCAGGGCCACTGCCAATCTACCCTGGAGGAAAATTCCTTCCCGACCCCAAATATGGCGATCAGCTGAATCCTGAGCATGCGGGCAAGACTCTCCAACCAGACACTCAGGAAAAAGACTTTCAATATCCCAACATTGACCCTCGGTACTAATTACCAGTGGTCGCACGTTATTGACCTATTGACTAAATCACGTTATCCTATCAAACCATTCCCTCCATAAACTTATCAAGCTTAATCTTAAAGCCAGAGAGGTCCTTCGCCCCCACTGTTTCCCTTGGTAGGCTGTTCCAGAATTTCACTCCCCTGATGGTTAGAAACCTTTGTCTAATTTCAAGCCTAAGCTTCCCGACTGCCAATTTATATCCATTTGTTCTCATGTCCACATTAGTACTGAGCTGAAATAATTCCTCTCCCTCCCTGGTATTTATCCCTCTGATATATTTAAAGAGAGCAATCATATCTCCTCTCAGCCTTCTTTTGGTTAAGGAAAACAAACCGAGCTCCTCAAGTCTCCTTTCATACGACAGGCTTTCCATTCCTCGGATCATTCTAGTGGCCCTTCTTTGTACCCGTTCCAGTTTGAATTCATCCTTCTTAAACATGGGAGACCAAAACTGCACACAGTACTCCAAATGAGGTCTCACCAACGCCTTGTATAACGGGACTAGCACCTCCTTATCTCTACTAGAAATACCTTGCCTAATGCATCCCAAGACCTCATTAGCTTTTTTAACGGCCACATCACATTGCTGACTCATAGTCATCCTGCGATCAACCAGGGCTCCGAGGTCCTTCTCTTCCGTTACTTCCAACTGGTGCGTCCCCAGCTTATAACTAAAATTCCTGTTAGTCATCCCTAAATGCATAACCTTACACTTCTCACTATTGAATTTCATCCTATTACTAATACTCCAGTTTACAAGGTCATCTAAATCTCCCTGGAGGATATCCCGATCCTTCTCCGAATTGGCAATACCTCCCAACTTCGTGTCATCCGCAAACTTTATCAGCCCACTCCTACTTTTGGTTCCAAGGTCAGTGATAAATAGATTGAATAAGATTGGACCCAAAACCGAACCTTGAGGAACTCCACTGGTAACCTCCCTCCAACCCGACAGATCACCTTTCAATACGACCCGCTGCAGTCTCCCCTTTAACCAGTTCCTTATCCACCTCTGGATTTTCATGTCGATCCCCATCTTTTCCAATTTAACCAGTAATTCTTCATGCGGTACCGTATCAAACGCCTTACTGAAATCAAGATATATTAGATCCACCGCATTTCCCTTGTCTAAAAAATCTGTTACTTTCTCAAAGAAGGAGACGTGTCAGGTTGGTTTGGCACGATCTACCTTTCGTAAAACCATGTTGTAATTTGTCCCAATTGCCATTGACCTCAAGGTCCATAACTACTCTCTCCTTTAATATTTTTTCCATGACTTTACATACTACAGATGTTAAACTAACAGGCCTGTAGTTACCCGGGTCACTTTTTTTCCCCTTCTTGAAAATAGGAACTATATTAGCTAATCTCCTGTCAAACGGTACAACCCCCGAGTTTAGAGATTCGTTAAAAATTATCGCTAATGGGCTTGCAATTTCACTCGCCAATTCCTTTAATATGAAGATTATCCGGGCCGCCTGATTTACTACTGTTAAGCTGTTCAAGTTTGGCTTCTACCTCGGATACTGTAATTTCCAACCCCGCACCTTCATTCCCATCAGTCACTCTGCCAATATTCCTAAGCCCTTCATTAGCCTCATTAAAGACCGAGATATATACTGGCCCTTCAGGCCCCAACCCCAGTTCAGTGTCTTTCTCCTCTTAGGTGGTGGTGGTGGGGGGTTCCTAGCTCTCTTTCCTAGAGGTGGGGCACGGTTCAATATCTCTGCAAGAGCTAGTCTTGCACTCTGCAGCTTCTGCTTCCTCAAGCCAACTACAGCTTCTCAAGATAGGGTTGGGTTTGCCCAGCCTGTCCCTAGTGTGCATTTTCTGCTCTTTATAGGGAATCAGCTATTTTCACACAGGAGTGCCTCCTTTAGTAGTCAGGGTTGGCTTCCCCCAGGCCCTCCAGCCGTTAAGGGTGAGACACCCTTACAGCTAGGGTTGCCAACCCTCCCAAATTGGCCAGGAGTCTACCAGAATCTGCCTCAATCTCCCAGTGACTATTAAAAATAATCTGGGAGATTTTAATAGGCCAAAAGTCAGTTGGCAGCAGAGTGGGGCTAAAGCAGGCTCCCTGCCTGCCCTGGCTCTGCGCGGCTCCTGGAAAAGTCCTGCATGTCTGGCTCCTAAGCGCAGGGGCAGCCATGGGGTTTCTGCACGCTGCCCCCATGCCCACTCTGAGCGCTGACTCTGCAGCTCCCATTGGCCAGGAACTGCGGCCAATGGGAGCTGCAGGGGCGGTGCCTACCTAGTGCAGCACGCGGAGCCACCTGGTCACTCTTGAGCCTAGGAGCCGGACATGCCGGTAGCTTCCAGAAGCCACTCAAGGTAAGTGCCTGCACCCCACACTGCCTCCTACACCCCAACGTCTCTGCCCCAGCCCTGAGCTCCCTCCCGCACCCAAACTTCCTCCCAGAGCCCTCACCCCTCCTGTACCCCAACCCCCTGCCCTAGGCTCAGCCCAGAGCCCCCTCCAATACTTTGAACACTTCAGCCCCACCCCACATCCCAGAGCACGCACCTCCTCTCGCACCCCAACCCCCTTCCCCAGCCTGGTGAAAGTGAGTGAGGATGGGGGAGAATGAGAGACAGAGGGAAGGGGGATGGAGTGAGCAAGGGGTTTGGGGCCTCAGAAGGGGCGGGATAGGGGAAGGGGCGGGACAAGAATGTTCGGGTTTGTGTGATTACACAGTTGGCAACCCTACTTACAGCCCCATCAATATTATATTGTCAAGTTGTTCTCTTGCCAGTGCAGGCCATAGTACCTGATCCAAAGCTCCCTGAAGTTGCTTTTGGTGGGCTTTGGATCAGGTCAACAGGCTGCAATCAATGGAGTTATGTCAGTCTAAAATTGGGGTAATGCCGTGGTGAATTGGGCCTTATTTCTTTCTTTCTGAGAAAGCAATGTGTTTTAAAATGGATTGTGGTGGCATAAATTAAATTATTGTAATGTTATGCTAAAATTATGTAAATATTTCAAAGGTTATAATGATAAAATATTTCAAATATATATATTTTAAAACATGATGGCTTGCATCTTTGGTTAAGTGAGTTGCTTAAAAGCACCTACGTATCTGCATAATGCAACCTGATGATTTGACAGTAAATTGTGTGTTCAGCTTGAATTGAGAGTGTGGTATTAATGAAAATCCATTCACCTTATTAAGGAATAATTACATATTCTGGTAAATTTCAGATGACACCCTATTGAATTTAGCATTTTCCTGTTTTTTTGTTTTAATGAGCTAGTACACTGTTCAATTACATTATATTTTTAATTTTGATTCCCTGGAATTTTTGCTGGCTATTTGCTTGCCATTGCCAGGTTTTAATGCAACAGGAAGTGACCCTGTAAAATCTGTAGATTCATAGAAACTGGAATTATCTACTTGGTCAACTTGTCCCTTCCTCTGTCTGTGCCTTTAGCCTGGTAGAAACAGAGTATTTTACAGGATGCTCTGCATTTGGCAGGATTGGATCCTTTTGCATTCTACATTTATAATCTCAAATACTTTGTCCTAGTAGTTAATGCCTAAAATAATGAACAGTAATACTGGTGATGTGTGCATGCCTGTTTAAAAAAAAAAAAAGAGTGAAAAATATATATTTAATAAAATGTTATGGTAGCAGAAGTAATTTCCGTTTAGCTGCACAATTTCTCTGTATGCTGTTCACATTAAGAACGAGGAGTACTTGTGGCACCTTAGAGATTAACAAATTTATTTGGGCTTAAGCTTTTGTGGGCTAAAACCCACTTCATCAAAAGTTTATGCCCAAATAAATTTGTTAGTCTCTAAGGTGTCACAAGGACTCCTTGTTCTTTTTGCTGATACAGTCTAACACGGCTGCTATTCTGAAAACTATTCACATTGCAATTCCCTTTACAAAACATTTGAGTGTCACTAAATGCCTGTGTACTGCCATCTGAGTGACAGTAGCCAGGTGTGTTTTGTATATGTGTGATTGATTGTAGTTTGAAGCCTCTGCCTCAGACTCTTTGAGGTTGGGGCATTCATGCTTACAATAATCACATTATTCAAGGTGGTGTCATCAATGTGGCAGTGGCCCTTTGTTTTTAGTCTGCATTGAATACACATTTCCAATGTAAGTAGTTTCTTCAAGAAAATAGGATTTCAATAACGAAGAAAGAGTGAAAGCCAGTGGTTAAATTAGGATGGAATTTACTCAGGGCTGCAATTACTTTAAAAAGTTCATAGTTAAGGTTAAGTGCCATCATTCTGAAGAGAGACAGGGTGAGTGAGGTAATTTCTTTTATTGGACCAACTTCAGTTGATGAAAGAGACAAGCTTTCGAGCTGAAAAGCTCTGTGTAAGCTCAAAAGTTTACCTCTTTCACCAGCAGCAGTTGGTCCAGTAAAAGAAATTACCTCACCCACCTTGTCTCTTTAATATCCTGAAGCCAACATGGCTACAACAACACTGCAAACAATCAGTCAGAAGTTCATTCAGATTACAGGGTCCCCCATTCCTCCCCTTTGCTATCTTTTACCCAATCAGATGATTTGACCTGGGTAAATGCTACTAAAAGGTTTTGACCATTATATTAGGATAAAAAATAGAAACATGAATTTGCTTTGATGGTTTTTACAATTCTTTTTGTTTTCCACAAACATTTCTTGAAGTGATTTTTATATTTTGTTTGTAGAAAGTACAAGTCTCCTAAATATATATTCACATGAAGATTCACACCAGAAATGTTTGCATGGCTATCTTGAAATCACTCTGATTTCTCCCATTCTGAAAAAGTGGCTTTAAAGGGAAAATAAACAGAAAAAAGGTGGTTAGCTACTTAATCATAGGCCTGATCTACACTGTAAAATTGGGTTGATGTAAGCTGTCTTGTGGTCAACCTAGTCATGCATGTGTCTACAGTTAAATTTGTCTTCCACTGTGTCGCCCCATTACAACAATGCAGTAGCACCACCTCCCCAAGCGGCATTGAGCCATGATCGATGTACTGAGGCTGATGCGAGTGTAGATGCTGTGTTACTTATCTTAACCCTAACAGCCCTCCAGCAGCTCTTCCACAATGCCTGGCACTGACTACTCTGGTCCACTGACTAGGGGTCCCAGAGACCAGAAGCCCCCCACTACCCTTTAAAGCCCCGCAAATTTTTGAAATGTCTTCTCCTGCTTGTCCAGCGTGGCAAGCACTCTTTAGCAGCTCTCCACTGTTGTGTGCAACTGCCCAGCTGACTATGCCAGCTGCATTTCCAGACATGCTCCAGCTTGGAGGCAGGAAGAGCTACCTGCAAGCACAGTTACAGACCAGCTGTAGAAACATGGACATCAAGGAGCAGATTGCATGGAGGATGCGGGAGAAGGGATACAACAGGAACCAGCAGCAGTGCCATGTGAAAGCAAAGGAACTGTGTCAGGCACATCACAAGGCCAGGGAGGCGAACAGTCGACCATGGTTGCCTCAGAGGAGCCTGAGCCACAGGCCACTAGCATGAACAGCGGGGATGAGGAGGTGGAGGAGGATGAGGGACATGCTACCGGGGGTTCAAGCTATGCAGGACCTGTTTGAGGCTCCTCCACAGTCCAGTCAGTCCCGGCTGTCGAACAATGCAGGGGAAGGAACCTCAGGTAAGTCTGTAAAGTTCTTTCCCATTATAGTGATGGCACCCACAAGTTAGCAGGACACAGCTATTGACTTTTCATTAATTTACTCATACTATAGGAGGTTGCGGTACAACAGAGAGGCAATGTTTTTATCTGCTTTTCATTCCCTTGTAGAATTAGGCAAGTGGGGCCACACAGAGCACTTTGTGTGCACAGGGATGTCCCTTGAATCCTCCTCAGATATCTCAATGCACTTTCATGGAGGTACTCAGTAATCCTCTGCCGAAGGTTTCTAGGGATGGCAGCCTTATTTCTTCCTCTTTGGTAGGACACTTCCCCACACCAGTCTGTGATAACTTCAGCAGGCACCACTGCAGTACACAGGCTAGCAGCATATGGGACCAGACAGCTTTGGGATGCCACCAGCAGCAGCTGTGCTCTCTCTGCCTCTGCTGCTGCCAGGAGGGAGATACTAGCTAAAACCACCACCCATGGAAAATGGTGCCACTATTCAGTGCCATTGCCCTATACTAGTTTCATGCAACCAAACGATTTCTTCCGCATTTCCCTCACCCCTGGGGGGCTATACTCACCAGCTGTGAGTGGTGCCCGGCACAAGCACCCTGAAGCAGAAGCGTCAATATGCAAGTCTTGTCTTGTTTAAAATGTTATGGGAGCAAAGGAAGGGAGTTCTGAACCGTAACTTTCACTTACTGTTGTCACTATTGACAATGGTACCTCTGTGTTTTATCTGCATCTGTTGCTGTAACAGTCTTCAGGGGTTTCCCCCCCACATCCACGGAACGCCTGGGCTAGCTAAGGAGGAGCTAAGGAGGAAAGGGCCTGGAGGGTGAACATCGCAGGCAGCCTGAAGAAGGAAAGAGCAGGGAGGAGATCAGCTCAGAAGTTCCATCAGGAAAAGGAGAGGGAGATTCACAGGACATCATGGGGCTTCTCCGGAAACAAATACAGATGCTGCGGACTCTTGCAGACCTACAGTTCAACAGTCACAGACTCGCCTCTCTTTGCTATCCATGGAGAACTCCACTACAGCACCTCCCTATATCCCCTTCTAGATTCCAGCGTCCACACCCATACCCCTACCATTCCACTCTGGGGGACATTAAGGAAAACCACAGCTTCACATATATGGGCCTGTGAGAGCCACAGTTGCTGTATGTGTAGGTAAAATGGATATGAATGTTATTTCCCCTTGTTAAGTTCAGTTCCATTAATATATTACATTTTTAATGTATTTGCTTTTAAATTGCATAGACTTTTTTCTTTACACTGGTTTTGTTATTGAATAAAATGCTATTAATTGGAAAATAATTCATCTTTATTAGTTCACAACATATTCTGCAGAGTGCCTAGCAGTTCAGAAGGTACCTACTTACTTGTTGCTGTACAATGTGACACAACTCATCAGATCAGTGATAATGTAATAATCATAAATCTACAGCAAGCACCACAAAATTAATAGGTGCATTAACAGTGTTATATTCATAGGTATACATCAAGCACCACACAGTTCCTAACGGGCCCCAGAACAGCAGGGACAGGTAGAGCACAGAATACCACAGTGCATTACTGGGACTCACTGTTAAAGTGCTCTTTCAAAGCGTCCCTCAGCCGTATAGCTCCCCATTAAGGTCTTCTAATAGCCTTTGTGTCTGGCTGTTCAAACTCAGCAGACAACCACTCCACCTCCACCCTGGCAGCAACTTTTCCCCCTTTTTTTCCACAAATACTATGCAGGACACCACAGGCAGCTATAACAATTGTTGTTGTTTTTCCACGGAGATACAATCTTGTGAGTAAACAACGCCAGCCTCCCTTCAATCTACCAAAATCACATTCAACTGTCATTCTGTACCTGCCGAGCTGGTAGTTGAATCTTTTTCCATGATGCTGTCAAGATGGCTGGTGTATGGCTTCATGAGCTGGGGAGCAAGAGATAGGCTGGGTCGCCTAGGATCACAGTTGGCATTTCAACATGTGAATGGTAATTCACCAGTTACAAAATAAAGACCCTGCTCGTAGCTTTCTGAAGAGTCCTATTTTCTTAAAGATGTGAGTGTCATGCACCTTCCCCAACTAGCCAACGCTGATGTTGGTGAAGCATCCTCAGTGATCCACCAATGCTTGCATAACCATAGAAAAGTAGCTCTTTCTGTGTGTGTACTCTGTGGCAAGGTGGTCTGGTGCCAAAATAGGGATGTGTGTGCTGTCTATTGCTCATCGTAGTTCAGGAACCCTATTGCTGCAAATCCATCCACTATGTCCTGCACATTGTCAAGAGTCCTGCATAGCAGGAGACAATAAATGGCCTGGCACACTTGCATGACAACAGCCTCCCACAGTGGAGTTTTCAACTCCAAATTATTTCCCAATTCAGTGTTACAATTTTCTACAGTGCGATCACCACTGGCTTCTCCACTGCTCAGAGGGATCCCAGGCAAGTAAGGAAGCTCTTAGAAGGAAGAGACTATGGATGCTGAGCGATCCGCTGTTGTGACCTGCACAGGATGCGCCATGTTCGTCTTCCTTCCACAGGATAGGAGCGACTTTGTCTGTACAAAGTGCAAGCTGATCTCCATATTGGAAGAGAAGATTCAAGGTCTGGAGAAACGAATATCAACCCTGCGTTCCATAAAAGAAAATGAGGATTTCCTGGATAGACGTCAGGATCAGCTTCAGCGGGCACAATGTTCTGAAGATTCAGAGCAGGCTACGCAGAGGGGACAGAAGGCCAGTGAGGATAATTGGCAGCATGTGACTTCCAGAAGAGGAAAGAGTACCAGAAATGTCCATGTACCAGTAACACAGATGCAGGTGAGCAACCGTTTTCATGTTCTCTCCGCAGGTACTAGTGCAGAGGGTGGAGTGGATGATACACCTGAGGGAACAGAGCAGAAGGAGACTCCACTGATTGGAAGGCATGAGATGCGCCGTCCTAGGGATGGGGGTTCCACGACCACCACTCCCAAGAGGAGGAGGAGGGTGGCGGTGGTCGGGGACTCTCTCCTCAGGGGGACTGAGTCATCTATCTGCCGCCCTGACCGGGAAAACCGAGAGGTGTGCTGCTTGCCAGGGGCTAGGATTCACGATGTGACGGAGAGACTGCCGAGACTCATCAAGCCCTCGGATCACTACCCCTTCCTGCTTCTCCACGTGGGCACCAATGATACTGCCAAGAATGACCTTGAGCGTATCACTGCAGACTACGTGGCTCTGGGAAGAAGGATAAAGGAGTTTGAGGCGCAAGTGGTGTTCTCGTCTATCCTCCCTGTGGCAGGAAAAGGCCAGGGTACAGACCGTCGAATCGTGGAAATCAACGAATGGCTATGCAGATGGTGTCGGAGAGAAGGGTTTGGATTCTTTGACCATGGGATGGTCTTCCAAGAAGAAGGATTGCTAGGCAGAGACGGGCTCCACCTCACGAAGAGAGGGAAGAGCATCTTTGCAAGCAGGCTGGCTAACCTAGTGAGGAGGGCTTTAAACTAGGTTCACCGGGGGAAGGAGATCAAAGCCCCGAGATAAGTGGGGAAGTGGGATATCGGGAGAAAGGACAAGTAGGTGAGTGCAAGAGGGGAGGGCTCCATCCCCATACTGGGACACTAGGACGATCAGTGAGTTATCTTACATGCCTATACACAAATGCAAGATGCCTGGGGAACAAGCAGGGAGAACTAGAAGTCCTGGCACAGTCAAGGAATTATGATGTAATTGGAATAACAGAGACTTGGTGGGATAACTCACATGACTGGAGTACTGTCGTGGATGGATATAAACTGTTCAGGAAGGATAGGCAGGGCAGAAAAGGTGGGGGAGTTGCGTTGTATGTAAGAGAGCAGTATGACTGCTCAGAGCTCCAGTATGAAACTGCAGAAAAACCTGAGTCTCTGGATTAAATTTAGAAGTATGAACAACAAGGGTGATGTCGTGGTGGGAGTCTGCTACAGATCACCAGACCAGGGGGATGAGGTGGACGAGGCTTTCTTCCAGCAACTAACAGAAGTTGCTAGATCACAGGCCCCGGTTCTCATGGGTGACTTTAATCACCCTGATATCTGCTGGGAGAGCAATACAGCAGTGCACAGACAATCCAGGAAGTTTCTGGAAAGTGTAGGGAACAATTTCCTGGTGCAAGTGCTGGAGGAACCAACTAGGGGAAAAGCTCTTCTTGACCTGCTGCTCACAAACAGGGAAGAAATATTAGAGGAAGCAATAGTGGATGGGAACCTGGGAGGCAGTGACCATGAGATGGTCGAGTTCAGGATCCTGATACAAGGAAGAAAGGAGAGCAGTAGAACAGAGACCCTGGACTTCAGAAAAGCAGACTTCGACTCCCTCAGGGAACTGATAGGGAAGGTCCCCTGGGAGAATAACATGACGGGGAAAGGAGTCGAGGAAAGCTGGCTGTATTTTAAAGAATCCTTATTGAGGTTGCAGGAACAAACCATCCCGATGTGTAGGAAGAAAAGTAAATATGGCAGGCGACCAGCTTGGCTTAACAGTGAAATCCTTGCTCATCTTAAACACAAAAAAACAGCTTACAAGAAGGGGAAGATTGGACAAATAACCAGGGAGGAGTATAAAAGTATTGCTCAGGCATGCAGGAGTGAAATTAGGAAGGCCAAATCACACTTGGAGTTGCAGCTAGCCGGAGATGTTAGGAGTAACAAGAAGGGTTTCTTCAGGTATGTTAGCAACAAGAAGAAAGTCAAGGAAAGTGTGGGCCCCTTGCTGAATGAGGGAGGGAACCTAGTGACAGAGGATGTGGAGAAAGCTAGTGTACTCAATGCTTTTTTTGCCTCTGTCTTCACAGACAAGGTCAGCTCCCAGACAGCTGCACTCTGCAGCACGGTATGGGGAGGAGGTGACCAGCTCTCTGTGGAGAAAGAAGTAGTTCGGGACTATTTAGAAAAGCTGGACGAGCACAAGTCCATGGGGCCGGATGCGCTGCATCCGAGGGTGCTAAAGGAGTTGGCCGATGAGATTGCAGAGCCATTGGCCATAATCTTTGAAAAATCATGGCGATCGGGGAAGGTCCCGGATGACTGGAAAAAAGCTAATGTAGTGCCCATCTTTAAAAAAGGGAAGAAAGAAGATCCAGGGAACTACAGGCCAGTCAGTCTCACCTCAGTCCCTGGAAAAATCATGGAACAGGTCCTCAAGGAATCAATTCTGAACCACTTAAAGGAGGGGAAAGTGATCAGGAACAGTCAGCATGGATTCACCAAGGGCAAGTCATGCCTGACTAACCTAATTGCCTTCTATGATGAGATAATCTGTGGATGAGGGGAAAGCAGTGGATGTGCTATTTCCGGACTTTAGCAAAGCTTTTGATACAGTCTCCCACAGTATTCTTGCCAGCAAGTTAAAGAAGTCTGGGCTGGATGAATGGACGGTAAGGTGGATAGAAAACTGGCTAGATGGTTGGGCTCAATGGGTAGTGATCAATGGTTCCATGTCTAGTTGGCAGCCAGTATCAAGTGGAGTGCCCCAAGGGTCGGTGCTGGGGCCGGTTTTATTCAATATCTTCATTAACGATCTGGAGGATGGTGTGGACTGCACCCTTAGCAAGTTTGCAGATGACACTAAACTGGGAGGAGTGGTTGATACGCTGGAGGGTAGGGATAGGATACAGAGGGACCTAGACAAATTAGAGGATTGGGCCAAAAGAAATATGATGAGGTTCAACAAGGACAAGTGCAGAGTCCTGCATTTAGGATGGAAGAATTCCATGCACTGCTATAGACTAGGGACTGAATGGCTGGGCAGCAGTTCTGCAGAAAGGGACCTAGGGGTTACAGTGGACAAAAAGCTGAATATGAGTCAACAGTGTGCCCTTGTTGCCAAGAAGGCTAATGGCATTTTGGGTTGTATAAGTAGGGGCATTTCCAGCAGATCGAGGGATGTGATCTCTATTCAGCACTGGTGAGGCCTCATTTGGAGTACTGTGTCCAGTTTTGGGCCCCACACTACAAGAAGGATGTGGATAAATTGGAGAGAGTCCAGCGAAGGGCAACAAAAATGATTAGGGGGCTGGAGCACATGACTTACGAGGAGAGGCTGAGGGAACTGAGATTGTTTAGCTTGCAGAAGAGAAGAATGAGGGGGGATTTGATAGCTGCTTTCAACTACCTGAAAGGGGGTTCCAAAGAGGATGGATCTAGACTGTTCTCAGTGGTAGAAGATGACAGAACAAGGAGTAATGGTCTCAAGTTGCAGAGGGGGAGGTTTAGGTTGGACATTAGGAAAAACTTTTTCACTAGTAGGGTGGTGAAGCACTGGAATGGGTTACCTAGGGAGGTGGTGGAATCTCCTTCCTTAGAGGTTTTTAAGGTCAGGCTTGACAAAGCCCTGGCTGGGATGATTTAATTGGGTTTGATCCTGCTTTGAGCAGGGGGTTGGACTAGATGACCTCCTGAGGTCCCTTCCAACCCTGAGATTCTATGATTCAGTGCAGCCCTCATTCTGTATTCCTGCACTGGCAGGCTGGGGCCAGCTCAACACACAGATCCAGGAACGTGGCCTTGCGTGTTCTGCAAGTTCTGCACTCAGTGCACATCATCCCAGGCCTGCATTACGATGTGATCCTACCAGTCAATGCTCATTTCTCGGGATCAGAAGTGGCACTCCACCATCTGCAGTTGCTCTGTAAATGCCAACAACCTTGAAATGGTTCTCTCTATATCCCACAGCAATCTGTCCTCCCAAGAAATCATCATGTTCCTTGCTGATTTGGGGTTTTTTTACGGCTCTGCGAATACCGGAGGATCGTATGTCCTGTGCTTGGAACTCTTATGACAGTAGTGCAGAGCCATGCAGTCTCCATGATTTTGTCAGACATGACGGACAGCAAGGAGGCTCATGCGGATTTGAGGGATTTTTTTAAGAAGGTGCAAAAATTGTGTGATATAGATAGTTGCATGCTGGGAAGATGACCCCTTGCTCCCAGTCACCCCTGCTTCACTCACTTCTGCCCAACCATGCATTTCCAGAACTTCCCGAAAGACAGTGGTGGTGGGTTGCACACTGGGATGCCGTCCTATGAAGCATCAACACAAGTACTCCTCATAAATATGCACAGTGCCAACACAAGGAACCACGTGATATACTAACTGCGGCAGCTTTATGACAAAGTAACTTTCGTTGACCAAAGTTTATAGTGTAGACAGGACCATAATGAGCAACTGTACTTCATGTTGTGTCATGACATCTTTTTAAAGGTGTATCTTTTGAAGTCTTCCTAAATCAATATGCTTATTTGAATTTCTTTAACATGTGGTGTGCCTCAGGAGAGTGCAGGGTAGGGTTAGTGATCCAAATTTGGAGTCGTTTGGGCCTGGGGTTCTGGAGAGATATGCCCTAAAATAATAATAATTAATAATAAATAATAAAGGCATCTTAAAAAAAAATGTTTCTAGGTAGATTCCCTCCTCCCCTGAGCTAGGGATCAAACTGTTGATGTGATGTTTGAGATCATTTTGACCATCAGCCATTTTTTACCCGAGGTAATACCTGGCACCCTCTGAATCTTTGGGGGACCCAAATTGAGAATAGAATTTAAGAAAATGTACATTTTTACACTGTGCATGTGCCAATACAGAAGAATGGCTTGAGGGTTTCCATTCCAACCATTTAATGTGCTTGAAAGCTTGACTTCCTTCCAAACTTGCTTCCAAATCTGAATGGTTAATTGGATTGCATTGAAATTTGGTGTCACTCATGAAGGTGTTGGGTAGCCTTTAGCTTTCCAAACTTGGGGTCACTTGACTTTCCTAGGGGATCCCAAGCTACAACCCCTATTCCTCCCCCCAAAAAAACTGTTTTCCTTCTGCTGTTGTGTACTGTTAAACTGAGAGGTACTAATGCTTGGATAAAGCACAGACATCCTGATGGCTGTGACTTCATCCTTCAATTAATATAACTAAGGATAACTTAATCAGAAGCCCCCACCTAGGTCAAAAGGAATTTTGAACCAAGTGGCTGGAAGTTGCTGCAATTTGTGATTTGTGGATGGCAATTTTAGTTTGGGGGGAATGTAATCAAAGTTTTTTGGGGAAAAAGATGTGATTGCTTTCTGGAAAGAGAGGGGCATTGGGGCAGAAGAGTGGGGAAATATGGGGAGAGGGATTTGGGGATGCAGCAAGGAAGGTCTGAGGGAAGCCCTTCCTTGCCCCCATGTGAGCCAGGATCTGGGGAAGTCCTGCCCCTTCGGGTGGGGAGTTGAGAATGGGCATACTTTGTGCATGTCACAAGCTCTGAAGCACTCAAGAGGGGGATGGGAAACACCCTCTGGTAGGAATGGAGCAGTTCTCATATCTCAGGCCTGGTCTACATTACAGAGTTAAGTCGACTTAAGGCAGCTTATGTCAATCTAACTCTGTAAGCATCTACGCTAAAATATAGCTCTCACCAGTCATTCACTCACTATACCTACTTAATAACTTCACCTTCACGAGAATCATAGCGCTTAAGTTGATGTAGTTCGGTTAATACAGTGTCAGTGTAGACAGTGTTGCTTACAATGACTGTTGCTGCCTTTCAGAAACTGTCCCACAATGCCCCGCAAGCGCTCGAGATGAGGATGCCGACACAAGAAGCATAGTGTGGACATGTAAAAGTGATTCAATTACTGCGGTGGCTGTACGTCGACATAACTTATGTCAACTTAATTTTGTCATATAGACTTGCCCTCAGAGATATTGTTCTTGGAGTTTTCTCATTCAGCTGAGAACATCACATTGGAATGAATGGGCCACTTCACATCTTTCAGAGCCTGCTGTGCTGCAGATGGATGTGTAGAAGAGCCCGTTCCCTCCATGGTCCGTCTATCCTTCTTGTTTAAAGGATGACATTTCAAAATGCTCTAAAATCCCCACAAATTCACAGATTTTCTTGAAATTAGCAACACCTTGTTTGGGTGCAGAGCAGAGTTATTGACCCACTTGTGGGGTCATTTGCATCAAGGACTCCAGAAATATAAGCCCTGGAAAAAATAGCCATTTTTCAAAAAGTTTTTAGGGTTTGTGTCTCCACGTGTGTAGAACTAGCAAGCAAACTATTGCTGTGGTGTGAGTCAAAATACAACCTTAACTCTGCCCTCTTTTAGCAGTGCCCCAATGTGTCCTGTTAACACAAATAACTTCACTGTTCTTTTTGTCATTTAATAGTGTTAGATCAGTGGTCCCGAACCTTTTCGTCTGGCGGGCGCCAGATGAAGGACCGTGGTGGCGGTGGAGCATCTGCCGAAATGCCACCGAATTTCTGCAGCATTTCGGTGGCGACACCTCTCAATGACACAAGTGATGTCATTGAGAGGCGTAGCCGCCAAAATGCTGCAGAAATTTGGTGGCATTTCGGCGGATGCTCCACTGCCGGCCAGGACGCGGGCGCATTTAGATGCCCCCGCGGGCTCCATGGCACCCACGGGCACTGCGTTGGGGACCCCTGTGTTAGATGGAATCCTGTGAATGAGAGTGACTGGAAAAGGAAGTGAAGAGCTTATATGTTTCAGCAACTGTGGGGTTGGCAAAAAGGTATGTGGGCGAATGGGGCATTTTGGGGCATTGCTGTAAGAGGGCACAGTTAAGGCTGTACAGGCAACTTTAACCATGCATTCCCTGGTTTTCAGAGTTTTGATCAGTTCAGCATTCTGCAAGAGAATGACATACCACCAAGCAACCTTAACTCTGCATTAATATAGTTTTTGCCATTGAATAATATATCTGCTTGTCTGATAAATTATTATTAAATATGGTTGCCATCTAGGGCTAATTGAACATCACATCAAAACATAAGAATGACCATACTGGGTCAGACCAATGACCCATCTAGCCCAGTATCCTTTTTTTCTGTGAGTGGCTGGTGCCAGGTGCTTCAGAGGGAATGAAAAAGAAGAAGGAAATTTATTGAGTGATCCATCTCTGTTGTCCAGTCCCAGCTTCTGGCTGTTTACATGGAACATTTTTCAGCTAAACTGTTTTTTGCTGCAAAAATTGGAGGTTTGACCAAATAATTTTTTTTTGTGTGAAAAATGTCTGCTGTCTGATGGAAAAAATAGATTTTTTTCAAATGAGAAATCAAAAACATGTGGACCAAAACTGAAAAATTTCAGCTGAAAACTATCTCACATGATGTACAACATCATCTCTCCAAGATGGGAGCCCATGGTGCATTGTGAGAGATGTAGTCTGACCAGGAAGCTTGGCCTATTGAGGAAAATGGGCACATGACACACCCAAACTGCAAATTTCATTGGGCACTGTGGCAGCAGTTCCAAATTGAAATTTCTCAGTATTGGAATTGCTGCTGAAAAATTAAAATTGTCTGTGGAGAAAAATAACTGCTGACCAGCTCCATAACTTTAATTTCTTATGAAGTGCTGAATAAATATAGACTTATATACTCAATCTAAAACAGGTCTTCCTAACATTTCTGAACAACATACCTTCTGTTCTCTTTAAGGACTTTTATGTAAATCCAAATGAAGACCTTTATCTCCTGGATGATGACATAGTTTTGTTCCAAGGAAGAGAGAGAGAGCAGTTCTTGTAAGTTTGGGCTGACGTGCATTTTTTTTTACTGTGTTTTTGTCTAAGGGTTCTTACACCTAACAAAATAACTGTTTACCAATTGTTACTGTTTGTCCCCTGACCTGGTTGCAGCATGATTAAATTTTGTACGGTTAGCAGGCCATTGTGCTCCATGCCTGCGTTAAAGCCTTCGTCATGTTACTATATAGTTCTTGTCAACACTATCAATTTTAACCATGTTGTAATTCAAAGGGGATTGTGCCCCTCAGATCCACGCGTAGAGAAGATCCTTCATGTGCAGTTCTTTCTTCATCCCAAACTCAGCCATCTCTGTGGCAGCATCCCCTTTGCCCTCTGATCCCATGGAGACCTCGGTGCTGGTCAGGGGTCCATGTAGAGCAGGGGTTCTCAAACTGGGGGTTGGGACCCCTCAGGGGTCCCGAGGTTATTACATGGGGGGTCGCGAGCTGTCAGCCTCCACCCCAAACCCCGCTTTGCTTCCAGCATTTATAATGGTGTTAAATATATAAAAAAGTGTTTTTAATGTACAAGGGGGATCACACTCAGAGGCTTGCTGTGTGAAAGGAGTCACCAGTACAAAAGTCTGAGAACCCCTGATGTAGAGGGAGACAGTAGGGACTAGGCAGGGCAGGGTGGAGCCAAGATGATGCAGAACCATATTTCTGTACCCAGGAGAGTTTACTAGAAAAAGCTAAGGCAGTCTGAGTCTGTATTACATTTTCTGCAGAACACCCTTGGCAAACTAACATTGCTTTATTCTATCTGCCATTACATCTACCCCTTTATAATCAATCTAATTTTCATGTTTTATATATTTATTATAACAAATGTGTATAAGTGAGTTTGTGAAGACAGATATAATACAGACCCTTGTAAGAAGTGACTGAATAATGTGATTAATTTCAATGTATCCACTCAGTTAGAAATATGGTGCAATTATTCATATTGGTCACTGAGGATAAAATATTGAAATTGATTTTGCCATCAGAGATCACCAAAAGATTATCAGTATTTTTAATCTGATTTCAGACCTTCGGATATCATTAAAAGGTCATCAGGAGTATCAATTTACAAACATTTATATTAATTTCTTCCCTGAGACAATCAGGTAGGATATTTGAGCTGGAGAACAATTTTAAATTTTATTAAATTAAAGCTGTATTCAGATTACAGTTGCTTCGTTTGGGGATAAAATGAAACAGCAACAGTACTTAATATTATTGTTTGTCCTGAATTAGTTGGTATCCGCTGATTAAATTGTTACATTTGTCTAGACTGTGTGTATCTTGTTTATTGATCACAAAAGACTGTCTTTGAACAGAAGACAAAAAAAGGAAAGGTCATACATTTACTGAATAGCCATAGTGCTGGAGAACCCTGTTGTCACTAAATTCCCTGACACTGCAAACTTGTCCTGAAATCCTGGTGTCTTTCGGTGAACAACAAAAACAACAACAAATGCCACAACTTTTGTTGTTGTAATGAGAAGTCAGCAGCCTAGATTTGTTTTAATATTCATTATCATAGAATCGTAGGACTGGAAAGGACCTTGAGAGGTCATTTAGTCCCATCCCCAGCACTCCTGGCAGGACTAAGTATTATCTAATTTAATTTCTTTGTACTGTGACTGAGAAATCAATAGCTAACTTTCAGAATTGCCAGTAATGGGTAATTACTTGCTAGTTAGGTGTGGTTTTGAAGCATCAGTGTACCATTGCTGTTCATTTAATCTGGTAATAAAGCTAGGTACAACTAAAGAGCAGGAGACATTGTTTGTTTCAGTTGCTCTGTTTTCATCCACCAATGGAGATATTTCATGTTGGTCACTGATTCATTTTCCTTCTAATTTACCCACACCCTTCTTCACCTCTAGGGTCTTCTTACTTCAAACTTAATGCTGGCTCATATCTCTGATTTAATAGCCTTCTTTGATTACCCTGGTACATTTTAACTGAAGGTCTCTAAATCCTTTTGTCTCTAGGGCATCACATTCCTCCACTTAATAGCTTTTTGGCCTTGACATATGATGCGTAGTAGAGCCTTTGTGGACTGCATCCTCTGGCGACGCTGGTCTAGCTTCTGTTTTAAAAAAGAAAGTGTTTTCAGAAGTAAAGTGTGTGTTCTAACATTGTTCAAACACTGCATCTTAAAACAGGCTTCATCTTCTTTCCTATCATTAAGAATTTACCAAGAGACTAGCAAAGTTCATTGGCCTAACAATGGCCTTTAAACAAAGGCATCCTAAAAAAAACGTATATACTGTAAAGCGACCATTTAAGATGAGTGGCCTAACAGAAGTGGTCCTTAGAGCTGGTTTCACTGTAGAACAAGAGACAGAACTTTCTCAGGCGCCAGCCCACCAGTGTGACATGAGCTCCAATAGGAATAAAGAATCAACCCTCACCACCTTCCACTCAAAGTGCAAGTTGCATTTCTCTGACCTTACTTTCTCTAACATAAACATACTGGGGTGGGTTTGGAGGGTAGGGAGTGTTATAAAAAAAATTCCAGACCAAAACACTCCACTCCACACAGTTCTCCCCATGAGGAGAGGATGAAAGAACAAACCTTTGTGACAGACATGTAGTTAAATTGTTTAATACGCTGCTGGAAGGCACTCAAATACAACAGTGATGAGCACAGTATAAGAACCTATATTGAACAGAATAGACTAGAAAAGGAACATATGGTGAGTCAACGAATCAGTGGGGAGTCAGTGCATACTGACTTTCTACTTCCATTTTTAATCCATTGTAAAACTGTAAAATTTTTTAGTTATTACATGATCTCTGTAGTGATACTTACAGTCCATGGTTTGAAAAATAGAAAAAAAGCTACTAAGTGACTCTTTTGGAGCTGATAGACCAAACATTTGACCTGCCCTGTTTGTTTGTTTGTTTTTTGTTTGTTTGTGGTTTTTTACCTTTTGAAAAGTCCATGTGTATTTTTATATGACTTCGTAACAAATGCCAGCTGTTAGGTGCTCATGAGCAATATTGCAATAAGAACTCAGTGTGTATAAACATTCTTCCATTTCAAATTTGCAAGGGTTTTTTTTTAAAGAAATAGTAAAAAGAAAAAAATTAATTTGGAAAAATTCCTTGTTAGTCATTCAAAAATTTAATTATTCATTATCAAGCCTGTTACTTCAAGCATTACTAGATAATGAAAGGTAACAGATGGTTCTTAAAGTCAGTATTATTTGCCACTAAATGTGTCAATAATTCTACCCTTTTTGTTGTATCAGGTACATTTTATCATGGTTGGCTGTGGAGTGAAGGTACAATACTCCTTTTGAAGCCTCACATCCAAAGCTAGTCTATGGTATTCGGTCATTGGTCATTCACACATTTTTCAAAACGCTGAGACAATTGACACATTTCTCAATTTTTCTTCTTGCGCAGCCATGTTGTGCCTCATTCTCTGATTCTCAAAATAATAAAAAAAGAGACAAAAAATAGAAACTTTGGCTTGTCAACACAGAATGAGGAGGAGAGTGAGATAGGTGTGAAGCCTGGGCCCCAGACAAAAGCACTATAAACAGAAGTTGAAATAAACTCTAAGCATAGCACAACAGAACTTAAAATAAAAGGGAAAGTGAAATTTTTAAAAACACATTTTTATATCTACCCACATCAGTATCACAGCGCCCTTTCCCTTTTGAACTGCATAAAAGAACAATGGAAGTTTAAAATTCCTAAGCTTGAATCAGTAGTGATCAAAAATTGTTACCATCTAATCACCATTCAGGTGTCCATATGAAATGTGCAATATGGTCTTTACCTGGTTTCCAGTGGACAATCATCTACATCACAAAAATCTTCACTGCCGTTGACACTGATTGGAGTCTTTGTTGGCAATCTGAGCTATGGAGACTGAATGGCCTCTCTTCAAGAGATGCTTCCTCCAAGGCAAGATTGTGGCCCATTGGTGGAACAGTTCAGGGAAGTTTTCGCTGCTCCTGATCTGTAGCCAAGCAGAGAACTTTCAATCCATGTTTCATGAACATAAATAAACACCCAAATATGTAGGGGGGGGGGAAATCTTAAAAAATAATTTCCAGTTCAAATTATTTTTATTAAATGTTTTATGTCCATTCTGCACATGCATGGTCACACAGACACATCTTTACAGCCACGCCAACATTAATACTATAAGAATGATAATATTTTCTAAAATTTACAAGTTAGTACATGATGGTGTGGTGTAATATCAAGCTATACATTGTGACATTTTTAAGTGTAGATAAGCCATTTTAGGTATTTCTAGAGGTGTTTTACATTTATCAGTATCCAAATTTCTCTCCCTGCAAGCTTTGTTCTGTAGGATTCATGGTAACAAGGGGAACCTTGATTTACAGGTGTAAGGATAAGAAAAATAATCCCAATCAAATCTTTTTAAATGGTCTAAAATATTTGTAAAATAGTTTTTTGGCACCATCAGTCATGGAGTCTTAAAACTCCACCTGTTCTGAAGGAAGGTGGTGTCTTATTTACTGGAGCTCAATGGAATTCACTCAGCAAGGTAGTAAATCCATTGAAGGATATGTTGAATTGTAAGTTGCCAAGACTGTATGTAGCTTATATAGATCACATAATTCTGTGATGTGGAACAAAGATATTATTAGCACTTATTTGAGATGACCTACATAACTCACACCTGGGCTCTCCAATCATGATTAATGCACACATGCCAAACTCCTGCCAATAAAGCCTTTATATTACACCATTATGTATTTCTCTATATGTCCATATTTACATACCTCTGGCTTTTAATGTAGCAACTGTGTAAAACCGCTCACAGCAACTCTAAACAGTATTCATATGAAACTGCAGGGAGATGTTATTTAGGCAGAGCAGTTGCATTACCTACTGTGTACTGGGATTTGGCCAAGATACCAGGATTAGCACCTCTATTCTTATGAAATATGCCATTGGATCTTCAGTTACCTCAAGTAGTCAGGGGCTAAGGTTTACATTCCATCTGAAAGAGCCCAGCAGTCCTTCACAGTACCACTAACGCTATATACTGGACAGAGCATGGGCTTAACATTGACTCAGGAAAAAGAGTGCCACCTACTACTGCATCACTATATATATATATGACCCATTTGCTTTGTTTATTAATGAACTTTGTTGTATACACACAAACTTCTTAATGAAGCAAAATTCCATGTGAAATTTTTAGCTTAGTGCACATGCTTGGCAGCTGGATTGAAGCAGCACACCTTTAAAAGCTTGAGAACTATTGATAGAAATCTATCCGGCCAATCATCTGGACCAGTGATACTCAGACTTCAGTGGTTCAGGAGTCAAATTAGTGATCAATATTACCCAAAAGAGCCATAGAAGTGTGAATTCATTGTTTCATTATTATAGTACTATCTAGTCATATTTAAACAGTGTGACGGGGAAATGTTTAGTGTGTGTTTAATTCTCACAGCAAAATGACTGACCAAGTATTATTAGTTTATCAACTACACTTGGCTAATAACATAGTAAAAGTATCCTGATTGGTTAATAACTTTGAGTGGTTAATAATTAAACCAGTGTTTTAATATCATGTGCTCTAAAGAGCTGCAGGAGACACATTAAAGAGACACCTGCAATATGCGAGCGTCAATCTGAGTATCTGATTGGGACATTTAAGAACATAATTCCTTCACAGTCATTAGGATGCACTGAATTAAAACCCAACTCTTTGGAAAGTGCCCAGAACACAGATTTACAGTTGCCTGAGTACTGTTTTATTAATATTTTAATAAATCTTATTGAATTTGTTTTCTTGAAGTATAATACTTGGGGAGCAAGTGGCCAGTTCATTTTTATGCACCTTGAAGTGTGCATCAACCAGATTCCTTTGTATTTAGAGTCAGAAACCTCTATTGACAGCATCCTTTCATCTAGTGAGACACAGGATGTGCACTTAGTCCCGAAGAGATCACCTCCATCAATTATTTAGCATTAGTGTGGATAGTTAGCTTGGGTTTGACAGAAAACCTAATAGGAATGGAAAGGGATCAGAGGACAGGGAATGGGCCCAAGTGGAGACCCACACTCGGGGGGATGGAAGCCACCTCCCAAAAGCCCCAGGACTAGTGGGGAAAAACTGTCTCATCTGTGACCAGCTGGCTCACTTTGCCTGGGATTGCCTACTCCACCCACTGAAGCCCAGTGCAGAAGTGGAAATATCAGCTCCACCTCCATCCTCAGTGAGTTAACTGTGTGACTGAATCGTCAAAGGAAGAGAGTCAAACAGCCAGTCTGCCGATGGCATCTAATATTCATCCTGAGCCATTAACACCCCAAACCACTCTCCACATGTCATGCTGCAACCTCCTGGGTGCAGAGCCATTGGATCGCTAGTATGAACAGCAAATGGTAGTCAGTGGGGAGACATTCATTGGATGGAGAAATTCTGGGACTGCTAAAACTATAATTAAGCCCCATATCATGAAACCCCATCTAATGCTTGCACATTGTAAAATCTGGGTTAAAATTCCTGGTGTAAAAGCCTTCACTCACAGATTTCTATACAGATCAGGAAGGGTTGGGATGCTGGTTATAGGTGTACTCTCAGATATTCTGTATTACTTTTGAGGAGTGATATTATGGCTTTAAAAGCAGAGGGGGTGAATCAGGTCCCATGAGTTAGCTTCAGACCGGCAAGAGACTGTGTTAGCCAAAATACAAATGGAATCATTTGGGGAGGGCAAGAGACTGTGTTAGCCAAAATACAAATGGAATCATTTGGGGAGGGGGGTATGTATCCCCTGGGCCACTATCCAACAGGAATCAATCCTTCCAAGTATATTGCCCACAGGTATAAGTTGTTATATAGCTCCTTCTAACCATGCACATTTATTCTTAAGATAAAAACATTACAGAGAAAACAAAACAAAACAAAAAAACAACAACAACAAAAGTTCCTGCACACATGCTAAAAAACTTACCTTGAGGTCACCCCCAACTCCAGCCTAGGGCTCTGGTAGGTTTTAGTCCTTCAAAACCCACAACTGGGTTTTCCAAGTGCATATCCATCTTAAATCCAAACCAGGACAATGGCTGGGCAGATCAGCTGTTTCTTTGTACAGCTTAGGCCTTTGATCTTGGCCTTCAGTAATAGGTAATCAGCAGAAAATGACCCTCTCCTCAGGGCGTAGCTTCAAAAGGCTGGGTTTTTGCGTAACCTGAGTTTGGGAATTTGTACTAATTTCTCCTTGGGGATTCCTCAGGAAATCCATTAACACTTATTGTTCCAAAAGTCCATACGTGTCAGGCATATTTTCAGAATAGCGTTTTGAATTCCCAGGTCTTACATCTGTCACATCTGCTAGAAGGGTGATTAAAATGTCATCTCACTGTAGAAAGCAGAGGTGGGCAAGACTTTGATTACTTTAATTCATCTGAGGCTGGGTACACCACACCTTGCTTTTCAGTGCTTCCCTGGAGTCCTTAGTTGCCCAGGAAGGGAGAAATAAATGAACCAACAAAATGATGCTTGACATCTTTTGCCTATAAAAATAAGCAATTCAAACATGTGCCTTTAAAGCCAGACTAGGCTGACAGCAAAAGTATTAGCTATCTCACATACCTAAAATACAGCACAAGGAATGATATGATAATCTCAGTCTTGGTCCAGTTTGGAGAGGAGAGGTGACCACAGCACAAAACCTGGCAGCTTTGTTTGTCTTTCGCAGCACAGGGGCCAATGGTAACAGTAAATACTGCATTTTCATATCAGGTGGGGATTTCCCTATTGTAGGGTTGAAACGTATTGTGGTGCAGTATGAGGAAGCATGTTCTGTGCTGCCTGGGCAGGACATCTCTTGTGGATAAGTAAAGGCACATTTGGGGATCTAATTTAAAATACAGGTGCCTAAATGTATATAACAAATTATATATGCATGTAAGCTCAAATAGATAGTTGTACATGAAAAATATGCATTGGTGAGAACAAGAGTGGTAATTTACCATGCTCAGTTAAACAGTGAGAGTACTAATATTTCTGTAGTCATCATGTTTTATTTCCACCATTTTTAAAAATCCTTTCCTGTTTTTAAGGTGTGCTCTGGCCTAAATGTCAGGATTTATCCTCGGACTGTGGAATGGAGAGGGGTTTTCTAATTTTTCTTCCTCGTCTTCTCCTGTCTCTCCTTTCATCTAGGTCTTTTGCTAGTGCATGAATCAAATCTCACAGTATTTTTAGGAAACAAAACACACATGCATTTTAGTAGGCATGTTTGCACACCTGGAAAATCAAGCCCTCTTACTTGCTTTTCAAGGCTGGAGACAGGGATGTATGGATGCAACCTATAGTTTTGAAGGGGTGGGCCAGGGGGGACTTATGCTTTTACAGCAGTGATTGGTAGGTAGCAATCTAAAAATCAAATATAATTACTTCAGTACAATAAACCGTTTATATAAAAGACAGGAAGATACCCATACTGGTCTTTGATTATGGTAATCTTGGAGAATCTGCCCCCTAGGCTTGAATATTTTCAACAATGCATGAGCTATAGAAAAAATTGTGGACATTCAAGCCTAGGGTCACACTCTCCATGATTACCATTACCAAAGTGAATTGAGACACCTTACAGGGAGTGATTTATATTGCATTTATTAGTTGTCATGGAGTCTTCAAACAATGCAAAAGAGCTCAGCATACAAAATGAGGATACACTCTGTTCCTTGAATGCCTGTGGCATTTAGAATATTACTTCCAACAGTGGGAAGAACTAGATATTACAGCCAAAATTTTCTACCCTTGATGCCTAGATGTTGGAACCTGAATCTGTATTTTAAGTATCTATATCAGAGTGGCCTGAGACCCTCTGCTCTTATTCACTTCAGAGGGCTTTGTATGTGATCAGCACTTCTGAAAATTAAGCCAGTTTGCGTTAGGTGGCAAAATATTGATTTAGATGCCTACCTATAGATCCCCATGTTAGGAAATGTTGGCCGGGGGCCTATATCTTCAGGATCAATATGCTGATAAAATTTTAATTTCCCTTGAAAAGATCTATTATATCCGAAATTATTTTTTCTTCAGATACCTGCAACGCAGGCAGCAAGCAAATTCTTGAATGTGTAGGGGGTTGGCGGCCTGCTGGCTGCACCTCTCCACCAGCTGCCCTGCTGGCTGCGCCAAGATTTCTTCAGGGCCCCTCACTTAACACAGCTCTCAATGATTTCATCTGTTAGTAGGGGAGCCTCACTGCTGGAGCACACTGGGAAATCTCTTGCAATAGAGACACTGTCCCAAAGTAGGTCTAATACTTAGATATCCATGATTTCAGCTCTGCAGTGTGTAACAAGACGCTCACTTGAGTTTAAATTAGCTCTTTTATTATACCATGGAGAGAGAAAGGATCAAATGATGTCTAGGACCCTTAGCCAGGGCCCTCACCACTGGGTACAAGTACCTATCCCCACCCTCTCTCAACTCATTGGGCTTTGGAACCCATGTCCCCTGCCTAGAAAGTGCCATTCAGTTGAGGTGAGTCCCTCTATCAGGGTATGCCAGGTACAGTTCTGCTGCCCTTGGTTCACGCAACAAGGGTAACAACACTTTATTACTCCTGCCCCAATAACAAGGAAACTGGGGATCCAACATCCTGACTGCTGCAAGGATTCGTTACTATGCATAGCTTACATTATGCTTAAATATTAATTTAGTACCAGTTTAGTCTGTTGGGTAAAAGGAAAAGTCATTTAAAAATAGTGTATGAATATAATTCTTAACAATAACAAAAAATCCTGACCATGAGTTTCCAAAAATTACCTGATTCAATATTTCAGTGGTGCCTTTACATTTCCATTGGGGAGAAACTTAGATCAAGATCAGTTTCTCTTGGAAAGTTGCATGGTGCTAATCACACCACTTGATCTATATTTCTGAGTCTGTGCTAGGAGGATGGGCATATAGAACTTGGCCTGCAAAGCTAATCAGGGCTAGGTGGGCCAGGGAAAATCTGTGCTCATATGCATGCAGGTGTTGCAATAATTGCCAACAACAAAAGGAAATATGTTAAAACTTGTCTGTAGTAGTGAATTAGATGGGTAAATATTGTTATCTTTGTGGTGCCCACTGCTTTGTTCATATAGAACTGTGAACATTTTATCCCAGCCAGATGAAAAATATTTTGGAACATAATGGAAGTTGGGCCAAAACTGGAATAATTGATCAAATCCCCCAAAATTGTGTGGGGAAGGAGAGTTAGATAAATGGGACTTGAATCTGAACTATCGCTGGTTTTGATTTAGGACTTGAGGAAGTTTTAAAATACAAAATTGAAATATGTTGTCACCGTATAATGTTTTCTTTGCTTGCATGGGTATAACCTGTGGGCATCAGCTACACATAAGTAGTAAATCAGTGAGAGAGAATCTAAGACAGAACAGATGGAGAAAAGGAAAAAAAGAGGTTTTACTGATGATATCTTCAACATCCAAAAAGAACTCCACCACGGCTAAATATGAGCAATTTTTTCAAGAGCTAACAGAACTAGCAAGGCCGTCTGCATGATTTGCAGTAATATCACACACAGAACCAAAGAGAGTTTATCAAGTCTACTATTTACATAAACTTGACATTTGCTCTAAATAAATATTTCAGAATAGTGCTATTTAACTTCAGGCCACATTGTTCAACCATTGGCTTCATAACCAATTGATTATAACTCCCATCTCTCAAATGATTTATTAACACAGCTAGCACAAGTAACACAATAGTTATCCATTCCTTTGTAGCCTACTAGCTTGCGGCTTGAGATACTGTTTTGCTTTAGGGGTTCCTGAAAGCATGGTGAGGCTTTGGCACTCTATGCACTGCTCCCTCTTTAGACATGAACGTAGCGGGGCTGATGCTATTTCATGTGTTTTAGCAAGGTCTACTTTTTATTTAAGTTTAACTTCGCTTCCTAATTTATCAGCTTTTCCCAGACTTTCTGAATTTGTCCTGAGCACTCTCCTGTTCCATTCATGTCACGATCCTCAGAGAGACACTATAGCTATATTGCGGAATGTCCTCTGGGTTCACTTATGCTTCATATTCTGTTTATAGAAATTGTAGCAAGCAAACATTGGGTAACTTAGGTTGACATACTCTTCAAACTTATTGTAATATGCTCCTGGCTCTTTTGTATCTTCAGCTGTCTTCTCTATCCAAATATTATAAATGTCTCTAACTTCTCTCCAATAAAGCTGCCAGCTTTCTCTGAGGTGGAACACAGTATCCATTTGCCATAGAAACATTACACAGCAGGTCTTTTATAGGAGGGGAAGCAAAAGAGTTATTTCTCTAAGTCAATCTACTGTGGGAATTTGGAGAGGCAGAATGTAATTAATTACGCAGCTTGAATTTTTGCCAATACACTACTTACTCAACAGTTGCATTTTATCAGTTTCTTTCATTCTTTGTTTTTTGTTTTGGTGATGGAACATGTGAGGGGGAAGAGGAGGAACACCAGAGCTTGATTTTATATTAAGACTTGTTAATTTTTATTTCTACTCTGTGAACACGATTCAGTTTTTTAGCTGTTATGATTTTTATATTGTAAATTGTGCTCCTTTATGTGACTTTTTTGGATGAAAAATTAGAAAGATAATACAGCCCTGAAGCAGAAATTATTTTCAGAAAAGGAAAGATTAGTTAATTATACATAAAGCAACCTCACAAAAAACAACCAGAGCATGAAACAGCTACACTGCATGTCTTCTGCCTTTCACCGACCATTTCCAACTCATTTGGTGCTTTGTGTTGCCTTTTTGCAGCATTTCCTTTCACCGCCTGTACGTGCACTGACAACATTTTCACTTTAATTTGTTGATAGTAACTTTTGGGCTGGATCTAGTGTGTCCCTGTGCAGTTATCTAGCAGCTAGTTTAAAAAAATAAAACAAGGTGTCACAACATAATTGTGTTGTAAGGCTTTGCCATTCTTTTTTACTTTCTCTGTAACAAGAAATATGTTAGTGTTGTAGAAAGGAAATTACCCTTATGAACCCTTTCACCTCCAAAATATTTCAGCTACTGGATAACATTAAGATGAAGAGAAGAAATTATCAAAGGAATCACCTTCTTTTGAATCTTCCTGGGTGCCTTCTCTTTATACATCTGTCTTCTAGATTGATATCTTTGTTGTGTACAGCACCAAGTACTTTGTCAATGCCTAAGAAATAATAGTAGTAGTAATATGCTGAGAACTAGGTTTATGTGAATGAAATGATGGCTCCATTTTGGGAGGGGTTCTAACTTTGTTGGTTTGGTTATGGGTGGTGTAGCTTTTATGATCTCATTTTTATGCCAGTACCCAGATTTTGTCCCTATGCTGATTCATCTTTCTGAAACAAAGCTATGAAAAGTAAAAGGTGAAAGTTATTTTAATGTCCCTTTAAAACAATTAGGGCCTTCAGATCTCTGTGCACAACTCCCATGAAAATCAATGTGAGTTGCGTGCGTACATCTTATGCGTGTTAAGTATGCATCTTCTTTTTTAAAAATTCCTATACTTACAGATTGAGAGAGGAGAATCAGTCAATAGGGCAGGAGTAGTGAAAGAGAAGTCAGGATTGGTTGGCTAATCAAAGGACGAGATATACATGAAGGGTGAGGGACTAGTTCTGGCAGCAAAATCACAGCTTTTTTTTTTTGAGGGTGGGAAAGGCCAGGTATAGGCATCTTTATGATACCATTCTGACTGTAGGCTTCATCCAAGGCCCCATTTGAAGTCAGTGGAAAGACTCCCATTGACTTAAGTTGACTCTCTAGCAGTAAATTCTCTTGACCTGGTGCAATCTCCACTTTGGAGAGGAATTATATATTTAATTCCTTTATTACCTGGTCCTTTTTCAGATGGAGAATTTGCCCATTGTACTATGTAAAATACAGAAGCTTTATAAAGTCATAAGGAAAAAATGAACACCAACAAACCCTTGTCTACTTGGGAGAACTACTTAGACATGAATTAGGGTGAGAAGCTGTTTCCAAACAATCCATTTCAAATACTGCATACAGGTCTACATACTGCAGTATGCTTTTCTGTACGTAAGTGGTAGCGGATCATAAAACTCTCCTGCGTCTGACAAAGTGGGTATTCACCCACGAAAGCTTATGCTCCAATACTTCTGTTAGTCTGTAAGGTGCCACAGGACTCTTTGCTGCTTTTCAGAAAACTAGTTGTTCATGTTCGTATTGCCTTACCTAATCTAGTGAGAGGCCTGTATTCTGAAGAGTTTAGAGCATTGTTCTATGCAGTGGTTTACTGCTGACCTTTTAAAATAAGAATTGCTTTGTCCTTTTAAAATAAGTGCTTAGAAATACCACAATTATTATGAAATTGCAAACTCTCTCTCTAATAAGAGGTGATTTTCTTCACTGCAGAAAATCTGGCAATAATAAGATTATAATCAGTGATTAAAAAGTTGTCATAATGGATATTTGAAGTTTATATTCTACCAGACCTCTCAACAAGCCAGAAAACTATAATTTGGAGATCAGGAACAAAAGAACAAATGTAGGACTGCATGCCTTTCATATGCTTTATTATAGTCTAAAATGCTCGAAGACCAGTAAGTGGTGTAAGAGACATTCTCCTCTTTGTACTTTTTGGAAAAGGAATAGGTAAACTGCACTGTCATGGAGAAAAAGTCTCCAGTAATTGACTGAAGAATACAAAATATCTACAGATGGCAGTAATTTCTTTTAGTCAGTTGCATATGATTTTATTTGTACCCATAGGGCCTGATCCAAAGCCCAGTGAAATCAACAGGGGAGTCTTTCCATTGACTTGAGTGGGTTTTATTCAAGACCATAATGCATATAACAAAGAAGTTCACTCATTTCACGAGTAAATATAGCAAAGATATAAATGATTTAAATTTCACCTTCATCTTGACACTTCCTCTCAAAGTACTGTGCTGGCTATCATCCAACACATAGAGAGTCAAATTTCAGAAAGTTAATGAAACTTACAGAAATTTTCTCACTAGGTCAGGGCATGTCTCCCATTTCTCAGCATGCAGAGGATACCTTAGGACCAGGGGCGGCTCCAGGCACCAGCACGCCAAGCGCGTGCTTGGGGCGGCAAGCCGCGGGAGGCGCTCTGCCGGTCGCCGCAAGGGCGGCAGGCAGGTTGCCTTCGGCGGCTTGCCTGCGGAGGGTCCGCTGGTCCCGTGGCTTCGGCGGGCCTCCCGCAGGCTGCCACCGAATCCGTGGGACTGGGGACCTCCCGCAGGCTGCTGCCGAAGGCAGCCTGCCTGCCGTGCTTGGGGCGGCAAAATGCCTAGAGCCGCCTCTGCTTAGGACTCCCCATTCCCTTCTGGCTGGTGACTTTTTCTCTCCCAAACCTTTATCTGGTTTTTGACTCTCAACTCATATTCATCCTTTGAAGTCAGTTAATATAAATGTGCTAGTTCCATTTTCCTTTTTTTATATTAAAACACTGCGGCCAGTGTTTTCAAATGTGGGTGACATAAGTTAAAGTCCAAGGCAAAGAATTCCGAAGGCAGAAATGGCAATTGGGTATCTAACTCCATAAGACCATGGAAATTAGGTACTTAAATACCTTTGAAAATCTCTTCCCCTCCCGAACCCCAATCATTATATAGGATTATAAATATGGATTTGGGATCCTAACTTTAGTCACCCTTTTAAAAAAGCCTTGGTCCTAATAACCAGAGGTGCTTAGGACCCACTACCTCCAATTGTAATTGTGGGTGATTAGTCCTCTGAAGATCAGGGCATTGTCAACTTAATTCAGCTCCCTTGAATTTATGTATTATTATACAGTCTTTAATTACATGATCATATACTATAATTATATGTATTATTATACTGTTTACTCTGGGGAACAGAAGACTGAGAGGGGACATGAAAACAATTTTGAAATACGTACAAGGTTGCTATAAGAAGGAGAGAAAAAATTGGTGGTCTTAACCTCTGAGGATAGGACAAGAAGCAATGGGCTTAAATTGCACAAGGGAGGTTTAGGTTGGACATTAGGAAAAAACTTCCTAACTGTCAGGGTGGTTAAGCACTGAAATAAATTGCCTAGGGAGGTTGTGGAATCTCCATCATTGGAGTTTTTTAAGAGCAGGTTAGACAAACACCTGTCAGGAATTGTCTAGATAATACTTAGTCCTGCCATGAGTGCAGGGAATTGAACTAGATGACCTCTCGAGGTCCCTTCCAGTTCTATGATTCTATTTTTTCCACAGGACCCCTGCTTCATTCAGTATACAGGAAAGCTCCTTCCACAGCTTCCTCATCCAATCTCAATCTCTCTCCCCACCTTCTCCCCAGTTCCTTGTCCCAGCCTCCTTGCCCAACCAGCTCCACCTTCCTCTCCATCCCACTCCAACACTAAGCTTCCAGTTTCCTTGCCCAGCCAGTCCCAATTTCCACTTAGCCCCTAGTCACAGCCCACCCCCAAACTCCCAGTCACAGCTTCTGGCTCTCACCCATACCCTCCAGTTCCAGTCTCCTTGCCCAATTTAACCCTTTCCCTCTCCCTGGCCTGGCTTTTGTCCTCTCTGCATTTGCCATATGACTTCTTCCTCTGTGCTGCCTGGGTGCCAGCAGAGAGGGAGCGTAAAAAGCACGGTAGAGCTGCACTCAGTTCTGATGCCCAGTGCAGCAATTACAGGAGAAGTCTTAGTGAGCCCCTGTAGCCCCGGATTACGATTATGTACCATCTCTCCAGGGGCGGCTCTATGTTTTTTGCCACCCCAAGCACGGCAGTCAGGCAGCCTTCAGCAGCGTTTCTGTGGGAAGTCCATCTGTCACGTGGATTCGGCGGCATTTCTGCGGGAGGTCCGCCCCGGTCATGTGGATTCAGTGTACCCGCCGCCAAATTACCGCATCCGAAGAAGTGGGTTTTCACCCACGAAAGCTCATGCTGCAAAACGTCTGTTAGTCTATAAGGTGCCACAGGATTCTTTGCTGCTTCTACAGAACCAGACTAACACGGCTACCCCTCTGATACAAATTACCGCTGAAACTGTGGGACTGGTGAACCTCACGAACCTCACGCAGAAACGCCATGGAAGGCAGCCTGACTGCCGCCCTCACAGCGACCAGCAGGCTGCCCCCCGCAGCTTGCTGCCCCAGGCATGCGCTTGCTGCGCTGGTGCCTGGAGCCATCCCTGCATCTCTCTGTGGGGATGCTGTATGCACAGTCTGGTCAGTGCTAGGAGCTGTGAGGGGATGGAGCATGCTCAGTGAGGACAAAATTTTTGGTAACTTTAGCTGCTAAACTCTGTTCAATGAATATGCACAATGTGAGATTTTGCAAAGGCTTATAAATTGGCCAAATTTGGTGGATTTTCACAGGGATGCCAAAGCATTTCCCTGACATAAAGGCCATGCCTCCTCCTCCCACCCCTCCTTCCCCATCATTTCAAGTCCTGATCCAAAGCGGGAGGGAACTACAGCTTTCCAAAGACAAGGTGACCAGATTTTTTTTTTTGACATTGCAAACCCCAAATCAACATTTCCTAGCCTCATTCTTGGAAGTGACTGAACTGTTTGGCTGAAACTTTCCAAAATTCAGGCTCTGGCAGACACCCAGCATGGACAATTTCAGCCCAAATGATTGCAGTTTGGCAAAGTTTTATAAGCAACTGAAAATAGGATCTTCTAGTAGGAAGTGTTGAGCAATCTTCAAAATAGGTGGTGCTACCAGCCCCACATATAACTAATATGTTTATTGGATATTCAAGAAACCCTTCTTTTAGACGTGGCTGCAAATAAACATACACACTTCTGATACTGTGCACTCTACTTAATGCCTATCACTTAACTAAATAATCCATTTATGTGCATAAGATCATGCCATCCTGATCTGACTGTAGCTAATTACATATATGTTGTTAATCCTGTTAATTGCTTATCAGCTAATTGCCTAACTTGGTTTTTTTTATCATATCAAATTGAGGTCCAGATGTTCAATGCCTCTTATAACTAATCACCCAGGATATAGTAAAATATTTATAAGATGTTTGCCATTCATCAATCTCTTAAACTGTGCAGTAAAACATAACACAGAAAATGTCACTGTGACATATAAAAAAGATGATTATGACATGAAAATCTTCACAAGAATGAAGAAGGCAGAAAACAGTAGCTTAGCAGAAAGCCTTCAAATCCTCATTCCTTTAAATACCTAATACTGGATAACTCCACACTTCCCTTAAGTATATATTCTGAGGGTACTCCAGTGGCCATGTCCAAAAACTAAATACTTTTTATTGCCTTTGGAGCACTATTGTTCCAACATACCTCTTAGAAGTGGGAATTTACATATTAATCTTGTTGTTAAATTCTATTTCAACACAGACATCTTTCCTTTCTTGTTTGTGGTGCTGGTCTTGTGACTACATTTCTAAACAAATGACCCATTGGCCAGTGGTCAAACAAGAGTATGTTCTGATGGCCTCATTTATTAATACTCTTGTAGTCAATATTTAGGCACGCTGGTTAGACTGACAGAATCTGTGGAGAAGAGGCTTTGGTATTAAATGGGGAAACTGCTTTATGTAAAGGTTCTGTGACCTGAAAGAGAAGTCGTCTCTATCTGGGGTCAGGAGTGTCTAAAGCACAGACTTGACAGAAAAACTGCTCTTTCTGCGAGGGCCTCAGCATCTCAAACTGGGAGACGTTTTTCCTAATGGATCTCTGTAGCGCTAGTCTGGGACACTTGCTCTTCATGGGAGGAGTGGGCTTCCAGCAGCCTTCCTTCCCACAAAATTGTGCTGGCTCTAGTTGAGTGTCTTCAGTCATCTTCGCATAAACTCTTTGCAGCCCACATGTTGGTATTTTTGCTTGCTTTCCAAAGTAATTCATGATGAGAACAGTAAATGTAGAGAAGAAATACAAACTCTGCATAGGATCAGTATAATTAAGCATGTCTACTGTCTACCTTATCATAACCCTCAAGTAAAAGTTATAAAAGGCACACTTCCATTCAAGCAGCTGGAAGGCACACTTTTTTAGTTGATTAAATCCTTGGGTTTGGATGTTTTCCAAGAGGAATATTCAAGATTTCTTAAATATCTTATTACTATTACCTGTATCTGATGATTAGTATATTGGTATCATTTTTATCAGTTATTTTCATTAATTTGTTTTATATAATTTTTAGGTATGTACCAGACAAATCTTTATAAAACTGTGAAAAGCATAAAATAAAATAAAAAAATCCAAATGAGATATTAAAGTTGGTGCAGTCTGAATCTCTGAGCCATCTGATTCTGCATTGTCTGAGTTCATCTCTCTTTCGGAATCTTCAATGCAAGAAACAGCTGTTTCTATAAGGAAAGTAAGGGCGCACAAAAACATCTTCAAAATCAGAGTCTCATTTACAGAACGTAAGTCAGATTTCGTGTTCCTTTTTGTAGTCACCTGCTCCTCCTCTTCTCTTCAATACACTGATGCACTCTGGATAAAATAAAGTCTGTAATGCTTGGTATATATGCTTTGTGGTTTTCCTTGCTAGCTATAAAAATCTTGTGCTGGCAGTTTGTACTTGAACAGGTGATTGCTGCTAGTCCCAAATTTCAGTTTGTTTAGAGACATCAGTCTGACAGAATCGACTTGATCTTTGTCTCCAAAAAAAAAATCTGTGTTAGTAGGTGTAAGAATCTGGGACTATGGGGGCTCTGGGCTACTGAAGTAGCTGCACCACTACAATCCATCTGTGAAGCAAGGTTCATCAGGAAGTATCACCCAGCAGGGCCTCACAGCACACCTCACAACCCACTGATTGGCCAACACCAGTATTTAAATCCAGAAGCCAGCAAGCGTAGCTGTCTGAGCAATGAAACAGACTGCCTGCCTATTTCACATGGCCTAATGGATAAGACATCTGACTTTAGATCAGAAGATTGAGGATTCAAGTCCATTTGGGGTTGATTTCTGCTCCAGACTGTGCTTGTGGTAGATTGTGGTTTGTGACCCCAGTTTGTCCTTGACTTTCCTATTTGATTGCTGCTTAAAACTTGGTGCCTGACTCCAGCTTCCTGATATCCTGACCTGGCTCAACTCTGACTCTATCCGCCTGCAACTTCATGCCTGACCCTGACTTCCTGGCATTCTGATCTGGCTCACTCCTGATCATGTGACTCGTCTCCCAATAGCAACTGAAGAGCTGACCAGGGCACACTGGCTGCCTATGGCCTGGCCCTGACACTAGGGTATTCATATAGACTATGTAATGTGTGACAACATGGTTGATGTTAGTCTGGTGTGTCCTGTGCTTTTCTTGGCAGGGGGGGCTAAGATGCCATCTCTTGCCCCTGCTCTTGGGCCACTGAGGTCCCCACTAGTGGCCCGGGAAGGTGGTAGAGGAGGGAAATGGGGGAAAGGGTCTGGGTTTGCACCTCACTCTGAGCCCCAACCCCTCTCAACCCCTGTGGGTTCATATCCTCTTCCCCTTGGGTGGGGAACCTTTGGTCCTTAGATGCTTGGGGAGGAAGTCTCCCTCCCCTGCTGGGGCAGGGTCTCCCTTACTTCGGTTCTCTGATCTTTCAAATCTTACAATGCAGCTCCAGCCTCTCCTTCTCCTCCCCCTTCCCCCCCCCCCGACTGCCTGAAGCAGGGGGGGTTTATTAGGTTTCTGATAGGGCTTAATTGACTACAGGTGCTCCAATTAACCTGTAGCAACTCTCCCTAGTCTACAGGAAACCACACCTTAATTAGCCTAGGGCTTATATATTTCCCCTCGACCACTGCTCCCTGGCCCTCCTGTATCCCAAGTGATACATTTCTTAAAGGCATTCTCTACCGTAGTACAAGGCCATCCCTTCTTCTCAGTGTTGTTAATCCAGAATCTGCTTCATTTTTGAACTCCATTGAGGTCTGCCTCTCTGAGATGACCTCTGTTCCTCCCATTTAGTCCTTGACCTCAGAAAGTCCTTTCTCAACAGTAGTACATTTTTTATCTGGAGAGAGAATTGCTTCCTGGAGAGCACCCAGATGCCAATTTACCTTTTCATTGGAACCATTTCCCCTGTTATTTCCTGTCAGTCAACCTGTATCATTTGATGAAGCTAATTGGGAAATACCAAACTGCTTCAAAACTCCTCCCTTACATTTTGGCATGTCTGAGATGCACCTCTTGGCCCATTGCTCTTTGCTCATCAAAGTAGTTTGAAGCTTCAAAACAGCATTCATCCAAAAGGAAACAAGCCTGTTCTTAAAGCTGATGCAGCACACATTCTTCTCTTGATATCCCTTCTGCCAAAATAGAATAGTCTCGAATTAATAATTGGTATCAAAGATGCTGACATAATACTGGCTCTGCATAGTTTTGTAAGTGTTTGCATAACATGTTAACCATTTTATTAGAATACATTTTTCCTTGGACTTTTGCCTACACTTTCAATGTGCCTCCTCCCCGTTGATCCAGTCCCATGCCTACACCAGTCTCTTCAAAAATGATGCTGCTATACAACAATGCATTATTGAAGCTCCATCTTCAAGTTAAACATTTACTTTTATATTAAAAACAAATCTAACTGGAAGCTTGGTTTGTTTGTTGGCCCAGATTTACCTCTCCCATGGTGAAAAACTCATGAAAAAATGGGCTCAATGGATGAAATTTCCTTGAGCATGAGTTCTCATCCTGGGGGATCACGACTTGCAGCAGGTCAAGAACAGGGATCAAGGAGCAGGGGCGGCTCCAGGCCCCAGCATGCCAAGCGCATGCTTGGGGTGGCAAGCCGCAGGGGGCGCTCTTCCGGCGCCATGAGGGCGACAGGCAGGCTGCCTCCGGCGGCTTGCCTGCGGAGGGTCCGTTGGTCCCACGGTTTCGGCTCCCGTGCCTGCGGGTGATCCACCGAAGCCACGGGACCAGCGGACCCTCCGCAGGCAAACCGCTGGAGGCAGCCTGCCTGCCCTGCTTGGGGTGGCAAAATCCCTAGAGCCGCCCCTGTCAAGGAGTCACAACCACCTTGCTCTTCCCATATAGTTAAATGGGAGGAGGCTCCTGGCTAGCAGGGAGTGAGCTCTTTGTATGAAACAGGTTGAGAACTGCTGTTGAGGTTCCTCTGGCAGAATTTCTTCTTGAGTGTTCATCAGGGAGAATGTTTGCACCCCATGGAGTAGACCACCAGACTCATCACAAACCTGCTGAATCTCTAGCTCCACGGGCCAGGGTTTTCTGTGCAGAGGCCCCTTGTCCCTGCACTGGCTGTGACCTCTGACACCTCCCCTTCCTTGGCAGTGTGACTCCACTGAGATTGCATTGTGGTGGCCTCTGAGACCCACAGAGTAGGGATGCTACATAGAAAAGATAATACAGCCAGGTTCCCTGATGGTATTTATTTATTTATTAATTTTGTTATGAACCACTGATCTGCAGACACAATGTGTCTGCCTTGGCCTGACAACTACTACTCCCTTGGCTGTCCTATTCCTTTCTGTAACAGACAACTGAACCCATGGAGAACCTTCCATGAGTCTGGAGGTTGGGAGCACAGTGCCCTCGTGGTAGCTGACACTCCCTGTCTACTTGGAAGATGCAGAAATCTGTTTGCAGCAAGGACCCCCTGAGGCCCAATCAGGAACATCATTACTATTATTAGCATCATACCTTTACATGGCTCTTTACAAACATAGAGTAAGACACATTCAGTGGAGATGGTGGACATAATATATTGCCTCTATCCTTAAAATGAAGATGGCATTTTCATTGACATCACTAATTTCAAAAAAACGAGGAATCCGGTGGCACCTTAAAAACTAACAGATATATTTGGGCATAAGCTTTCGTGGGTAAAAAAACCACTTCTTCAGATGCATGGAGTAAAATTGTAATTTTCACTTCATGTACCTGAAGAAGTGGGGTTTTTTTACCCACGAAAGCTTATGCCCAAATAAATCTTAGTTTTTAAGGTGCCACCAGATTCCTCATTGTTTTTGTGGATACAGGCTAACACGGCTACCCCCGATACTTGATCCCTAATTTCAGTTACTTATATCTTTCAAACCTCCTCTCCTTTTGTGTGCAACAAAAATTCCTCATGCTTTTTCTTTGCTGAGAAATGGATTCTTTCAAAGCCTCATTAAAAACATCCTTCCAGTTTTGCTTTATCTGAATGTGGCAGGAGAAGCATTTTTTCCAGTTTAAAAATGTTTTAGACAATTGGGCTTGATTCTTATCTCACCGACACTGGTGTTAATCTGGAGTAATTTCAGGGAAGCCGATGGAATTATACTAGTGTAAAATCAATGTAAGAATTACCAGAACCAGGTCCTTGTTTTGATCGTGGTTCCTTTGGAAATTAATTTTTTTTTCAATGTCAAATTTGACATGTACTTTATTTGGTGTTAAATGCAGTCTAATGTCTTTGCCATGTTCAAAGAAATGTGTTTGAAGTTATAAAGACTTAAAAATTGCGTTCGTACTGTGCACAAATACATCTTTCCCCTTAACTTCAGAAAGAGGAACCAGGGCGAATGCCCAGAATATTTATACCCACAGAGATTTGAAAGACCACATTCTCATGGCAGCAAGAGCAGCAGTTTATAACATTTTTAAGCCAGTGGTATGATAATTATATTGTATATTTATAAATGAATCATGGAATGAATAAATTATGGGAGTTAGAGTAATTTGCAGGAAGTAACTGTTTTAAAACAAGTAGCCTTAATGTGTAGGTCTCTTTTAGGCCCATTCCTTTGCCCAGTAAATTTAATAGCGAAACTCTCCTTGACTTCAATGAAAACAACATTAGACCCTTGCCCAATCTTGAAAGTTAAAAATGTTTGGTTCTGGTCAGTACATGGCTGGTGTGACAGACCCAGGCCAGTGGGGTACAGGAGTCTGGTAGAGGGCAAATATACTGGTCACTGAGTGAGTAGTTTTCTGTTCCCTGAGTGACCAGAGAAGGGGCTGCACTAGAGTAATCAAGAACTTGCTAGAACCAATTAAGGCAGACAGGCTGATTAGAACACCTGCAGCCAATCAAGGCAAGCTAATCAGGGCACCTGAGTTTAAAAAGGAGCTCACTCCAGTCAGGCAGGGGGAAGCCAGAGGAGAGGAAGTGTGTGTGAGGAGCTGGGAGCAAGAGGCACAAGGAGCTGAGAGTGAGAGGGTGTGCTGCTGGAGGACTAAGGCGTACAAGTGTTATCAGACACCAGGAGGAAGGTCCTGTGGTGAGGATAAAGAAGGTGTTTGGAGGAGGCCATGGGGAAGTAGCCCAGGGAGTTGTAGCTGTCATGCAGCTGTTACAGGAGGCACTATAGACAGCTGCAATCCACAGGGGCCTGGGCTGGAACCCAGAGTAGAGGGCGGGCCCGGGTTCCCCCCAAACCTCCCAACTCCTGATCAGACACAGGAGGAGTTGACCCAGACTGTGGGGAAGATCACTGAGGTGAGAAAATCTGCCAATAAGCACAGGACCCACCAAGGTAGAGGAGGAACTTTGTCACACTGGTGACAGCATAAGGACATCACCATTTCTAGGTTTATTGCTGGTAGTATTGGCTTTGCTTAATGATAGTATATACATTTAAATTAGACTGAAAGATTTCAGGGGAAATGCTGGCCTTATGAAGTCAATGGTAAAACTCCCATGGACTTCAATGAGGCTACATTTTATCCTTGCATCCGAAGAAGTGGGTATTCACCCACGAAAGCTCATGCTGCAAAACATCTGTTAGTCTATAAGGTGCCACAGGATTCTTTGCTGCTTCTACAGAACCAGACTAACACGGCTACCCCTCTGATATTTTATCCTTTATGTACTAAAGGCCTTTGTGGTGTTCTGCAGTGTTATATGTGAGGCCTGGGTTTGATTCCTGCTGCTGTTTTCTCAGTCCCTGGAACTTTAGTGAATACAGCAGATACCGAATGCATATACAACAAAACCCTGCAGCCATACCACTGAAGATTGTGCCTTTGTCAAATATCACAGGATAAGCCATGTTGGGCCAGGTCAGTATTAGCTAGGAAACTTCTAAGGAAAAAGCCAGTACATTACACACGTAGGGTGACCAGACAGCAAGTATGAAAAATGGGGACAGAGGGTGTGGGGGGTAATAGGAGCCTATATAAGAAAAAGACCCCAAAATCGGGACTGTCCCCTATAAAATCGGGACATCTGGTCACCCTATGCACATGTAACTTTTGTGTATCTTACTAAGGCTGCTATTTCATCTCATACAGAACCTTTTCCTGCACATCTGTTTGCATATCTTTGCCACCTTTCTTTCATAACAATACTTTACATCTGCTCTATAGAGCATTTGTTTCTCTGGGGCTCCTAGAGTGCTTTTACAAACATTGGTGTATTGATTTTGATATTTTTATTGTTGTTTAAAAAAAATATGAAAAACCCTTGTGTTAATTTAGCAGGCTGGGATCTTAATCACACAGTAGCTAAGTACGGTAATTCAGACTTAAGACAGATGCAAGTATGTAGCATTTTGCAGTATTGTGGATATTTTGTGTAATCATATAATAATTATTAAAAAAGAGAACCCCAGCAGAGAATGTTCATATTTTCTCTCTCCTAAATATACATATGTATGTTTAAGAAGATCCATGAATGTTCAATCCTGTTTCATTTGCCATGTGCTGCATAATAACAGGAGAGGACTTCATGTTTCTAAAACTAATTTAAATCTTTACTAAGAAAACATTTTACAAGGGTGCTGCAATTCCAGCCATGCGCAAACAGACTATCTCGTTGGGGCTCTCCAAACTCTTCCCTCCTGCAGCTGGTGCTCTTTCCATCAAGTTCCATGCAAGTTGCAACATCTTTCCTTTTAACAATTGTTATGTCTTTTGTGCAAATATTTGCTGACTTGCTGGGGCCAGAGGATTACTAGTACACAGCCCACCCTAGGGACATCTTTACTGCTAGCCCATTGCAGCCTGTTAGGCCTTATATTCATTCTAGTATGCTGGCCTTCAAACTAGTCTCCTACTACTTTTTTATGTTATCGCAGTTGGTGGGGGGACTTGCTTCCACCCTGTTGCTATCTTCCTGCTCATGTTTTAGTTTTGTCATAATTGAGTTTTGGGAAATATTTGGCTATCCAGTTGTTCACTCCCAATGGACACTTGATCATATTTTCTGTACCTGCATATAAGGAGCAGGAAAGGAGAAAAAAATATGGAATCATCCATGTAACAATTGGAAAATAAACTGTATTGATTAGAAATCTTACTCAGGAGAAACATGTAATGTAAAATAGCCTCGTGAACATTCCACAGCATCCCAAGTCCATTAGAGACGGGGAATCTGATTAAAAAAGAACAGGAGTACTTGTGGCACCTTAGAGACTAACAAATTTATTTCAGCATAATCTTTCGTGGGCTACAGCTCATTTCTTCGGATGCATAGAATGGAACACACAGACAGGAGATATTTATACATACAGAGAACCTGAAAAGGTGGAAGTATGCATACCAACTGGAAGAGTCCAATCAATTAAGATGAGCTATCGTCAGCAGGAGAAAAAAACCCTTTGAAGTGATAATTGAGATGACCCATAGAAGGTGTGAGGAGAACTTATCATAGGGAAATAGATTCAATTGGTGTAATGACCCAACCATTCCCAGTCTCTGTTTAAACCTCAGTTAATTGTATCTAATTTGCAAATGAATTCGAGTTCAGCAGTCTCTTTGGAGTCTGTTTTTGAAGTTTTTTTGTTGCAAAATTGCCACCTTCAAGTGTGTCACTGAGTGGTTAGAGAGGTTGAAATGTTCTCCCACTGGTTTTTTAATGTTATGATTCCTGATGTCTGATTTGTGTCCATTTATTCTTTTGCGTAGAGACTGTCTGGTTTGGCCAAGGTACATGGCAGAGGGGCATTGCTGGCACATGATGGCATATATCACGTTGGTAGATGCACTCTGGGACACCTGTTTTAATTAATTGTAACTCCAGTGTTGATGATGATGATATTACAGCACCTAGGAGCCAAAGTCATGGGCAAGGACCGCACTGTGCTAGGTTCTGTACAAACAGACTAAAAGACAGTCCCTGCTGCAGAGAGCTTACAATCTAAGTATAAGGCAAGAAACAATGGATGGATACAGACAGACAGAGGAGTACAAGGAAACAATGAGACAGTCTTGGCCAGCATGATAGGTTGTGGTTCTAACGCATTGGCAACCTTGCCACTGTCAAGGTGAGGTTTTTTTTAAGCTTTATGGCAAAGGAAAGTTTTTAAAGAGGGATTTGAAGGATGATGATGTGACAGGGAACAAAGGGTAGGAATTAATGGTAAATTCTCAGAATGGAGAGGGGTAACTAGTGGTGTTCCCCAAGGATCAGTCCTCGGACCAATCCTATTCAATTTATTCATAAATGATCTGGAGAAACGGGTAAACAGTGAGGTGGCAAAGTTTGCAGATGATACTAAACTACTCAAGATAGTTAAGACCAAAGCAGATTGTGAAGAACTTCAAAAAGATCTCACAAAACTAAGTGATTGGGCAACAAAATGGCAAATGAAATTTAATGTGGATAAATGTAAAGTAATGCACATTGGAAAAAATAACCCCAACTATACATACAACATGATGGAGGCTAATTTAGCTACAACGAGTCAGGAAAAAGATCTTGGCGTCATCGTGGATAGTTCTCTGAAGATGTCCATGCAGTGTGCAGAGGCGGTCAAAAAAGCAAACAGGATGTTAGGAATCATTAAAAAGGGGATAGAGAATAAGACTGAGAATATATTATTGCCCTTATATAAATCCATGGTACGCCCACATCTCGAATACTGTGTACAGATGGGGTCTCCTCACCTCAAAAAAGATATTCTAGCACTAGAAAAGGTTCAGAAAAGGGCAACTAAAATGATTAAGGGTTTAGAGAGGGTCCCATACGAGGAAAGATTAAAGAGGCTAGGACTCTTCAGCTTCGAAAAGAGAAGACTAAGGGGGGATATGATAGAGGTATATAAAATCATGAGTGATGTGGAGAAAGTGGATAAGGAAAAGTTATTTACTTATTCCCATAATACAAGAACTAGGGGTCACCAAATGAAATTAATAGGCAGCAGGTTTAAAACAAATAAAAGGACGTTCTTCTTCACGCAGCTCACAGTCAACTTGTGGAACTCCTTACCTGAGGAGGTTGTGAAGGCTAGGACTATAACAATGTTTAAAAGGGGACTGGATAAATTCATGGTGGCTAAGTCCATAAATGGCTATTAGCCAGGATGGGTAAGAATGGTGTCCCTAGCCTCTGTACGTCAGAGGATGGAGATGGATGGCAGGAGAGAGATCACTTGATCATTGCCTGTTAGGTTCACTCTCTCTGGGGCACCTGGCATTGGCCATTGTCGGTAGACAGATACTGGGCTAGATGGACCTTTGGTCTGACCCAGTACGGCCTTTCTTATGTTCTTATAGTTTTGCAGATGTTCATTTTCGCTTCAATTAACTATATTATTCACTACTGGGTGAAATTCACTGCAGTGGAAAGACCCACACAAGCCCCATATTAATAGTTCAAGTGAGGCTTAAGTGGTATGTAAGGTCTATGTAGTCTCCATGCATGGGTTGAATTTCACCCGATTATTAAGTTATGGGGAGAAAATAATTCTGGACAGTGGTCAGGGTCTCTGTATTTATAAGCACATCTGTGGTGCTCCTCACCATAACATCTGAGCACTTTACAAAATGAGTACTGTTTAGGCTAGGACAACTTCTGACTGCTCCCCAGGCTGGCTGCCAGAGAGGGGAGGTGGCAATACGGAGAGATGGTAGGGAGAGGAGGTGGTGCTGCCAGCAGCGAGATGAGCTGTGCCTCACAAGAGGAGAAGGATAGAGAAAGAGGTAGATGACGGGGAGGGGAGTGGTTTGCAAGTCAGTGGGGAATAGGGTGCTCCTGATTTGTCTTTGTCTCAGATCAAAGATTTGCAGTGTTCCAAGAGCACTGCAACCTTTTCATTCCATAATATGTGGCCAGGCAGTGGGACTGGTGAGGATTTGCAGTAGACTAATGCACTGACCAGGGCAGAATTTCAGGATATAATGTGTAGAGATGCTACCTGGAATCTTATCTTCTACAAAAATCCTGCCAGCACACTGAGAGGAATATGCTGTGGAGAGCAACTTTGCTGTTTTTCTGAGCAGAACAACATGCTTCCCCACTACTGCCAGCTGGTGCTGTTACTGATAGCAGAATATACACAGCCTTGCTTGGGGAGGAAGCAGGCGGGAGTGATTACACACCCCTTAGCTGATGATATGCAAGTTAGCATATTAGCCAGCTATCTCTCTTTGGGATTACTTGAGTGCTATGGACGGGTTTTGTCCTGCTTGTGTAAACAGGAGACCTTTTCCACTTCCTTACTCCCCATTTCCCCACCCCCCTCCAGTCTTGTCCCAGGACAGGGCAGAATTTACTCACTTGGTTTTGTGTGTAACATTCAGTGCAGGGCATGAAATGTTGAATTATTTTGTGGCATTTTTTAAAGCATGTAATAATGCACATGACACACCAAGAATTGCACATCAGAAACCAGGGCCTGGCTTTGTTCATTGCTGTATTACTTTACTGCCTCACTGCAAGTCTTTCTGTCAGAGGATTAGAGAATTCCTTAGACTGATAGGCAAATGCCTTGCTCCCAGAAAATGGCCCAGTAGAGATGACACACTTAAATTTAACATGTGCTTTTAATTTTGTACTAAATGTGTTGTAAATTTAATCAATTTAAGATGATAAAAATCTTCCTCTAACATTCTGTTTAAAAAAGGGGGGGGGGCATGCCCTATGTCTAAACACACAAGTAAAGGTGCATAACCATAAACAGTATCACTTAACAAGAGCATAAGAGTCCTTTTCCTATTTAAGAAACTAATCCTACAACTTTTGCTCATGTGAGTAGTAATTAGTCACGTGAGAGTCACTTTGACTTCTGTGAGACTTCTTGGGCAGTAAGGGTTGCAGTATCGGGCCTCTTAGCAGTAAAGTATCTTCAATATAGGGCAGAAGTATGCTTAGTTCAGGCACGTACTATGCTCTCTCAAAAAGAATGAATCCTAAAAATTCCTAGATCTGTCAGCAGGAGTTCAGGGAGAGAAATGACCCTGTTTCACTGATGCACTAACACACACTTTGCAGACAGTGCAGCAATAGATGATGTGATGGGGTCCCTCCACAGGATGCTGCCTGGAACTAGAGAATGACTGAGCCTCCTGACCCATCAGCCTGGGCTCCCTTTATACTGTATTCCTGTGCCCAGCCTGCCAAGCCCTCTCCCAGGCTGAGGAGTTCCACGGACTGTGCATTGTGGGAAGAAATACTTCCTTTTGTTTGTTTTTAAACCTACTGCCTATTGATTTCATTTGGTGACCCCTAGTTCTTGTGTTATGAGAAAGTAAATAACACTTCCTTATTTGCTTTCTCCACACCTGTCATGATTTTATAGACCTCTAGCATATCCCCCCTTAGTCGTCTTTTTTCTGAGCTGAAAAGTCCCAGTATTAATCTCTCCTCATATGGCAGCCGTTCCATACCCCTAATCATTTTTGTTGCCTTTTTCTGAACCTTTTCCAATTCCAATATCTTTTTTGAGATGGGGGTGGGGCGATCGCATCTGCATGCAGTATTCAAGATGTGGGCGTACCATGGATTTATATACAGGCAATACAATATTTTCTGTCTTATTATCTATCCCAGCGTTTCTCAAACACCCTTGCACCGCAACCCCCTTCTGACAACGAAAGTTACTACATGACTCCAGGAAGAGAACCAAAGCCTGAGACCCGCTGCCCCAGGCAGGAGGGCCAAAGCCCAAGCCCTGCCCTCCTGGGTCGGGGTGGGGCGAAGCTGAAGCTTGAGGGCTTAAGCCCAGGGAAGAGGGGCTGTAACCTGAGCCCTGCCACCTGAGGATGAAGCCTTTGGGCTTCAGCTTCAGCCCTGGGCAGTGGGGCTCAGACTTTGGCTTCAGCCTCGGGCCCCAGCAAGTCTAACACCAGCCCTGGCAACCCCATTAAAACAGGGCCACGACTCACTTTGGGGTCCCGACCCACAGTTTGAGAACCACTGATCTATCCCTTGCTTAATGATTCCCAACCTTCTATTTGCTTTTTTGGCTGATGCTGCACATTGTGTGGATGTTTGCAGAGCTAGCCCCAACAAACAGTGCTTCTTATTTTCCAAGGACTGTAGAAATATTAATGAATCCTCACAATAGCCACTTGAGGAAGGTTTTATTGACCTTAGTTGACAGAACTTCCCTGCCTCCGTTTGCTTATATGATTTGCCCAAGGCCTCATTGGTAGTCAGTGGCAGAGCTGAGGTAAAAGCTCACTCAAGGATTCCTGGCCGCCATCCCTGTGCTCAGACCACTGGACCACGTACCTGCCTCTGTCAAAGCATGTTAAGACCTAGATGTAAGGCAGAACCAGAAGCTCTTTTCATTTGCCAATTCCATTGCATCGTCTTTCCTATTGATTTGTGCTACAAACAGGTAGAAATAAACAAATAATTTTAAACATCTCTGCCCCCCCACCCCAAAATTTTTATCTGTAGAATTTTTCCCCGTGCATCTTGTTTATTAGGGTGATACTTTGTGTGCTATTGTCAGGGAGACTGACAGGATTAAGGTATAAAACTAGGAATTATGAGACCTGAGTTCTAATCTCAACTCTACCTGATTTTACAAACACCAGTCACTGAGGGATCAACCCTGCAAACACATAACCAAGTAGTCCCATTGCATGAATATTCTCAGATGTAAAATAATACTAATCTTAGAAGTGTGTAGGTATATTGAGGCTAAATTTATTAAAGATTGTAAAGCACTCTGTGATCCTTGGATAGAAGGCTGTATATAAGTGCAAAGTAATAGTAAATCACTGGAAATGGGTGCATGCATTGGTTCCATGTTATAACTAGTGGCAGCCAAAGGTCAACAGTCCAACATAAGCAGCCAAGCATTTTGGATGCTTGTTCAACTGCCCTTTGGTTTAGCTAGAAGTTGGGATGGAAATCTTTTGAGAATGGTCTTATTTGATTTCCAGTAATCCTTGGTTCCAGTCATGGCAGAAATAGCTTTGTCTGTGTACTTTAGTTTTTCCACTTCCAGTTGTAGCCAGAATCATAGACTCCCATCCTGCAACAATTACCCTCTGTGAGTTATCCATGCTCACGTAACTAGTCTATTTGAACCCAATGAGATTAGTGAATATTGCTGAGTGAAAGTTTTTGGACAAATGGTTTATTCACTGAAAAATGAAGCTTCAGTCAACCTGAAACTAGTCACAAATTCAACTAATTGTTTTGGCCAATATATATTTTTTTCCAGGGCTTAGGTGCCATTCACAAAATGGCTGGAGTAGAAGACAGTGGTAGTGCTGCCATCGGTCTTATAACCTTTATCCCGGTTGATGAGGGTATTCTCCTGGGCTGTGGGAGACACAAGTTCAATTTCCCCCTCTGCTGGTGTGGAACAGGGGCTCCCACATTGCAGTGGAGTGCCCTAGCCACTGGATTATAGAGTCATTTTCACTCTCACTGGTCCCGTGACTATTCAAGTATTTATACGATATGGCACAGCTTCAACAAGAGAGATTGAGAGAGCCCAGCCTCAGAATAGCCTATAGCCAGGAAGCAGCACTAACACCATCATCTCCTTTTCCTCCAGCCATTTTGGGAATCTAGCCTTTTGTTTCCTTTGCTTTTATGTTAAAACGTGCCAGGAAACAAAATTAAACAGTTCATTTTGGGTTGCTTAATTTGACCCGAAACAAAACTTTTGTCACCTCTTCCAATTCACTGACATTTTAATTTTTCTGATTCGGTTTGGGTCAAACCAATTTTTTCATCTATTTATTAGAACTGCCAGCAAACCAAAAATCAGTTCTTCACCTAGCTCTATATATGAGTGAGAGAGGATTACGTATGTGAGTAAAGCTTTTAGGATTAGACCCATAGTTTGTTGAATGCTAAAGAGTCCTTAGATTAATAATACTAAATAACGACTGACATTTATCTAACTATGATCATATGTTTAGTTTGAGTATAATTTCATTCCTGATATAGGAAAAGCAAAATAATATTGCAACATCAGTGTTTAAGCTACCCCTTGCCAAGCAGCATTTTGCTGATGGCTTCTACTTTCATATGATTACATGGACTGTTTAAACTGTTTACTGCACAGCATATAGCCTGTAATGGACTGGTAGCTTTAAATAAAAATATCTACAGCTAGAATACTGCTAACAAATAAAAACAAATGTAGAAGATATGCTATTTGTATGTCATTTCAGAATATGAAACCATTGTTTCATTCCAGTTATACCCAGTATGCAGTAAACAGATATCATACTGTGATTTATGGGACCAAGAGTTCTACAAGAATTTTATAATTCACGTTTTGCTGTGTTCATTGAATTTATATAAAACGGTATTAAAAATTCAGATTCTTTAAACTTCAAACTAGTTTTTCTATATTTAACCAAAAGGAAGTTATTACTTTTTTAATTCTGTGTTTTGAGGTTTTTCTTGGCTCACTTTTTTTCTATTTTTATATTGTGGAAAGCTTTCCTGTCTTGCAGGTATGTCTCTGGGTGACTGGAGGACATGAGCAGGAAGAGTAGCTGAGGGTGTCTGTTTGTTTATTTTTAGCCTGTAGGGAAGAGAAATGAGTGTCCTGGGCTGCAGGAAGGTTCAGGAGACAGGAGCAATCTTTAATGTGTCATTGTTAAAAATGAAGATATTCAGAAATTCTAGGCTGAAGCTCAGAATGTTTCTAACACTCTACACAAAGACTCTTTTTGCTTGATGTTTTATAGTGAGTGACCCCAGCACTACTCCTTGGGTGTGATAGTCACCTCCCCTCATCAAAGGCAGGGTAAGTGGGCTTTGCATGGGAGACATAGGACATTCGTCCTGCAGGAGGAATAAGATGTTCACAATCCTCTAACCCATACAGCCTCCACTTCATTTCCTCCTGTGGGGGCACAGAATTCATACCTTCTGCAGATTTCTTGGCTGCCCCGCACAAAAATGGGAGAGTAAAGAAATCTGTGGGGAACACACACCCCTTCCCGGGCAGCCCGGACACATCTGTTGGGAGTAGTCGGCAGCAGAGAGCAGATTGCTGCAGAGGGGAGGAGGGAGGCTGGGTGATCATGCGCCTCCATGGAGAGACATTAAGCAGGTGGGGCTGGGCACATGCCTGTGTTACCAATGAGTGAGAGAGACTCACTCTGTCCGTCTTGCTTGCTGTTGCGGTATCCTGGGCTTGGAGGCATAGGGCTGTGTGAAGCAGACTCTGTCCCTGAGGCAGAGCAGAAATGTAACAACCAAGCAGGCAGACTGCTAATGTTCCCGTTGTCAGTTAATTGTTCATATTCTCAGTCAATTAAAAAGAACAAGGAGTACTTGTGGCACCTTAGAGACTAACAAATTTATTTGGGCATAAGCTTTTGTGGGCTAAAACCCAAGACTCCTTTATCTTGCCAGAGTGGTGCAAAGGAGCCTTACTGTACTGTAAATCCTCAGCTAGGAAGGTCTATGTGCTTTCTTACTTTTTTCCCTGTGCCAGAGAGGCACAATGGGGTTAGATTACAGCTCAGGATCTATTTTACTTACCCATTTAAAAAAAATAGAGGACAATGATTAGCAAAACTGTATGACTTTCAGGTGTGAAAGTCTGAGCCATTTAAAGCGACATTCTACTTCACAGAACACCAAAATAAAAGTAATGTAATTTAAATGAAAAAGATCAAGATTATAACTGGAATGCAGGGTAGTGGTTACCAAGTATTTATAACTTAACTTTCATATGTTTAGGAAATGCTGAGCAGTTATTGTGATTTTTTTTCTGCATGGTAATTTAAATAAATTACCAAAATAAGTGAAATTGGTGTGATTATATTGCACTATTTTGACAAAATATGCAGAATTTTACAGAATTTTGCATTTTTGGTGCAGAATTTTGGATATTTGGTGCAGAATCCCTCAGGAGTATCCATTGTTTGGTCTGAAGTAGTGGCTGCAGCCCACTGCACTCCCTTACACAAGATTTCAGGCAGGTTGATCTGCACTGATTCAGTAGTCATGTTCCACTTTATTGCAGGACGCACTCACCCCTTCACCATGTCTTTGCATGCAGATTGCCACCATGGAGCACAGTTCTGCAGTGTGTAGACAGTCTAAATATTGCCTTGTTGTGGGATGTCTGAGGTGGGTCCACTCACCTCTTCAAACATGCACACAGAAGAAACAGTTTCTTCTATGTCTCAGACTTTGCATACAGGGGGGCCAGGCTAGGGGACCCAAGGTTCCATCCTGAATATTTCTTTTGGAGGGGAGTTGAATTTTCAACTGTATTTAAAAGAAAGAAAATCTATTCTTTATATTTTGAAATAAGAGTGCTTTTTTAAGGATTCTTGAAATATTGAAGAGACTTTTATGGGAAGGTCATTCTGCTCATGCTTTATTTAAACTTACTTTCATACCAACAATCTATTCTAGGTGCCTGTTTCTTTCAAAATAAAATATTGCAGCAGGGCTAGCTTATATTTTACTTTCAAACATTTCTGAAAGATGAATTGGTTAAGAAATTGGACCCTTCTTCTCCCTTTAATATTGGGGAGGGGGGGGCAAAAAGAAGGGAAGGACAATTTATGAAAACAGTTTCTCTGCCATTTGATTAAATGTTTGAATATTGTAGTTGTCAACAGCTCCTTGTATTCTCACTTGATAACGTTTTCCTGAAGTTTTTGATGTTCAGCTGAAATGTTTAAGAGATATCAACCAACGTAATTCTGTTTCTAGAGTAAATCCTATCTTGGTGCTTGAAATCTAAATGGCTTGACATTTTTCATGTAGTATTTATAATGCTGCTTATGAAAGCCTGTAATAAAGCCTTCATTTATTTACTCGCCAACCTTCCTGTTTGGCCAGAAACCATTCTGGCTTAAACCTTCAAGCTGGGCTTCTGTCCATTTTTCTTGAGTCTCTCTCATTCCCTCCCTTTTCTTCACCAGAATTCTGGAAGATAGTCAGAAGGGCTTTAATTTCTTGAGCAAGTTGGTTCTTTCAGCTATTTTGGCATTCTTCTAAATGTTCCTGGCCCAGCCCTGAATTTCAGAGCTTAACAGCCTACCATAGACTTGCTAACATCATCAAGAGAAGGCAGGAGTATTGCTTGCTTGGCTTGGTGTCACTGCAGGAAAAACATCTTTTGGCAGTTTTTGATTAAAGCAAAATCTAAGAACAAATGGGCGGTAACTTTGTCACGCCTCTGAGATCTTGGACAAGAAGAGAATTAAATGCTGCGCACTGTAACTCGCTTTAAATGGTGCTAAGTGGTCAGGAAGGGTGACAGCTGAGTTACTAGATACTCTTGAGTTAAGTGAGTCTCAGGAAACTTGCTAAGGGGCAATAAACAAAAGTGATGAAACAGGGAGATAACAGGTTAATGGGCCCAGGGGGAGGGCAGGGACAGCATTGGAATATGGTATCAGAATCATATCTAGTGCAATTAACAATACAAAGGAGGAAGCTGAACAGGCCAGTGCCCATGAGGCAAGGGCTCAGTGCTAGAGACCTCGGTTTAATTCTCAACTCTGGTCACTAGCTCCTACTACAGCAGGGCTGGCCTTGCGTCAGAAACCCACACTGAGCCCCAGGGAAAGGATCAGTCAAGGAATCATATTCAGCTCTGTTCATCAGAAGGAAGGTCACTCAATGTGAGTGTAGGGAAAGGAGTTCAAACCTGGAGTTCAGGTGGCAGCGTATAGGCAGTGGTGAGCTGGAGCAGGTTCCCACAGGTTCCCAAGAACCAGTTGCTAAAATTAGACCTCCGTGGAGAACCGGTTGTTAAAGGGCCAGGGAGTGGGCAAAGAACTCCGGTCTGCGGGCCGGACCATCCTGTTGCTCCCAGGATTCCCAGCTGGGGAGGCTGAGGCTCCCCCGGCCCTTCCCCCACTTCCCCCCAGCTGCAGCGTGGCCAGCCGCCAGCATCAGCTGGGCAGCTCAGCTGAGCTCCGGAGTCATCCTGCTGCTTTGAGCTGCCGGCAAGGTAAGGAGGGAGGGGGCTGCAAGCTCTAGGGCTGCCGGGGGGGCAAGTGGGGCAATTTGCCCCAGGCCCTGCAGGGGCCCCCGGCCCCACAAGTATGTCTCCCCCTGCCCCGGCCCCTCCCCCGCTTGCCCCCCTTAAATCAGAACTTTTTATACGGAACCGGTTGTTAAGATTTTGGCAGCTCATCACTGCGTATAGGGGAGTTTTTCATGGGGAAAGGAGAGCAAAGCCTTATAGCAAACTCAAAAGTGAAAGGTACTCCAGGAAAACCAGCTGGTAAATTCCAGTCAGGGCTCAAATTGCTGTAGCTATGGGTAACCTTTACTTTTTAGCAGGCTATCAAATCCACACAAGCGGTTGTTTTGATACATGATACAGCAGTGCTGCTTGAGGGAGATGAAGGCAAAAATAGCCCAGTAAAGGACATTGGGCAAGGTGCTCTGCCTTCTTAGAAATTCAGGCTATAAAATTAGCTAAATTAGTGAGAAGGGGAAAGGTACATATACATATCTCACTCAGCTGCCTTCTCATTTTAGTTTTTATAAAAGAAAAAGTTGTGTCCCTATCTATCAAGCTCTTAAAAAAAACATACCGATTGCACCTTGTAATGGAGATTTAACATCTAGCCCTGAATTGGGTGGGAGCACGTAGCTGCACCACCTCGGGATCAGCCGGCTCTAGGAAAGAACTGTGAATCACCGTTCCTTCCCTGTTCTCCCTTGCTCCTGGGGCAAAGGAAGTTGTTATAGCTCTTTACAGGGGACAGCTTACTTCCCCCATTCTACCAGCACAGCTCTACTCTGCCTGCTTCTCACTCACCCACTCACTCATGGGCAGAGGAGCAGAGTAGCAGCCCTGCAGAGCCTCCCCGACAGCCAAAGTGGCAATCCAAACAAGCAGCGCACGTGGGAGGAGAGCAGCTGATGACGCCTTGCTCCTCAACATGGCTGTATTTAAGGCCAGTGACCATCTTGGTCTAAGAGCATGTGCGGTTGATTTCTAAATGGTTTATCATCTTCTTTTTTTGTGGTTGGTGACATCTGTGTTATGTGTCATTTATTAAATACTGTATCTTAAAGGCACAAATGGGAAAATACTTTGTCAAAACACAACAAAATGACTCAAAACGAGATGGACTAACAAAACATAATCTAGAAAAAGCATTATACATAAAGAAGATATTTAAATTCCTTGATGTTTATAATCTGGCATTTAACAAATCATAGTAACACAATACATGTATAAACATGAGGATAAGGGAAACGGAAATGTGGGTTAAATATGTGAAACAGCTGAGAGTTAGGAACAATGCTGTTTTTCCATTGTTCGTCTCCCTACTGCTATTCACAGTTTGAGGGGTGACACGTCCTCTGTATTGCATGAGGAGAAAGTCTGTGTGTGGAGATGTAGATTCCCACTTAATAAAAACTCTTGTATGACTTTTCACATTTCAGGATTATTAAATTCATGTGAAAACATGAGTGAGTGAGTCAGAAAATGTGTCAGTGGGTGGCTGAATAATGAGCTTCTAGATAAACAGAAGAATAGAGCTAATGAATAACTTTATCCTTTAGCTCTGGTAGCCAAAGTTCTTCATATTGGAGGGAATCTTCCTTCACATTATCCTTCACCACTCTTCTGGAGAGACTGTCTTAAGTTGCCAGACTCATTCAGGTTGTGGCCTCTCTGCTGAGATCACTAATTTGTGCCAAAATTGGTGGTGTTTTTGCACTGTCGACACCTGCCCACTAAGAACTGAACTAAAGAAGTAGACTAAATCAACCAGCTTATTTCATATTGATCACTGAATTGTCATCGGATGGCAATGACTATCAATCCCTACAGTCCTGGGCTGTTTCAAACCAGCAGCCTAGACATTAAAAGGCTTATTATCGCAGCACTGTCCAGTTTCTACTTAACTGATAGTTTTTTACAAAACAGGCTAAGGAGGTAGCTCATATTAGCAATTCAGGAGATTGATGTCCACCTTGCATTAGGCAAGGGGCAGAAGTGAGATGCCACTAAAACTTTTTTAAAAAGGGCCATCGCTGTTAATAACAGCAATGAAGATTTTGTCATCATTTAGCTATTGACTTAATTGGAGTGCATGGGTGTAACAGAGGGCAGAGTTTGGCCTCAGCTGTGGTGAGGAAAGGGTGGAGTTTTGGCAATGAAGGGAAAGGTATGAAGTGTCTCCTAACACTGTATTAAATGCGCTGTTACAGCACGGTGTGCTAGTGTTTCTGCCTCTTGCTGGCATCGGGGAGCTTTATTAGTGAATGTTTTTAAAAGAAGTGTTGGCACAAGAGATCTGATTGTTTATTTCACAATCCCTGAAGTCTCTTGGCTTCTTTTTCCTCCTTATTTTCTCCCCTATGTGGGGTGGAGGGCTGAGTAGAGAACAGACTGGAGAAGACAATATGGGCTCCCTAAGACTGTTGACTTGAAAGGTGCTATCAAATTGTCTTCCCTTGGCTTCAATTTATCATGGTGAGTTATTCCTTCCCTTTTTTCTTGTTGCTGGTTTGCAAACACCATTCCAATCGGTGGGTTAAGTTCTACATGTATGTTTCTCCTCTTTTTCTTGTTCAGGGTGTAATTATAGGGTAGGGTTTTTTTTAAAAAAAAAGGAAGGACAGCCGGCTTCTGGTGGGTTTTCCTCAACCTAGGTCCTAGAACAAGAGAGGGTCAGGGAGGGAGGGAGAGAGAGAGACAGACAGACAGGCAATTCCATATTAAGTAACTGCTCCCTTCCCCAGCTCAGAAAAGTTCTGAAGAGTTATGAATTTCAGCTATTTCATTACAGTCTATCTGAAGTGCCACACAAGCTTTTTGTATAAAACACATGAATGTATTTACCCTGAGAGTTCTGGATCTTTAAGCTACCATAAAAAGGAGGCAGTAGACATCCAAATGAGAGATCCTGAGAAGCTGGCAATGGATGTGGGTCAGTATAAATGAGTTATGGTGTGGTTGTGATGTGCTAGTTCAGGAGAATGGCAACTCACGCTGAAAAGCAGAGCAAACAAATAAAACCATTTGTTTAGATTTATCCATACCTGAAAAAAGAGCACTTCTCCATATGCTGTCAGCACTCATGGCGTGGTTTAAATTTACAGCAGAATTCATGCCCAAACATAGCTAAAGTCCAATAGTATAGTTCAGTATAACCTATTAGCAGCAGTAAACCAGGCAACACTAAAGCTGTGACTTTTGCGTCATTGGTTTACCTTCTGCTGTTGAGATTATGGACCCAAGTGTACACATTTTGATTAAAACTTGTAAAAGAAATATGATCTATCATAATTTGGATATTGAAAGGTTTGTCTTTATCCCCATGATATGTCAAACCAATAATTCAGTTTTAAAAATGAGGTTCTATTTCATCCATGATTTTAACCCCAAAAGCTAGACTGACTTCTATACAGTGGACAACGTTTTTGAATTAGGAAGTCTTTCAGGTTGCCTAAGCCTAGAAGAAAATATGCATTGGCAAAACAAAAAGAAAGGAAAAAAAGGTAATTTTCCATCAAGATCTATCATAAGCAATAACAATAAAATCTAAGACAAACTCTTATTACAGTATTGTGAGCTGTATGTGGACACACTGACTTAACTACTTAGTTTCTATCCAGTTAAACTAAGGATTATCCACTAAGGATTAAATTTCTGTTTCAGGATCATTATTCAGTTTTTACTAAGCGATTTTTGGTGCATAGTACGTCTTTTTATTGTGGTATCTGGCTTGCACCAGGTGATATTTCTATTGGAGTACTGTTCTTTTTCAAAAGAAAGAAAGGAATTAATCTTGGCGCTTGTTTTTAACTATTATTTTGTTTTTCTGTTAGTTTGTGTCTTTCTTTCTCCTCATTCCTTTCAGCTTTACCTTGTGAACCCATGGAAAATTCTGTGTATAATAATTTGATGTATGGGAAGCTTGTTTTTTCCTAAACCTATGTTTTGATTTGGTCAGAGCTTTTCTGTTTTAAATGTAAAGAATTGAACTTACAAAAGGGTATTATTATGATTACTATTTGAGATGGGTCTGGAGTCTAACAGTCTGATCTGAATTTTCCCAGAATTTGCTACTCTTCAGACTTGGGATTTTGATCAGCCTGTTAGCAATAATCCATCGTAGAAACTAGCTACAAACGTCTGAGTCTGGATTCTGAATAGAATTGCTTCAGAATTCCAGGGAGCTGGGTTTTGGTTTGAGCCCTTCTCTACAAACCATGGTCATGAGCAGAGCAAACATCCTAAAAAGACATGTGCATGGCTTGTAGTGATGGGCTGGAACCAGAAATGTTATGGGTCATCAGGCATTTTTACCGTGAACAATATATGTTTTGAGAAATTATCATTTTATAAAATTGTAGCTGTAAAAAAAACATAGGGGAAAGTTCTTCTGAAAACAAACACTAGCAGAAGAAGAGCTCGGTGTAGTTCAAAAGCTTGTCTCTCTCACCAACAGAAGTTGATCCGACAAAAGTTATTACCTCACCCACCTTGCCTCTCTAATAGCCTGGGACCAACTCGGCTGAAACAACACTGCAAACAGCACATTTCTTGGTAATTTCTTTCTTTAGACAAAGATGAAACTATAAAAAATAACAAATTATTAGCCTCCCCTCTCAATTTGACCATAATATAGGTTTCAAATGTGCCATTTCTCGGTATGTTACAACCATCTGAAATAAAACTTCTCAGATTTATGTCTGACGTTATTTTTCAATTTCTTTACCTATATAGTAAATGTATCTGAGCAGTATGTATCTGAGCACCTCAAAGAAGATGTACATTATTCTTTATTCAAATTATTATTTTAATTTTTCTTTATTAGGTTGTTTCATGTTTCTCTGGTTTAGCTGTTGGGTACATAATCATAGCTCATGTCTTAACATGAGAAAGCAAACAATAAAACAGGGTGTGAATAGCTGTAATGTTGCATTTGTGTGCCATTTTCTTACCAGTCAGCCAAAATTCTTTAGATATTACAATGAAAATTCAGTTTTAAATCATCCGTTTATGTAGAACTACAGTGGCAAGTATACCACTAAAAGCGGTGCTTTATAAACAAGAGGCTCTATGCCAGCATATGTTGCAATATGTTACAACTTCATAATAGGATTGGATATGAATTTTTTTTCTAACTAAGAACTCTTTCTTCCACATAAGCTCTTCAGAAAGTTACCTTCATCATATAAACTGCTTTTTCCTATTTCTTTTTTATTGCAATGGAGAAAGAGGCAAGGAATAGTGGGAAGGGGGAATTTTTATGAAATACCTTTGCTACCAGCCATAACATGTTCTGCATATAGCCAGAAAAGTCACTCTTATGGGTGCACAAGGAGTGCATCAGAATGGTAATGTATGATATAGGTATTAATTTCACAGTTCTAGGATGATCTAGCACCAAAAGACTAAGTTAAATTGGCAAGCCAAGGAAATTAAGAATAAAAGTTGCCTTTCTGACGATACAGGCTAGGCTATATGTGTACTTGAGTGAAAGACCTCCAAAGAATATCTGCTCTGTGTACTGCAGGAAGTGATTTCTGGGGATTGAGTAGGTGACGCTCTTCCATTTCAATTAGAACTAGCCAAATGCCTCAGCTCGGTGTAGAGGCAAGGTGCCGTCTTTGGATGAGATTTCCATAAAATTAGGTCCTGACCATATGCAATCAGTGAAAGAGAACTTTTAGTAAGTACAGGTGTGTTAAAATCCTACTGGCCAACTCAGATAATTGCAATATGGCCAACTAAATCCCCCCCTGCAATTGTAATTGAATATGGCATTCTAAATTACTTCTTGCTATAAATTGTGTAGACTTGATGTACTTCCATGTTTCACCCTAAAAGTGGCTGCATTCCAATGGTGTATGGTTGGAACTTTATCTGTAGCTGAACTACTGTACCTACCACTCATGGTTTGAGGTTTTAATTATATAACTTCTATATAAAGGATGTGATGATTCTCAGATAAAAGGTACTATGGAAGAGCTAAATGTTATTATGCCACCCTGAACTCACTTTATTTTTCCTAGGTATGATCTAGGGACTTCTATAATATCAGTGCATAAAAAATCAACTGAGGACAGATTCTGAATGTCTTGTTTATATCCAGAGTTGATATCTTGGCGGTAGAAGTTAGCAGTTAATTTTCTGTATTGACAATTGTATTTAAAAATAGAGCTACAAATATTTAAAAAACAAAACAATAAGGCTGCTGTCTATATAGAACCTTGTCCTGGAAAGAGTTGTTCTTCTGAATAACTTTATCACAAAAAACGTAGCCCTGTAGAGTTATCTGGAACTGCTCAGCTGGGGAGAGTTGCTCTCGTGTAAATGGTTGCAGGATCAGAACCTTAGACTGTATTGTATCAGGGTTTGCAGGGGTTTGCAAAGATCAGGGTTTGCAGATCTTAAAGGGGTTTGTGAATGGGTACACCAAAAAATGCATACACACAACTATTGTGCTCAGCAAATCCTGTATTTATTCATGCAGGTGGGCATTTCAGGCACATATATAAATAAATAAGTTTGAAAATGTTATTTCAGTGCTCATTTAACTTTATAGAATACATTTAAAAAATTTTAATATGCCTTGTTGGAAAAGGAACGGTTTTATTTTTAACGTTTCAAATAGATTGCAATTTCAATAAAAGTGAAATAACCTGGATTATAATCAGTAGTGGTTTTCTGGACAAAAAAGTACAATGCAAATGATACAATTTTCTATGAGTAGGTTACATGCATAATGACCCTAAGTGTTAAGTGCCCATTACTTCAGTTCACACTCCCTCCTTACTGTAGGAACCAAGCCTCAGCTACACATTTCCCAAGTTAAAATATAGAGATAAACTTGTGTTTATTATCCAGTTTCATTCAGTTGAGTAGCTATTACTGAGGCTGGGTCCATATTTAGCATAGTACATTTCCACTGTGACCTTTTATATGCTATGAATGAAATCTAGTGCTGTGGTATACTGATTTGTTCCCATCAAATAAATTTCAGAGTGAATTTAAACTTATTTATCTTTAAGAGAACAGCACATATCAAATTCATAACATTAATGAAATTGTAATATTTACCTTCTACCTGCAAGTGAAAAATTGTTTTCCAAAGCTAAGCAGTCTAAGTGCTGAATACTTTCACCTCCTTATTGATTTCAGCAGGAGTAACTGAAGCTGAGAACCTTCGAAAATCAGGTTAGTTTTATTCAGGTTCCCAGATATGAGTTTAATCACTAAGTTTGACATGTATGTACATTTCATACTTGGGTGATTTAGTCCACTTATATATGGATTTAATGATTGACAGAGAGGACATGAGAAGTGGAAGAGAGTTAAATAAGGCCTTGGCTACATGGGACAAATTGATCATAGCTACTTCAGCACAACTATTTGACTATAGCTATTCCAATATAATTTAGCTATTACATAAGAATATAAGAACAGCCACAATGGATAAGACCAATGGTCCATCTAGCCCAGTATTCTGTCCTCTGACAGCAACCAGTGCCAGATGTTTCAGGCGAAATGAACAGAACAGGGAAAATTCCAGAGTTCCATCCTCTGTTGTTCAGTGCCAGTTTCTGGCAGTTGGAGAATTAGAGACATCCAGAGCAGGCTGAGTCTCTGACCATCTTGACCATTGATGGACCTATCCTCCAGGAACTTACCTAATTCTTTTTTAAACCAAGTTGTACTCTTGGCCTTCGCAATATCCCCCGACAAGGGGTCCACAGGTTGACTTTGCATTGTGAAGTACGTTCTTGTGTTTGTCTTAAACGTTCTGCCTATTAATGCCATCAGATGACTTCTAGTTCTTGTGTTTTGTGAAGGGGTAAATAACACTTCCTTATTCACTTTCTTCATACCAGTCATGATTTTATAGACTGCTGTCATACTCCCCATTAGTCATCTCTTTTTGTAAATTGAACAGTCCCAGTTTTTTAATCTCTCCTCATATGGAAGATCTTCCATACCCCTAATCATTTTTGTTGTCTTTTTCTATACATTTTCCAGTTCCAATTTATCTTTTTTGAGATGGGGTGAGCAGAACTGCATGCAATATTCAAGGTGTGGGCATACCATTGATTTATACAGTGACATTATTATATTTTCTGTTTTTTATTAACTATCCATTTCTTAATGGTTCCTAACATTGTAAGCACTTTTGATTGCCACTGCACATTGAGTGGATGTTTTCAGAAAACTGTCCACGATTTCACCAAGATATTTCTTGTGTGGTAACAGGTAATTTAGACCCTATAATTTTGTATGTATAGTTGGGATTATTTTTTCTAATGTGCATTACTTTGTACTTATCAACATTGAATTTCATATGCCATTTTGTTGCCCAGTCACCCAGTTTAGTGAGATCCCTTTGTAAGTCTTTGAAGTAAGCTTTGAATTTAACTATCTTGAGTAATTTTGTATCATCGGCAAATTTTGCCACCTCACTGTTCACCCCCTTTTCCAGATCATTTATGAATGTTGAACAGTACAGGTCCCAGTACAGATCCTTGGGGAGCCCCTCCATTTACCTCCCTTCGCTGTGAAAACTGACCATTTATTCCTACCCTTTTCCCCACTATCTTTTACCAGTGACTGATCCATGAGAGGACTTTTCTTCTTATCCCATGACTGCTAAATTTGGTGAATAGCCTTTGGTGAAAGATCTAGTCCAAGGCTTTGTAAAACTCTGAGAATGCTATATCCACTGGTTCACCCTTCCTCACATGCTTGACGACACTGTCAAAGAATTCTAATAGATTGGTGAGGCATGATTTCCCTTTACAAAAGTCATGTTGACTCTTACCCAACATTTTGTGTTTGTGTCTGATAATTCTGTTCTTCAAACAATTTGCATGGTACTGAAGTTAGGATTACCAGCTGATAATTGCCAGAATTGCCTCTGGAGCCTTTTAAAAAATCAGTGTTACATTAGCAACCCTTCAGGCATCTGGTACAGAGGCAGATTTAAGACATAGGTTACACATCACAGCTAGTAGTTCTTCAGTTTCAAATCTGAGTTCCTTCGGAACTGTTAGGTGAATACTATCTAGTCCAGATAAATTAAGCAGCAATAAGTTATCAATTTATTTCAAAATCTTCTCTGACACCTCAATCTGGGACAGTTTCTCAGATTTGTCACCTCAGAAGTATGTTTCGGGTGTGGGGATCTCTCCCACGTCCTCTGCAGTGAAGACCAATGCAAAGAATTAATTTTGCATCTCTGCAACAGCCTTGTCTTCCTTGAGTTCTCCTTTAGCACCTCAGTCATCCAGTGGCCCTTCTGATTGTTTGGCTGGCTTCCTGCTTCTGATGGGCTTCATTGTTTTTTCTGTTTAGTTCTTGTGTCTTTAGTTAGTTGCTCTCCAAATTCTTTCTTGGCCTGCCTTATTATATTTTTATACTTGACTTGCCAGAGTTTGTTCCTTTTTATTTTCCTCAGTAGGATTTGATTTCCAATTTTTAAAAGATGCCTTTTTGCCTCTAACAGCCTTCTTTATTTTGCTGTTTAGCCATGGTGGCATTTTGTTGGTCCTCTGACAATGTTTTGCTTTTTTATTTTTGATTTGGCAGGGGTGAGTGGTAAACGTAATTTGACCCTGTATTCCAGTGTTTTTGAATAGTTTCAATGCAGTTTGCCTGCATTACAACCTTGTGACTGTTCCTTTTAATTTCCATTTAACTAGCTTCCTCATTTTTTTTTTAGTTCCCTTTTTTGAAGTTAAATGCTAGTGTGGTGGGTTTCTTTGAGATTTCCCCCCCTACAAAGATGTTAAATTTAATTCCATTATGGTCGCTAGTACAGAGCAGTCCAGCAATATTCACCTCTTGGACCACTTAGGACGAAATCAGGAATTGCTTCTCTCCTTGTGGGTTCCAGAACAAGCTGCTTCAAGAGGCAGTCAGTTATGGTGTCTAGAAACTTTATCTCTGCTTCCCTTCCTGAGGTGACATGTTCTCAGTCAATATGGGGATAGTTGAAATCTCTGTTACTGTGTTTTCTGCTTTTGTAGCCTCTCCAGTCTCCCTGAGCATTTCACAGTAACTGTCACCATCCTGGTCAGGTGGCCAGTAGTATGTTCCTTCTGCTATATTCTAATTGTTCAAGCATGGAGTTTCTATCCATAGTGATTCTGTGGTACAGTTTTTTACTTTCTTTAATTCTATGCTTTCTTTCAGATATAGTGCCAATCCTCCACCAACGCAACCTATTCTGTCATTCCTATATACTTTGTTCTCTGGTATTACCATGTGCTGTTGATTATCCTCATTCCACCAAGTTTCTTCAGTGCCTATTATACCAATATCCTCATTTAATGCCTAGCACTCTAGTTCACCCATGTTAGTGTTTAGACTTCTAGCATTTGTATGTAAGGATTTATACATTTTGTCAATATTTGGCTGCTTGCCTGCACATAATATATTTAAATGGGACTTTCATGTTTGACTGTTCCTCACTAGCTCCTAACTGTACTTTACCATCTTCTCTCCTATCCTCTTTACCAGGATATAAAGTTCTCCTTTAATAAGTTCATCCCTAAAGGATGCCTCTGTCCAAATCATGTGCTCTTCAACACCTGTCGGCTTTCCCCCAGCCTTTAGTTTAAAATATCCTCTACAACATTTTTTAATTTTACATGCCAGCAGTCTGGTTCCATTTTGGTTTAAGTGGAGCCCATCCTTCCTGTATAGGTGCCTCCTTTCCCAAAAGGTTCCCAAGTTCGTAATAAACCTAAACTTCTCCTTCATACAGCATCATCTCATCCACATATTGAGATCGTGCAGTTTTGCCAGTCTTTCTGGTCCTGCTTAAGGAACTGGAAGCATTTCCAAGAATGCTACCAGGGAGGTCTTGGATTTTAATCTCTTACCTAGCAGCCTAAATTTGGCCTCCAGCGGCTCTATCCCACCTGTCCCTGTGTCATTGGTATCTACATGTACCCTCCATACATTTGCATAGGTGGCAGGTTATATACATTTGTGGTGCTCGAGCTCCAGGAATATTCAGGGCCAGGTGCCCTGCTCCAGCAATATTTGGAGCTGGGTCTCTCCCCCGGCCCTGCCTGGATCGGGCCCCGGCCCCCGCGGACCTCCCCCTCCCCCCAACCGTGTCCCTGCCTGGAGCAGGTCCCAGCCCCCGCCTGCCACCTCTCCCCCTGCGTGTCCCCCCACATGCTGCGCCGCGTCCCTGCCTGACAAAAAGCAGCGCACGCCTCTCCCCTGCCTGCTCCTGCTGCCGGAGTAGAGCAGCTCCCGGCAGAACTGCTGTCTGCTGCCCCAGGGTCCTAGTGCCTGCCCTTCACTAATGGCAAGGCAGGCTGCCCTTACCCTGCCCTTCTGCCCTAGCCCTGAGCCTCTCCAACGCCCCAAACCTCATCCCCAGCCAGAGCCCTCATCCCCCCGCACCATAATCCTTAGCCCCAGCTCTGAGCCTCCTCCTGCATCCTGAACCCCTCATCCCCAGCCCCAACCCTCATCCCTCCACACCCTGATCCTCAGCCCCAGCCCTGAGCCCTCATCCCCCTGCACCCTAATCCTCAGCCCCAGCCCTGAGCACCCCCCCGCAGCATGAACCCCTCATCCTCAGCCCCACAGCCCTCACCCTGCACTCCCTCTTGTCCCCAAACTCCCTCCCTGAGGGTGCACCCCCTCCCCCTTTCCACACATCCCTTCCCACCCCCAAACTCCCTCTCAGAGCCTGCACCCCTCATCCCTTCCTATGCCCACACCCCCAGCCCACAGCCTGCACCCTGCACCCCTCCTGCACCCTAATCCCCAGCCCAGGATCTGCACCCCAGACCTCCCCCACCAAACCCCCTCCCAGAGCCTTAGGCAGGTGGGGGTGGAGTTTGGGGGAGTGGAGTTGGGGGGCGGGTTCTGGGCACCACCAAAATTTCTACAAACTTGCGACCCATGTACATTGATATCTACATGTACCATGACATGTACCCTCCTCAGCATTGTACATGGGTCTGTCTTGATGTCTCATGAGATCCACAGACTTTGCTGCCCCCAGGCAATTTACCATGCAGTTCTCCTGCTCATCACAAACCCACCTATCTATATTTTTATAATCAACCCCCCCATTACTATTATCTTGCTCATTCTAGTGATTGGGGGGGTGGGTCTCGGTGTATCTGAGGAGATATCCTCACTTTAAGATGATACCATGACATCATCTGGAAGGAGGATCCCAATTCTTGGGTTTTCTCACCCAGGGCCACCCAGAGGATTCAGGGGGCCTGGGGCAAAGCAATTTTGGGGGCCCCTTCCATCAGGGGCAATTTTAGATGCCAGCAGTCTGGTTCCATTTTGGTTTAAGTGGAGCCCATCCTTCCTGTATAGGTGCCTCCTTTCCCAAAAAGGTTCCCAAGTTCGTAATAAACCTAAACTTCTCCTTCATGGAGCATCGCCTGCGGGAGGTCCACCGAGCTATTGAGATCGTGCAGATCGCCCGTGGCATGCTGGTCCTGCTTAAGCGGCGAACTGGCTAAGCCCCTGCCTTCCATTAAAAAAGTATCAATGTACATGGGTCGTAAGGGCCCTGTAGAAATTTTGGTGGTGCCCCACCCGTCCCCCAACTCCGGGCAGCCCTGTTCTCACCAGTGCAGCTTGATGTTTCCCTTTCCTGAGACTTTCATCCTCCCTAACAGCACAGAGGCTGTCAGCCTGAGGATGAGACTGCTCTGTTGTATCCCTGAAAGTCTCCTCTATGAACCTATCTGTTTTAGTTCCTCCAGTTCAGCCACTCTGGCCTTAAGAGACTATACTGTGTCTATGAAGGCCGTGAGTTGCTTGCACTGCATGCACACATTGCACACTTGTACAATTACCTGCCTTTCGTACATGTTGCATTCAGTGCAGTAAACTGGATAGCGCCCACTGACTCTGCTGCTGGACTTCTGCCTGCATTTGTTTTAATTCCTGCAGGTTTTTTGGGAGGCAATGATTGGCCTAAGTGTAGAGTATGTTTGTTAGGTGTATCTGCCTCTCATACTCCCTCACAAACTCCCTTGTTTGTTGCCTCTGTTCACTGTTTTGGAATAATTTCCCTATGTGAATGCTGTATTCTTAAATAAAAAGGATTTTATACTGGAATAGTCACTTATTTGGAATATACTGTCCAAACAGGGAGCTATTCCAGAGCAGCTATAATGGAACCAGAAAAGCTATTGGTCAATATCCCCATGTCAACAAATCCTGACATAAATTGTGGAGATGAAATCAGACATCTGCTAGTATTCAAAGGGTGCACATAGAAAGAAGGGAGTATAGGTAATGGGTGAAATTAAGCAAAGGAAATATCTCCTCCTATTCACCTTACGTTAACTTTATTGCACTGTGGCGGTCAGTGAACAACTCAGTGCATGAATGACAGATTTGAACATCCCTCAACTTTGGTGGTGTCCAGCTACAGAATGTCACATCTGGAGCCAAACTGAGATTTGAGTTTTGGATCCAAAATCCAGAGAAGTATAATTTCTGTTTCCAGGCTTTAAGCAAAGACAGAATCCCTGATCTGGCCTACAGTAGAATTGCATCATGATATACTTATGAAATCAGTGCAATATCTTCCTATCTGCTTTGTTTAATTTCAGAATCTCTTAAAAAAAGGAAACAAAATTATTTCACCTGTGTACTCCTTTGTCACAAATTCTCCCCAAAACCGTAAAATTCCCAATATACAATATCTGCAGCGGACTCTCCTTCATTTAGTTTAGAAGATGTCATTTTTCACTCCTGCAATAATTTGCTCCTCTTTCTGCCTGTTTGCTACTTGAATGATGTATAGATCTCTAAGTTCTGAGGCATGGTGTTCTCTCTTGTAGAGTTTATTACCATGTTCCTTTAACAAGTTGGCATTATATTTAAATAAATATCCCATTATAAGGAGATTAGTGTTACAAAGAATCTGTTGTATTGTTAAATGTCATAATCTCTTGTTATACCAAACAGGAAAAATGCTGTAATTAGACTGCCCTAGATTCTTCTTATAAAGGATCTAATTCTCAAGTGCTGTGTGCCTCATGTAGCTATTTGCACCCAGGCAAACTGGGTATAAGTGCAACCTTTTTGATTTTTGTAGCATTTCACACCCACTTTGCATGGATGTAAATGACACACACAGTGCAAGGCAGTGGAGAATCAGTCCAGCAGAGTCTAGATGAAAACAAAGTTTTTTTCAGAAACACTCTAAAGAGAGCAAGGGGAGGTATGCTAGGCATTGTTTATGGGTTTAAGCCATATTAGCTTCTTGTTGTGAGAAGTTAATCTCAGAGGTTTTAATAAATGCTTTCCACAAGGAGCAACACCCCCTGCCCTCTTCTCCTGTCTTCTCTTTCCACTTGAGAATGATAGGAATTCCCCTTTCTTTACCAGATTGGTGACTCTTTTAGCCTAGCTCCTTTCTTTTTTTTTTTCTTTTTTTTTTTTAATTTCCCCTAATGTACTGCCATATTTTAATTCACATTCATAGGTTGTCTGACTTATGGAGACAGCATCTCCCTTATCTGCAACATACCCAAGCCTTTGCCAGTTTGTTGACCAAGGTCAGCAACCTTCCTTTTATGTAAGCGATATTTGTTTCTGTAGCTCGGTCTCTCAGATCAGGAGCTACCTAAGCTTTCACAGGAAAAACATTTATGCAGTACATAAATGGTAATAGCTGTGAGGCGATCATTGTTTTTTCTTAATATTCTAACTAGGAAAAGATTAAAAAACAAAAGAATATTGTGTAATGGAAGAAACAGAAATTGAAGGGAAAACGCTTCATTATTTTTTTTAAAATAAAAACAGTTTTTCACAATTAATGTTTCCTTTGTTGCATATTAAACCAAAAAATTCTGGTCTTAGACCTGATTCCACTGGCTTGAATAAGAGCTAAACATAAGGAAATGAGTCCAAAATTTGGTTTAGAAGTTATTTGTAACATGTGCCTATTCTCACACTAAGGGTCAGATCCAGAACCAATTGGAGTCATTGGAAAGTCGCCCACTAACTTCAGTGGGCTTTGAATCAAGCCCTGAGAGTTCTAAAAATGACGTTTGTCTAATATCAATGAAGTTCTTTTGAATTGTGGATGAGGATCAGTTGTAATTCGTTTCTAGAACTGAGTTAGAATTTCCTCTACTATTAGCAATCATATTGGCAAAATAAAGAAAAAGAAAATGGAAAACAGGTGTGTATTTCTTGTTTGGGCTGCAGCTATTGCCTATTAAAACTTTCAGAAATATACTTACTAATAGCTTATGTATTAACATACATTTGGGTAGCAGTGGAGATATTTTACTTTACTTTCTGTGTAATGAAATTATAATTATGACGTACTGTAGATAGCTGCATATACATACGGTACAATTGTGTGTGAGCAGTGCTGCTCGCTTCTTAACCTCATCTAAATATAGGTATTGTCACTAATATTTTTATGTAATGGTATTGCTGATATAATAGGATCCCAATGAGTTTTTAGTATGTGAATCCCACTGAAATGCCATGATTATTGTTTTCCTTTGGGCACCAAGAGAGAGGTGGACTGTGGCTGGCACATCAGGCTAGGAGAGAGGTAGCAATGAACTTGACTTCAAAAGTAAAGTGGCAAGGGATAAAGAATTGCAGTGTTTCATTAGAATCAACCAGGACAGTCCCATGAAACAAAGACAATCCTGGTAAATGGGGACAACTGGTCACCTTGCAAGTGTATAACAGTTCTGGGTGATCCAAAAACTAAACTATATGGTCCAGCCATTACATATATGCAATAGTATGCCCTCATGATGAAACATTCTGCAGCGTGTTACAAATACTGTATCTAAGTGAAGTGAGAGATTTGTCACACGTGCTTTTAGGCTGTAGAATGTCACCTAATCTGCTATTACATTTTTCTAATTTGGGGTATGAAACTGCTGATGTATGACATGAGCCCCCCAAAATCATGTGTGTAACATGCCTGTCACTTTACCAAAGTGATGCCATTCTATCTCACTTTTGGATAAGCAGTGTATTGTGGTCAGTGACATATGGTGTAAAACAGTGACGGGGGGTGGGGGGGAACCTATATCCATGTGCGCACCCCAGAACTACAAAGTTTTAAAAGTTTCAGATTAACTGTCAAATATACAGTATGTCTCAGTTAAAAATAACAGAAAATAGGCCCAGGTTCATCATACCATCCCTATCAACAAAGCATTTCAGCATACCCTTATGCCCTTTTGACTTTAATGTTTAAGGTTAAACATGTGCTCACATGCTTTTCTGAACAGGGATGGATTTAAGCATATGCTTAAAGGCTACACTGAATCCGGGCCTTAGATGAAAAAGATTTGTTGAGTTTTGTTAGCTCATATTAACCATGCCTCCACCAGTGCAAGATTATTGCCTGAAGAACATTATTCATATTTAGAGATGCTTCTTACATTTTGAAATAGCAGAGTGCTGATCAAAGGAGGATGGACACATGAATAACATTGGATTAAGATTAGCTCTCTCAAATTAAAAGAATGCATTGTGTCTCCTTAAATTTATACAGTGGTTTATGGCTCTCGAACCAGGCCTGCGTGGGGGTGTTCCTCAGTGCTACATTTTTACATTTTGATACCTGAGTTAGCTGATAACTGGGCTACACTTGTTGCTTTTCCAGTCTGGTACATAGTAACTAAACCGCAGCAGATACTGAAGAAAGCAAGTTATTCCAGCTCCGGTCATGTGCAAAATGTACCCATCAGATTCTCATTTTTCTAAGGGGTGACAAGGTTGGCTTGTTTCTGTGTTGATTCTCCCCATGTTTGGTGATACTACACTTCTTGTGAACCATTTCTTAACTGTATGCCAATGGAGGACGTAGAGCCAGAGACTTGACCTTTAGGAGGACAGGAACCTACTGAAGTATCCTCAGTTAGGGAGGGAGGCTGTCAGCCCATTCTATACTGCAGTCAAATTCTGGAGCTACAGTACCATCATATCTGCATGGAGTATCATCTGGCCCTGAGCACCTAATTTTTTTTAAAAGCCATCAACCCAGACTCCAGTTTTGCATATTTGCAAAGGTGCAAATTTGTGCCTGCCCACATATAACTGCTCATGAAAGGGTACTCCACCAACTTGAATGTTTGTACCCTTACTGCACTCCTTTAGAGCAGGGAAGTGTGGTGCTAGAATCATCATTTTTAGGCTTGGTGGAATTCAATGTTGATTGTTTGGTAATTTCAATAATTAATAGCAATTTTTATTTTTAGGGTTTTTTATTTTTAATTATTTTAATTTTCACAGTTGCAGGACATTAAGGTGGAGATGGGTTGGATCTAGGGCAGTGCTGAAAGCGGGGCTGCAGGGGGTAGTCTGTACAGTTGTGAGGCCCAAGACACCCAGGCGCAAAGTGCAGGGGAGCATACAGTCCTGACCCACTGGCACCGAATTCCCCAGCCAGGGCTTCCAGGGCTTGCAAGGAGGAGGCCACCATGCTGCTAACTGGTTCCTGGTCCCAGGAGTGAGCCAGTGGGCTCCTTGCATAACCATGGACCCGATGACACCCGATCCCTGCTGATTATTATTGATGGATATATATAGAAAATGTATAATAATATTATTAATAATATTTTTGGTCATTTTCTATGTGTCAAGTGAAATCGATGTTTACCGATGACTAACAATTTAAATCAAAACCTGCCAACCCCATTTTATAGATGGTAACTGAGGCACGTTTTAGAGGTATTTAAATGCCTAATGATGCAGACAAGTACCTAGTGGAATTTGTGAAAGCACCTCACTCCCACCGAATTCAGTGGGGCTTAGGTACCTGTGTAGTTGTGAAAATCCCACTAGGTGCCTTATTAACCATGAAAAGTCTGACTTAAAATGACATGGCTAGCCTCACCCAGGAAGTTTGTGGCAACACAGGGAATTAAACCCACATCTCTCAAATCCTAGGCAAGCGCCCTAACCACTGGACAGTCCTTCCTTGTGGCTATTTTTCTGCCATGCTTACTTATGTTGAGCGATGCTTTACTCAAAGAGTAAATTTTAGTGGGTCTCTTTGTGGGTGAGGTGCTACTCAACACAAGCAAGAGTGGCCAAATCTATGGGTCAAACCCACATGTTAATTGAATTTTTACTTTTTTTTTAATCTTTATTTTTTTCCTGAGTTATTATGAACCAGAGAAGTGGTCTTGTGAGATGCAGCAGTTTAGATACACTTTCATAGTGTGTGTCTACATGGCAAAAAAACCAAACAAACATGGCAGCAAGTCTCTCAGCCCAGGTCTATAGGTGCTAAAAACAGATGTGTAGACATTCAGGCTTGGACTACGAAGCCCAGGGAAGTAAGTGGGTTTCAGAGCCTGAGCTCCAGCCTGAGCCAGAACATCTACACAGCTATTTCTAGTGCCGTAGCTTGAGCCTAAGTCTGTAGGCCCAGGCTCTGAGACTCACTGCCTCTGTGGTTATTTTTGGCACATAGACAGAGACACACCCATAAAATAGGGACAGAAGGCATCATTAGATCATCTAGGCTGAGCTCCTGAAATGACAGGCCATTGATTAGGTGAGATGCACCAGGAGGGTCCTAACAGGTGATCTACACCCCATGCTGCAGAGGAAGGCGAGAAACCTCCAAGGGCCCTGCCAGTCTGACTGGGGCAAAATTCCTTCCTGACCCTAAGTATGACAATCCGCTTGACCCTGAGCATGTGAGCAAGAGCCACTAAACAGGCATGGAAGAAAGAGGATTCTCTATATGGCCTCAGAACAGTGGTCCCAACGCAGTGCCCGCGGGCGCCATGGCGCCCGCCGAGGCATCTATGCGCACCCATGTACTGGCCGATGAACAAGCATCCTCTGAAATGCCACCGAAAAGCGGCGTCATCAAGAGGCATCATCGCTGAAATGCCGCTGATTTTCGGCAGCATTTCAACAGCGACGCCTCTTGATGTTGCTGCTTCTTGGCAGCATTTCGGCGGATGCTTGTTTGCCGGCCACGGTCCTCAGTGGCTCGTCGTCTGGCGCCTGCCACCCAGAAAAGGTTGGGGATCACTGCCTTAGAGAATTGGTCCAACCTCCCCTATGTCCCATCTCCAGCTGTGGCCAATCTCTGATACTTTGGAGAAAAGTACGGGGGAGGGGAAAATCTCAGAACACAGCTGTCCAATTGTGCAATGAATACAATTCCTTCCTGATTCCTGCAGGTGATCAGCTGAAGCCTTGAAGCATGAAATTTCATTATAGGTATTGTCTTAAGGCAGTGTTGCAGGAGTTATGAGCATGTTGAGGGCAATGCAGGCAATCCTGTTCTCCCTGTGCTTCATGAAATAAGGAGATGAACAGGAGATGAACAGATTCCAAGGCCAGAAGGGACCACCACAATTATCCAGGCTAATCCTGCCTCCTCACCCTAACATACAATAACATTCTGCATGGTGAATAGAATCAATACAGAGAAATATAAATTAAATAAAAGCAAAATAGATCAACTCAAAGGCCTTGCTTTTGTGGGTCAGGATTTATTAGCATCAACCAGTGCAGTAGCATGGGGAAATCTATACTGAGAAATTCTGGCCAAGATATATATTGAATTTGATGCCCGGTTTGTGATTGCTACTGTGTGCAAGAAAATTAAACCTCACTTTAGCTTATATTTCTAAACTAGAATGTTTTGTTCACTGAGTTACTCAGCCACACATTTTATGATTCATAATAATAATAATCAGTAATAATCTTTATTTCACCAGGCAAAAAACGAAAATAAGCTCATTTGCAATGTTGATTTTGCCTAGATAAAACCACTCTAAATTCAGGTTTCCTGGCAGCAAAATTCACCTCCCCGCATTACAGTGTATCTTAGGCCTCAATTCTGCAAATGCTTAAACATGATGCTTAAGTACATGACTAGACCCATTAAGGTTGTATTTAATTAACTGTGACTACTCAGGAGCTTTAAAGTAAAGTAGGTTCTTAAGTCTTTGCAGGATCAGAGCCTCACTCTTTCCCCAGCATGGACTAATATTACTGAGGCATTGTCAACACAAGGCATTCAAAAATCATGAGTCAAGCTACAAAAATCATGAGACTGGTTTAAAAATAATGATATTCTTTAAAATAATTAGTTTTGGGTTTTGTTTTTTGTTTTTTACCTTTCAGAGGGTGTACTTTTCTCCACCACCCTAAGGACTAGAAACTTTTGATTTTATCAATGAAAGCTGAGATTCTTACATATTCACATGAATCCAGGAGCTAAGGCTTCCTGCTTTTCTAGTCAGGATTTTCTTGACCCGGCCTTTTGGGTTATACTTACCTACACTTTACTGAATGTAAACTAGAGCAGTCACACAACATGTACCCTGAAATATATAGCTATAGATGTGCATGCACTGATATTTTTTTCTGATACATACAGTAACGGAACTCTCCACTGTGAAGAAAACCGTAAAGATATCTAAAAACCAAAGTTACTAAAAAGTACTTTGTTTGTGGACAAAGCTACGTGTAATTTGGCTACAACATCTCAAAGAAAATGCTACTACTAAGCCCTTCTGTAGAGCTTTTCGTGTCTGGATCTCAAAACTGCTTCACAAAAGCACCACCACACCCCTCAGAGATCAGTGAGTATTATGGCCATCTTATGGAGCCAAAAGGATTACAGAATTATGACCAAAACCATATAACTAGTAAATGAGAAATAGAACCTATGAATCCTGACTCTCAGTTCCCTGCTTGTCCCACCAAATAACATTTCTCCCCGTAATGGGGCTATCTAGGGAGCGAATCTTCCCCATACCGTCAAAATGCCCTTGGGCCCTCACTGGTGCAGGATGGTCACGATACTTTTTCTCCAGCTGAGGGAAACTAGACTGCACTCATCCTGTCTGTTGATGACTTGGCCTTAGTAATCTGCACCTTTGTGACTTCAAGACTTGATTAATCCAGTTCAGTTTTCATAGGTATGAACTTTAGAACAATGAGTCCAAAATGCAACACCGATTGCTGAAAGTACATCTCTCTAATGCATTTCTCACTGCAATGGCTGCTCTGTAGAACACTCGGTCAAATTCCAAGTTTCATTCCTGACTTTCAAGCTCCTCTGTGTAAGTGTTCCAGGCAACTTAGAGAATGCCTTTCTCTCTGATGACTGTCATCAGATGTTCGGCTATGTGAGACACCTGGTCACCCTAGTCAAGACTCTAAGGAGGAACTAGTCCCAACCTAGCCTCACTTTTCCCTGCCAGGAACACCTCCCTCATTGCTCTAGTCAGTACGTCCCTTAGGTCATAAAGCATTGCATGGGGGAGGAGCGGAATACAGTTACTGTTGAAGCTGGGAGGGGGAGAAACACACACATTGCTGGCAAAGTGGAGAGAGCAGGGGAGCTGCAGGGCCCATCCTCTTCAACTTGGCCCTCTGTCTCTGTCCAGATATACAGGCTGTCCCATAATCTTGCTGCTTTTACCTATGTAGCATTCCAAATATTTGGCCTTTTCAATGTGTCCCGGCTACCCCAGATCTCATTTATGCCCTCATCACCTTTGCACTATGACTGTAATCTCCTCCTCTCTGGCCTTGATGCCAGCCATGCCGTCTCCCTCAAATGCACTTAAAACATAAGCTGCTTGGCTTGTCACTCCAGTCACATCTTGGCATCCCTTCACTGGCTCCTCTCCTTCACCCCACCAAACACATGAACTTTGTCTTTGCTTTTAAGATCTTTCATCATCTAACCTCACCCTATCTTACAGACCTATCAATTTAGTGAGCTGTCAATGCCTGCCAAATATGGCAGCCAGCCTCAATTGCCTGTTTATCTGCTTCTTCTACAGGTACCTCCATGCTTTCTCCCAGGGCGCCTCATCAAAATTCTTAAATTCATAATCCCTTTTAAATCCCTCCTTCATGCATCCCTCTGTGGTAATAGCTACAAATCTGGCATTTGTCTGGCATTTTTTAAGCAAGTAGTGAGCTGAGACTGTGGCTTTTATGCTACTCTATTTTATTGTTAATTCATCATCTCAACTCCACCTCCTCTCATCTGTCTCATCCACCTATTCTGCCCTGTCTGAGACCTAGTTTGTAAGCTGTCTCGGTTGTGGGCCATCATCTTTAATAAATGTGCGTACAAAGCTTAGCATAATGGAGTTGTGATCCTTGAATGGTGTTCTTAGACGCTGCCATAATAATAATAAAAAAAACCTAATTAATTCCCACTTGGGGACACACCCTAATACCATACTTTTAAGGGAGCCAGAGGAATGCAGAGGAGATTTGTGGAGTCTATTTCTGGAATGGAAAAGGAGGCCAGGAAGGGGAGTATGGCAGGGCTGCGGTAATGAAGGCAGGGGAGGAAGAGTATTGGCTCAAACCCCCTATGACGTGCCCAAGATTATGTAGGAAGTTTGTAGCAGAGCAAAGAATTGAACCTAGAGCTCCAAAATCTTATTCCAGTAACTTAATGACAAAATTGTCCTTCCTCCTGCTGGGTGTTTTCTTTCTGCTCTAGCCCTGTTTCATAGCTTCTCTCCTGTCCTTCCCCCCACCCCTTTTTGCTTGCCCCCACTTTGTCTCCCTTTCTCCTTTGCATCATTCTGCAGTATATCCTCCTCCTCTCTGCACCAAGGATTTCTGTCCTTTTGTGCAGGCACTAATAAAGTGTATGCAGTGATCAGATACTGGAGTGAGTGGTACTACAGAAAAAGAAAAAATAGGAAGATGGTAAAATAAGTTCCTCAGGTATCCTGCTAGATGAAGCATGGATTTGTGTCTGCCAGTCAGGAAGAAATTGGTATGAATGTGGTAGTAGAAGTCTGTCAGCATCAAGATGTGGCAATGAGCACCAAGCTCTAAATCCAGGAGCCCCATATTTTCATAGTAATTAACATAGTTTTACTCACAGCAGAAGTGCACTGAATGCATAAATTTTCTGCTGGCTAATATATTAATCAGCAGAAAGGTTTTAATGTGATTTTTTTCCCTAATGTTATGTAATTTGATAGAGACTGTCTTCGGAAATACATTTATTTAACGCACTCAGCAAACATCCATGGTTTCATTTACTTATTTTTTTTAAAGAAATAGGGAGGACAATGTCTAAAACTTAAGTGAGTCTTGGGGTACGTCTTCACTACCCACCAGATCGGCGAGTAGCAATCGAATTCTCGGAGTTCGATATATCGCGTCTCATCTAGACGCGATATATCGAACTCCGAACGCGCTCCCGTCGACTCCGGAACTCCTCCACCGCGAACGGCGGTGGCGGAGTCGATGGGGGAGCCGCGGACGTCAATCCCGTGCCGTGAGGATGGGTAAGTAACTCGAACTCGCTATTCGCATAGCTGAAGTTGCGTACCTTAGTTCGACCCCCCCCCCCCAAGTGTAGACCAGGCCTTAGACTGTGGTAACATTAATGAGACCTCTGATTCTAGTCTATATGGGAGATCCAATAAACCAGGTTTGTTGGCCTTCATGCTTATGGCCATACCGATTAGTTTCTCTAATACATAGCTATCCCTGGAGCACAGATGAGGACTCAGGACTCTGGATGGAACATGTTTTCTGATATCCCTGGCACCATTACCAGTTTCTTGACTTGATTTGGTACTAAGGGGAAGATTTCCTTTTCCAATTCACACTAGAGCTCTCCAGTGCATATAACAGTAATAATAATAATACTTAGCACTTACATAATGCCTTCCGTTAGGGTAAAATGATGAAAAGACGGAAAAAAGTTCAGTTTCATTGATCGACTTAGGCTACATCTACACTAGAAGCATGGCAACTGCACTGATGCAGCTGCGCTGCTGTAGCGCTTCTGGTGAAGACGCTCTAAGCCAGCGGTCTCCAAGGCGGGGGCATTTAAATGCACCCACATCCTGGCTGGCGGTCGAGCATCCGCCAAAATTCCACCGAAATTCAGTGGCATTTGGTGGCGACGCCTCTCAATGATGCTGCTTGCCGCTGACAAGCAATGTCATTGAGAGGCGTCGCCGCCAAAATTCGGCGGCATTTAGGCAGATGCTCGACCGCCCTCACGGTCCTTAATCTGGCGCCCACCAGATGAAAAGGTTGGGGACCGCTGCTGTAAGCCAACGGGAGCTCTCCCATCGGCTTAATTACTCCACCTCCCACAGTAGCTATGTCGGCGGGAGAAGCTCTCCTGCCAACATAGCACTGTCTACACTAGCACTTATGTTGCTAAAACTTCCGTCGCTCGGGGGTATGGATTATTCACATCCTTGAGCAACGTAAATTATACCAAAGTAAATTTTAGTGTGGACAAGGGATTAGACAATGAGAGTCTGTAAAACTCTCTAATTAAAGAAGTTTAGCCTGACTTGGATTTGACATTGTATTTGTATTACACTGTTACCATTTATTTCTCATATTTGATATCTGAACAAATTATTATTTTGATTTGATCATCAGTCTTTTTAATAATTAATATCAAATGTGTGGTTCTTTGGTCTGTTACATTCCAAGCCTCTCTTTGAGGAATGTCTGAGCAACACAACCTCAGAGTTGTTCCTCAGTGCTGAAGATTACAATCCTCAAAGGACTTCAGAAACCTTAACTGATAATTTGCAGTCAATGTCTGCATCGACCTTCCATTGAGATCAACAAGAGCAGAATATGCAACAGAGATCCACACTGCAGAAAAAAGTTATCCTACATTGACTGTCTAATAAAAGGCAGCTCCAAAGCACAGAGAGGAAACAACCCAAGTTAACAAAGCAGGTATAAACCTGAGCTGTGTTTCCCCCATAGGTAGGTGAGGGAAGCTAGGGTCTGACCTAGGGCCCAGGAGCATTTTGCAATTGATTTCAGTGTGGGGGTTGAATCAGGAGCTGGAACATCACTGGCATGCTTCTTGGCGGAAAAGGAGAGAGCATGCCACAGAGTCAGAACGCCTCTTCTTTTGTGCAGTCTCCCCTTCCATGCAGATTAAGATCAACAGGGTAGAATAGGAGGATTGTGCTTACTTCAAAGCCTTCATAGCAATATACCCTAGATCCCCTTGGTATTAGCACTCAGTAATGATATTTCATTTCATTTAATGCAATCTAGAGGCCAAACATTGCACTCTTGTCATTTTGATAATTAGACCGATGGGCTAATTTCCAGAGGTGCTAAGCACTCATATGCCAGTGGAAGCTGCGGATGATAAGCCATTCTGAAAATCAGAATGTCTAATGTCCAAGTCATTACTCAGAACTGGAATGTCTGCGGGGTTGTCTACCCTTGAAATGCTACAGCGGCAAAACTGCACCGCTGTAGATAATCCCATTGGCATAGACAATCCCCCCTGAGAGGTGGTAGCTAGGTAGATGGAAGAATTCTTCAATCAACCTAGTACTGTCTGTGTTGGGGGTTCAGCTGGTTTAACTATGCTGATCAGGGTGTGGATTTTTCAGACCCCTGAGCGACATAGTTAAGCGAACTTAATTTTCTAGAGTAGATCAGGCCTAACTCTTTTTAACCTTGCATTCATACTGATTCTTTAAATCAAGTTGATGGACAAAGTAACCTGGACACGCTTATGTAGAGCAAAATCTTTTATATAATACCTGAGTTTTTATGTTACTTAAAATTTTTATCTATATTGGCCCTGTACGTATAACTTTTTCCCTTTCCTTTTTCCCATGTGTCACCTTATCAATATGTCTAAAAAATTAAAAATCAAATCACTTAAAGCAGGGGCGGCTCTAGAAATTCCGCTGCCCCAAGCAGGGCGGCACACCGCGCCGCTCGCGCCGCCCTTCCCCGGTCCCGCGGCCGGGGCAGAAGTGCCTGCGGACGGTCCTGTGGTCCCGCGGCTCCGGTGGAGCATCCACAGGCATGCCGGATGCCAAATGCCGCCCTGCCAGGACAATGCCGCCCCACGCGCCTGCTTGGCGCGCTGGGGTCTGGAGCCGGCCCTGACTTAAAGAAAAGCAGCTTACAGCAAAAAACATCAGTAGTTTGCAGAGAACCACCTGTAGCTCTGTGTTTCCAAAATGCCCCTTTATATGACCCCATAACACCTGTACTGAGAATCAAACAAACCCTACTTGCTAGCAGTTAAAGTGATTCACTTTAAAATAACATGATGGATGCCTAACTGGTTAATTACAGAATAAATAATTCAATAGGGTGAGAGGAAGGAAGGGAAAAGGTTAAAAGGTTCCCTATGTGTGGTGTTTCCTTGCGAGAGGTAGTGAAATCAGTGAGTAATACTAGTAACCATCATTCTAATGAACAATTGAGGCATATGTCATGATGTCTTTGGTGAGTTTCAGTATGTTTCTGAAACTTAAGAAGCATAATTATTATTGGAATAATTGGGTTGTTCTGTTGAAAGATAAGCTTTAGATTAAGTTTCCGAAATGGCCGTATGGGCTTGCTCTGTTTCAAAATATCAGTTTAAAAACAGGAGGGAATTTTCACTTTTAAAAATACCTACCCTTTTAACATAGTTACATACCCACCAGTAACACTAAGCAGCAATTTGATTGGAATCTCCATAGCAAGAGCATTTGGCCATCAGCTCTTGTTCTTCTTGGCTATATGGTTATCAAGTGTTTTGTTGTCACTTAGCCAAGCCATAGTTAACTCTCTTATTCTCTCCTCAGAAATCAGTCCGTCCAGCCCCATAATCATTTTTCACTGGTCTGTTTTCAATCCTCCTCTATTCATTACTATCTTTCTTCTACTCAGGTGTCCACACCTGAAGGCAGTATTCTAGGTGTGGATTCTCCACAGCTGAACAGAGAGAGATTATTGCCTCCTTGCTGCATTATATGATGCCTCTGCTTATGAATCCCAAAATTGCATTACCCTTCTATGGTGCCATATCACATGATAAGCTCATGGCCAATATACATTCTCACTCTCTGTTTATGCAGCAGTACTCCGATATACTGCAGAATTCGTGCAACCAGTTTGTCCCCAGAAATGAGCTGGGCAGATTTTCACCCTTCCTACATCCCTCTCTACTAAATTCTGCTGCCTGTAAAGATTCATAAGAGAAGAGGCAAGTGCTGCTACTACCTTAATTGTTGTCCTGGTCCTACAACCTATATTTTATTCACATTAAACAGTACCTCAGAAATTTCCCCAAACCATAAATAGAGATGCATTCATCCTACAAATCTCAGGTGTTGAACACTCCGAAGTATGGGCATCTGGCTCTAAGGTTTTAGGTTGTCCAGTTATAAAGATGGGGACCATGTGAAAAATTCAGATGCAGATTCAAGTCTTGAACCTCCCCAAATTTCAGTTGGTGCAAAACCGTGTGTCTGATTCTCTGCCTATAACTGAATCTTCTCCATTTGTTCATCCAATGCGTTCTACGCAGCTCTAATTATCTGGCCACTGTAAAAGATTTCTGAGACTCTGGATATGGAAAATGACTTTTTAGTAGTTAGATTTACTTTTTAAAGCAAACTTCTGTATCTATAAAGCTTTGGTTAAAGAAAGCAGCCAGCCTGAAGCTGTATTAATCCTGCTGAAATACCTCTGAAATAGTTCAAAACAAATGCCAATATAAGTTTTTAAGGTAATTCTCACCTCCATTCAATAAAGTGACATTTGCAATTCAAATCATATTTATTTCTGCTTCACTGAACTTATGGGCACAGCACACACACAAGGCACATGGACAAAATTTGTCGTCCTTTGACAAGTTTCATTCAGACACCTCCTGCTGGAGGTTTAGAAAATGTAATTTTTAATATCCAGTTAATAATGATGGAAAATTACCACATTCAATAAAACTGTCTGAAAATTACTATCTTTCTGGTTATCTGTAATTAGTCATTTGTAGAGAGTGGCTGGGTAATTCAAGATGACCTACAAGTAATTGCAGGAAACAGCTCATCACTTACAGACTTCACAATGAGCAGTGATGAAAATTAACATGGAAGATAAACTCTCTCCCTTATTGAAATTTAAATGAGAGCTAATGTGTCCTGAATTGATAGAACAGAAAACAAAAATAAGAAAAATGTTACGTCAAAGCCATGTGGTATCTCCAGTGTTCTTAAAACAAATACATTTACATTTAAAACATATACAAGAATAACCACTTACATTTAAATTCTTTTATTTTATTTATTTTTTTACATCTCCAGTAGCCCCCCACTAGGATCCTTATTAAGCAAGATACTTATGGATGTGCTTAAGTACCTTTCTGAATCAAGGCCTAAAGCACTTCATTTATAAATATCTTTAATACACAACTGCAAATCAGCTAGAACTTTCGTGAGTGCACCTAGCTTTGGTTAAAATGCTTTCTGTTAAAGGGGACCTGTACAGGTAAAATATAGGGTTCATGCCCTTTTTTAGATCTATGAGATATACGAAGAAAGCACACAAGTTTTTGTTTGTTTGTTTGATTTTTTTTCGTAAGAAGATGTGGAGGGGGTTGTGACTATTTTATTTATTCTTTTGAATATGTTATAAGTTTAGGTTTTACTTACTTTCACTCTATAGTGACTGGTGAACTAGTGACATTATGACATCACGAATCAAGAGACTGAGCTATTATGAGGGGAAAGGATTTTTTGCAAAGCTGACTGAAAAATGAAGAAACCGTTTCATGGGGAAATACAGAAATTTATAAACTGGTTTCCATCTTTCAGGGTTTGAAATGGACCCATTTTCTGTGACCCTTTCTGTGAAATTTTTATCAATATTTTTTTCAAAGTTCGGAATCATTACCAAACATTTTCATTTGCCAAAGAGCACTTGGAAGCAAGGTCATCTTTGTCAGTGTTTCAGCCCCCTTGCTCTTTTGGGCTCACAACAGGGAAGCGGAGCCAGGGATGACAAGATTTGACATTCCTGATATTTCTGAGTCTAAAAACAAGCAGAAAAAATTATGTAAAACGACAGATAAAACAAAAAGACCCTTTCCAATGTTTATGCTTTGTAAACAATGAGAGAGGGGCACAAAATCCAATTTTCAAAAATAAGTTGCTGGTAGGGTGACCAGATGTCCCGATTTTTATAGGGACAATCCCGATATTTGGGGCTTTGTCTTATATAGGCTCCTATTACTCCCCTCCCCCATCCTGATTTTTCACACTTGCTCTCTGGTCACCCTAGTTGCTGGGCACCATAAAGTTATCTGTTAAGTGAGGCTTCCAGTTCCAGTACTGTTGAGGTACAAGCTTCTAATCATCTACTGTATGCCTGTGCGAAGGCACACATACACTCTTAGTGGATTGTAAGGAGGGTTTTTATGGGCTTCCAGGAGCAATTTTGTAGGGAGGTGGCATGACTGATGAAATCTGCTCTTTGTTGCTCACATTTTCAGAGGTGATATGTCAGCTAGTGCTCCACAGCCTTAAAGGGATATGTCTTCTAACCTACTGGAGTGTTTAAGCAGCACATATGCAGACTTTAGAGCTAGGGTTACCAGATAGCAACTGTGGAAAAAATGGGACAGGGTGGGTTAATAGGCGCCTATATAAGAAAAAGTCCCAAAAAACAGGACTGTGCCTTTAAAAATGGGACATCTAGTCACCCTATTTAGAGCTATATATCTAATGTTATCAAATCCACAACTGTGATACCAAATGATGATCAGATTCATATATTCTGTAAGTGTACTATTATTATCTGTGCAGCACATATTAAGCAAGGCAAGCATGACTTTAATTTATAGCTAGTACTGACTTGCTCCATTTTCAGCTTAGTATCCATCCTGCTTAAAGACAACCTACATCTTTCTCTACTCAGTTAAGTAAAAGGGATGATACTGGTGTATTAGAACCTTTGGAGAATGGAAAACATATTTTAGCTGTCTTTCCACATTCCCCTCCTGGCCTGACAGATTAATTATGATATTTTCCAGCAGGTGACAGGTCTTATTCACACAAACACACCAAAATAATTGCATACAGCAGGTCTGATAAACATGAATGGAACCCTAACTGTATTGAATTATGTCACCTTTCCGGAGGGTGCAGACCATCTAACCTATCTCCAGAAATATCCATGTATCACATGGACATCTTCAGACACAGAAAGCTATGTTGAAGAATAGCAGCCTCATTGGCACTGTACTTCTTTAAAATTATTTCTATCTATCTGAACTAACACTGTTCATTTTACAGTTGTGCTAATTGAAATCCAAATTCTTTCAAAAATCCACATGAGGAGGCTGGGGCTGAGCTTATTAAAAGTATTATCCGCGTGTAACAATTGTCAGGCTTTTACATGGTAGATGACCTGCTGAAACTCAGGGCCTTTCTGTACTTTTCAGTACAAAGCTGAACATTAACTATTTAATGGTTTGAACTGGAGAGATGCAGAGGATCAACCATTCATGTTGAGTTGTGAGTGCTCAACACCTCTCAGGGTAGATTAGTGACAAGATAAAATAAGGGAATGTTGAAGCTCAGTGGTAAAAAAAAAAAAACTACCCTTCTGGAAAGGAGACTGCAACTTTAGAATACTGCCACTGTGAAAAAGGAAAGGCTAGGAATAGACAATACTACTGGCAGATGTCCTAATTGTAGGGCACAGTGTCTCTTTGCTAATATGATCAGATGCTGAAGGATAAAAGACTGAAAATGTTTATGTGAAAGGTATATCAATCATACTTATACAGTTATCCTTTACTGCACAGTATTATTTTGTGGAGAAACTAGCACTCAAAATGATCTCACTGGGGAAGTAGTGGTTGAGCTCCCTGCAGAGACAGCCCCTCAAAATCTAATTGTGATGGTGGCTTTTGTGGTGGGGATATCTGTTTGCCAGGTATTGAACTGATGTCATTTCTCACAGGATGCTAAATTGTCCAGTTTTTGAAAAAAGAGAATGCTGCATACTTACTTTGTAGGTATCATCTAATATAAACTGTGGCCTAAAAAATATTCCACTAAAGCAGCCAGTGAAAAAGAATCTCACACGTAACATAGCCCCCAAAATGTTGACTTTCGTTTACTATAAAAAATGTATTTCAAGGATATTTGATTAATAATAAGCATTACCCATACACTACTGACTATTTTTCATGAATTGCAATTGGAGTCTCCAGTTCAGACTTTCTCAGAGAAAGTGGAGGGTAAAATGAAAGTAGCTTTTGTGGAGAAAGTTTACAGAACAAAATGTTCAGATGGTGCATCAAGTAAATCCTTCACCACAAAGCCAAGATAGCCCCCAAGAAAAATAGAAGTGCCACATCTTGTTCCAAAACAAAATGTAAGGGCTCATAGCTTGGAACACCTGATCAAAATTAACTGGCATTTTCCCCTTCACTTTCCTAGTTCCCAATTACAAAATCATAAGAACTGCATTTTAGAAGGGACTTTTACATTAGAACAAAGGTGATGGGAGAACATTGGGCTCTGTGCAGGAATCGCTGCGTAAAATGCTATGGCCTTTGTTTTGCGGGTCAAACTAGAGGATCCTGATGGCCCCTTCTGACCGTATGAATTTAAAAACATTTAAACAACAAAATCTACTCAGCTACTACCTTTGAGTGTTCCCTTTGCTGTTGCTTAGGATATTTATGTTTTAATAAGGACATTCTACCTCATAGCTCAGTTTCCAATTCTGACTGACCCTGCATTCAAGACATAATCCTGTGTTTATGTGATCACAGCCAGATGTTCTGGAAATGACTGAGATTGCCAGCCGCAAGCCTTCAAAAATCAAAGGTCAGGCTCCACAATATTGTGATTCACCCGTGTGTTGCCAGAAGACAGGATACTGGGCTAGATGGACCATTGGTCTGACCCAGTATGTCTGTTCTTATGAAAACTGTAGAAATAGACCAGATCATCCTCTCCAAGATGGAAAATGTACAGTTTCCAATGCCAGAAGGAAGTCAGAAGTCTGACCTCCTGTGTAACATAGGCCATAGAACGTCCCCAAAATAATTCCTAGAGCAGATATTTCAGAACAACATCCAATCTTGATTTAAATATGGTCGGTGATATTGGATGTGCCAAATTTGAGAGACATTGCGACTGGGCACTTAGATGTCACAACGCCACTCAGATTTGGCCTGGCTGCTCTTCCATAATGATGGGGAGGATTGTGGGGGCAGCCAGGCAAAATTTCTGTGGCTGGCATTGCAACTTGGCACACAAGTTGATGATGGACAGGCGGCTGGGCCAAACCTGAGTGGCACCGTGACCCTGTGTACCCAGTTGCAATGCCACTCATCACTCAAATTTAGCCCGCACCATTTGAGTGCGGCATGGGTGATGGGAGTGAGCAGAGCCACTGGGCAGCCAGGCTCAGGAGAAGCCATCCTAACCTAGGACAGAAGTGGAGCACTCCACTGCACCATCCTTAACCCACCCATTGCTTTCTCATAGACTCATAGACTTTAAGGTCAGAAGGGACCATTATGATCATCTAGTCTGACCTCCTGCACAATGCAGGCCACAGAATCTCACCCACCCACTCATGTAACAAACCCCTAACCTCTGTCTGTTATTGAAGTCCTCAAATCATGGTTTAAAGACCTCAAGGTGCAGAGAATCCTCCAGCAAGTGACCCATTCCCCACACTGCAGAGGAAGGTGAAAAGCCTCCAGGGCCTCTGCCAATCTTCCCTGGAGGAAAATTCCTTCCTGACCCCAAATATGGCAATCAGTTAAACCCTGAGCATGTGGGCAAGACTCACCAGCCAGACACCCAGGAAAGAATTCTCTGTAGTAACTCAGATCCCACCCCATCTAACATCCCATCACAGACCATTGGGCATATTTACCTGCTAATAATCAAAGATCAATTAATTGCCAAAATTAGGTTATCCCATCATACTATCCCCTCCATAAACTTATCAAGTTTAGTCTTGAAGCCAGATATGTCTTTTGCCCCCACTACTCCCCTTGGAAGGCTGTTCCAGAACTTCACTCCTCTAATGGTTAGAAATCTTCATCTAATTTCAAGTCTAAACTTCCTAGTGTCCAGTTTATATCAATTTGTTCTTGTGTCCACATTGGTACTGAGCTTAAATAATTCCTCTCCCTCCCTGATATTTATCCCTCTGCTATATTTATAAAGAGCAATCATATCTCCCCTCAGCCTTCTTTTGGTTAGGCTAAACAAGCCAAGCTCTTTGAGTCTCCTTTCGTATGACAGGTTTTCCATTCCTCGGATCATCCTAGTAGCCCTTCTCTGAACCTGTTCCAGTTTGAATTCATCCTTCTTAAACATTGGAGACCAGAACTGCACACAATATTCCAGATGAGGTTTCACAAGTGCCTTGTATAATGGTACTAACACCTCCTTATCTTTACTGGAAGTATCTCGCCTGATGCATCCCAAGACCACATTAGCTTCTTTCACAGCCATATCACATTGGCGGCTCATAGTCATCCTGTGATCAACCAATACTCCGAGGTCCTTCTTCTCCTCTGTTACTTCCAACTGATGTGACCCCAATTTATAACCAAAATTCTTGTTATTTCCTTCACCTTCTGCCCTGTTGCGGACTCCAGACTCACAGAACACCCTCTGGTGGAATATGGAAGAGGGAGAGTGGTGTTGTGGAGCCTGCTAGCCCACCATCTGACATGGGAAGAATCAGATCTGGAGACAATCCAGGACAATGCTACTCATTTAAGCATCATAACACCTCTCTGATGGAGGTATATATTATTATACCCATTTATCAGATGGGCTAACTGAGGAACAGAGAGGATAAGTAACTTTCCTAAGGTCACACAGCAACTGAGTGACAGAGTCAGAACCACTTTTTCATCTAGCTGAAAATGAATGGACAAGTCTCCCAATTTTTTCTTAAAGGGCACGATAATCTAATTTGCTGCACTCCTCTTGGGACTGGGAAGTGACCTCCAATCAGTGGTATTTAAATACCAAGACTCAGCACCTGATTTTATTAGCTCCCACATTCAGCTTAGCCCTGGGGAAGTGCATGGGCATTTCTGTTGTCAATCATGTTATAAAGTCATATGTTGAGTCATATGAAGATATCAAGGTCACTTTTGATTCAACATACACAAGAAATGTTGGCAGTACATTAATGGAAGCCATTTTGTTACCTGGCAAGTCTATCTACAAGTGTGCACTGAAAGTATATTATTTACTGCTGGCAGTGTAATTATAGACTTTAGAACATGTTCAGTGCCTTGACTTTATCACACTAGACTGTGATAGGCTTTAAAAAAGAGAAGGTTCGAGAGACTAGCTACGTTATGAAAGAGAGACTGGCCTAATGCTTTTGACAGAATTGTTAGTGCTTTCTGGCAGATGCTAGATTGACAGTGCAGTACTGGAGATTGAGGACTAGTCTACACTAGAAGCTCTACATTGGCAGAGCTGCCCCAATGCAGCTGCACCGAATTAGCGCAGCTAACTCCACCTCCGCGAGAAGCGGTAGCTATGTCACCGGGAGAGTATCTCCCACAACATAGCGCAGGTGTGGACAGCTCTTAGGTCTCTGTAACTTGCATCACTTGGGGTTTGTGATTTTTTTCACACCCCCAAGCGACATAAATTATATCGATTTAAGTGGTAGTGTAGACCTGATAGATAGGCAACACTGTGCTGGCTTCTCCATGTTGCCTAACAGCTTTTTTCTGGAAAGGGACCAGGTGAAAAGTCAGTCAGTCATTTCTCTTCATGATCTTGGCATCTCTGCTGACATTTGCCAGTAAGACTTTCTTTTGTGATGCGAACATTTGTCCACCAGGGACTGAACTCAAACCACAAAATCATTTGGCATACCTCACCAAAACAGCCATTAGATGCTAAAGACTATCAGCCACTGCATAGATCTGAAACAGTGATATAGCGGTGAAAGGCCTCAGTACCCCATGCCTAATCTTTTGAGCCATTCAATCCCTCTCAGGTTTGTTGTTTAATCCAGTGAGTTTGTATGAGAGAGGAGGAGTTTGGTGGCGCGTGTGTTTAACCAAACTGGTTAAAGTTAATTGGTTAATCACCTTTTGTGATGATGAAAAAGAGTAAGAACAATAACTGACACATGGCTTGTCAGTCAAACAGACTGATGTGTTGCTAAACTGGAAACCCAGGTTTGTGAATGAATTCCAAATATGCCCTTCTCTAGCCAGTAGAGACTAGGAATCCTAAGATATGATACGGGGAAAGGCACAGTATGTAGCCATTTCTAGTGTTTCTTCTGTGTTTGGACAAATCTGAGGGCTTGTCTACACTGCTGCTTCAATTGATACAACTTACGTGGCTCATGGGTGTGAAAAAGCCATGCCTCTGAATAACATAAGTTACATTGATTTAGGCTTTGTCTACACTACACAGATTTTAGCGACACAGCTGTGCCGATAAAAGGTGCACAGTGTAGCTACTGTTTGTCAGTAGTTGTTTGCATCTGTGTTGGTCCCAGGATATGAGAAAGAAGAGGTGGGTGAGGTAATATCTTTTATTAGAGCAATTTCTGCTGGTTAAAGAGACAAGCTTTTGAGCTCCACAGAGCTCCTCTTCAGGTCTGGGACAGGTAATCAGAGTGTCACCACTAAATACAATCTGTTCTACCATGTAGTTAGCTGTGGCCCAACTGCTTTTCTTTCCCAGACCAGAAGATATTACATCATCCACTTTTTTTCTCTCATGTAAAAGTTGTATCATTTGTGGAGTGCAGAAAGGGAAAGGTAGGCACTTACGTTCATAATGTATGAATCCCATATATTACTGGCCTGTTGTGGAGGAGGGATTTGCCCCATAAATCTCCTGCCTGGATGCTATTTGTACCCTTCTACAACCTTTTTAGATCAGTAACTGATTTTGAATGAGAACCAGTTTTTCTCTAACATCCTCCACACTTAACCAGCCTCCAAGGAGGAAAGTTCTGTAGCTAATTTAGATACCACTCACCCCTCAAACAGATTACAATACTAGATCCAGCGGAAACTGTGAAGAATGAGGGGCATTTGGGTATTATTTTAACCAAAAAAACCGCGTAGCTCAGTTTTCCCTCTCATTTTGTAATGTTACCCACTGGTTATGAATGGACTAATTTTTTTTTCATGGGATAGGGAATGGGTCAGAGTTACATAGGTGGGTCTGAGTTGGTATGAATGAACTACCAAGAATTGTTTACGTATGAATAGGGTTGCATTGGAGCTACAATGGAAGACAAGTGACTGGACATTAACTTTTAACAACTGGCAGCCAAGGGAAAGGAAATGTGGAAGCAGCTTGACTGGAACTGGAAACAAAGGAACAATTCTGACCCTCCTATGTGAGCACTTGGGTATCAGAACTCTTTCCATTCTAGCCTTAGGACACTTCAATACTGTATTCCAGTTGACTCAGGCCAGGTCTACGCTAAAAAGTTAGGTTGACTCAGTTACGTTGCTCAGGAGTGTGAAAAATCCACAGCCGTGAGCAACATCATTAAGTGACCTAACCCCCAGTGTTTCTTTCATCAACCTAGTATCACCTCTCATGGAGATGGATTAACTTCAGTGATGGGAGAAACCCCCCTCCCCATTATTGTAGTGAGCGTCTACACTGAAATGCTACAGCAGTGCAGCTGCAGTGGTGCTGTTGTTACAGTTTAAGGGTATGGCTGCACTTGCAGCTGTACAGCACTGGGAGTTAAACCTGTCTTTGTACAGCTGAGTAGGGAAAGCGCTGCAGTGTGGCCACACTGACAGCTGCCAGCGCACTGTCATGGCCACATTTGCAGCATCTGCAGCGGCAATGGGAGCGGTGCATTATGGGCAGCTATCCCAGCGTTCAAGTGGCTGCAACGTGCTTTTCAAAAGAGTGGGCTGGGATGGAGTGTGACAGGGAGTGTGGGGGAAAGAGAGAGTGGATTTTTGGAGCCGACACTGTGTCAGTGCCCTGCCTTGCAAGTTCCGACATAAGAACATAAGAATGGCCATACCGGGTCAGACCAAAGGTCCATCTAGCCCAGTATCTGTCTACTGACAGTGGCCAATGCCAGGTGCCCCAGAGAGAGTGAACCTAACAGGCAATGATCAAGTGATCTTTCTCCTGCCATCCATTTCCATCCTCTGACAAACAGAGGCTAGGGACACCATTCCTTACCCATCCTGGCTAATAGCCATTTATGGACTTAACCACCATGAATTTATCCAGTTCTCTTTTAAACGCTGTTATAGTCCTAGCCTTCACAACCTCCTCAGGTAAGGAGTTCCACAAGTTGACTGTGCGCTGCGTGAAGAAGAACTTCCTTTTATTTGTTTTAAACCTGCTGCCTATTAATTTCATTTGGTGACCCCTAGTTCTTGTATTATGGGAATAAGTAAATAACTTTTCCTTATCCACTTTCTCCACATCACTCATGATTTTATATACCTCTATCATATCCCCCCTTAGTCTTCTCTTTTCCAAGCTGAAGAGTCCTAGCCTCTTTAATCTTTCCTCATATGGGACCCTCTCCAAACCTCTAATCATTTTAGTTGCCCTTTTCTGAACCTTTTTTAGTGCCAGTATATCTTTTTTGAGGTGAGGAGACCACATGTGTACACAGTATTCGAGATGTGGGCGTACCATGGGTGTACCCCACCCCTCTCTCACTCACTGAAAGCAAACAGTGGCTGATAAGCAGCCTCCCCGAAACGGACCTCTGCTCCCTCCCTCCCGCGTGCCATGCCGCTTCTCTCCACAAGCCCCATCCCTCCCCCTCTCTTCAAGCAAGCACTAGCTGTGGGCGTTCCAAAGGGAGCCTCCTGCCTCTGCTTATTCACAGCAAACAGTAGCTGTGTTTGTTTTTTTGATAAGCAGCTTCGGGAGCCCGGAGTTCACAACAAAACAAACAGAGGCATCACAACAAAACAAAGAGAGTAATCTTTACTTAAAAGGATTATGGGAAGCTTCCGGAGGTCAGTTACAGCGTACTAAGATTATTCCCTGTTTACACTGGCACCCCAGCACTGCAGCAGCAGCGCTATACTCTTTATTCCTCTCGTGGAGGTGGAGTACAAGCAGCGCTGTAGCCAGGGAGATACAACGCTGTATGTGCCTTGCCAGTGTGGACGGGGAGTGAGTTACAGCGCTATAAAGCCACTAACAGTCCTGTAACTCTCAAGTGTAGCCAAGGCCTAAGTATAGACATAAAAGCTGCCTTGGTTTGAAAAGGCTGTACAGTGTCCCTGCAAGCATCTGCTGATTGCATAGCTTCCCAAAGGGGTAAATCTGTAACCAGTGTTCCTGTTCTTTTGGACTGGCTGGAAGAGCCAAGGTGAGAAATGGGGGTGCTAAAGTCAGTGGTGTGGCAGGGCCAGAGGGCTCCTCCTTATAAAAAGTGGAGTCCTAAGCCCAGCACTAAAGGGTATTCTTCCACAGAGATTGTCTAAAGAGTGGAGGCAAAGTGTGCCCTTGTGGATCTATAGACAAAGACATTTGACTTTTGGGACAACAAAACAGATCAACAGCACAGACTGAACTGTTCCCTGCAACTTGCCACATTCCTTAAAAGGAAGTTATTTTATTTGCTGCAGATAAAATGCAGGATGAAACTTTAATTATTAATTCCAGAATTGAATCAAGAAACACTATTAAAATCATTGTCATCTATAAAACAGCTAATAAAAACCCACTTCATTTATTATTTGTAAGACAGCAGCGGTTAGCGACCCCAACCAATCAGCGCCCAATTGTGCTTGTTGCTGTATCTACTCAGAGCAGGAGGCAGTCCCTGCCCCAGTGAGCTACACAGTTGTCTTTCAGGTTTACCGATAGGGAACTGAGGCACAGAAAGATTAAGTGACTTGCTCCAAATCACACAAGAGGTCTGTGGCAGTGACAGATCTATTGAGTCTCAGTGTAGTGACCTAAACAAATGCAACAAAGAATCCTGTGGCACTTTATAGACTAACAGACGTTTTGCAGCATGAGCTTTCGTGGGTGAATACCCACTTCTTTGGATGCAAGTCAAACAAATGGTCATCTTTCCTTTCACTCATTTCCTCCTGAATTTTTACATGAGTGATTACTTCATGCCAAGTACTAGTCTCATTGAGGAAAATGGCAAAACTCCCATTGCAGAGTGTTGACCCTTAAAACATAATTGGCTGAAAAAGCTTTTACTTTTCTTTATTTCTTTCTTAAATTGGCCTGTAGACAATAATTTTAAGACTAGTAACTAATTATTTACAGGAGGGACAAGCTTTATTTCCAAAATGTGATGATTTGTTTTTAAGGGTACTGTATATGATTGTCAGTAAGTCACCTAACCACAATTACATTCAGGCAACTGGTTTATTGATGAGATTCACTAGTTCCACTGGCATGTTGGAACGGGTCTGATCCTGACTTTAATGGGAGTAGGAACAGACCTGATCTATGTTTACTAGTTTCCTGTTTAATTTGTTGTTTGGCAGAGTATAAAATACCTCAGAGTTCCACAAGATGTCAGTAGAAAAAGAATAAAGTTTTCTTTGTAGCCTCTGTTTATACTTGTTTGTACATGGCAAAAGTGAAACAGAATATCTGTTTTGCACCTAAAGATTAAAGAACATACTGTTATTTCTAAGAAGAGTCCAGATTTGCTTTCAGGCAGCCAGTAGGGCAGGGAAAGAGGAGACACAAATACATCAGAACATGCAAGGAGGCTGATTATTTTAACTTTTGTCCCATAAAACCTTCACCCAGCAGGTTTTATTTTCTTACTTGCTGTTATAATTACCATAAAAGTTGAGATCCTTTAAATACTTTGGGAACTTGGTTTATCAAACATGTCAGGCTAAATGGATCAAAAATGATGAAAACAAATTAAGAACAAGTTACAATGAAAACAATATACAAATACATTACATTATGAGGGCTCATATCGAAAAATCCTAACACTGGACTAGTAGGTTTCTAATCATGTCAAGAGAGAATAAATAACAGTGAATTATAGGGCTATAATTTCATTAGGGGTTTGTGCCAGCATCATAAATCATGAGAGTGAAGCTCAAGGAGACTCAAAAGATTAAATGCAGCTGTTTCTTATTTTATATCATGTGTGGCTCTAAATTCAGATCTGTACCCTGCCCAGGTTCCCAAGGAGAGCTTCTTTCACCTGCTTATGTACGCACTTCTGCATGCGTCTCTGCTAATCCTTTTTTGGCTCCCGTCTCCTTTTTCTCACACTACTGACTGTTTCTTGCTAGCTTTCTACTCCCAGTGTATCACTCGTTTAACACATTAGTACTGTTGTACTTTCTTCATTGCTGGAGCACACTTTCCCTGTCACTTTAGTGGATCTGACTGGCTCAGTTTCATAACTCACAGCTGGGTATGACAGCCTGTTCATGGTTAATATCAACAGTGCACTAGAGGGAGCTAGAGGATAACATGATGCCAGCCAAATTATAGTAAGGGATTCCAGCCACGTAATTAATCAAGAAGAGGTAATGTGGACAGGCAGACCTGATAAATGGAAAAACGTTTTTCTTGTTTTACCTTAAAAAACACATCAGACAGATTTTATTTGGGGACTCTGACATGGGTCTTCAAAATATGATTGGCTGATTTTCAATATTTGCTGGCATGACATCAAATTAATTGGTAGCACTGCCTTACACCCATGATAGCCCTGTATGAGGGGTCACAGGTGGAGCAGAGAGGCAGTGGGGTCTTTGTGCCCTCTACAGCCTGCAGAGGGGTTTCCATGGCAGGCCCATGTAGGCCAACACAGAAGGGCTACTAGAGACCCAGGGCTCTTCCACATAGATAGTGGAGAGGGTGTACAGCTGGTGTTCCAGCTTCTAGGTTGAAATAAAGAAGTGAGAAGTTATGCCACAGTTTTGTGGTGGTCCATTCTGTTCTTCCAAGTCCCTGTGGAGTTCCATGTTCAAAGCTTGATTGATTACTCTGACTTTTTGTGGGTTAGGAGCCCACATTTACCTCAAGCATTTACTTTCCCGTACTGTAACTGGTGTGGTAATGAATATAGGAAATAGGGGTATTTATTTTAACAATGTATCCTCTGGTTTAATTTTTAAAGGGATTTTCAGTTCAAGTAATCACACTATCCGTAGAGCATCTTATTGCTTACGATATCTAAAGCTTGCATTGCTTTTACAATTAAGTTATTTGATTTAATTACTGGAGGAAATATTATGTTTTGTAGTACTTGTCTATAAGAAAGACGCCACACAACAACTAAGTAATGGATGTATTGGTTATTGTGAAATAATGCTAACAACTTTACTATAAAGTTTATGGGCAGAACCTTAGCTGGAGATCAGGACCATTATCTCTCAAGAAGGGGTGGAAGTGTCCCTAGAACCCAAATAAATCTACAGAAAATAAGAATACGTATCCGAAAAGCTTTCATTGAATAGTAGGAGGAAAACACAAGTAACTTACATGGCCCCTGCAAGATATTATGAAGTTCTAAAGGCATCTTTGCATTTTTAAAGCTTTATATTCACACATTTTCCTTTCTGGTGAAACATACGTATTCTCAGATGTCATGAAATACGTAGATAGAAATGGATGTGGTGGGAGAAACAGCAAGGGAGATAAATTATATTGTTATGGCGGAAGGCACCAGATGGTGCTGTTACATGTAGTCCTATGGTTCTTTTCCTTAGTATGTGAGCACTGTTCAGTCTTGGAAGAAATGCTACATTGTTTTTATTTTTGTGATGTCATTTCTCATTGGAGGGGCTGTTGCAAATGGCAGAAGAATTTGTTCTCTGTCATCATGTCAGTAACTAGAGTCACGGCTCGGGGCAGAATTGCTTCTTAGGAACTGAGCGTTAGTGTTTGGGCTGAGATTCCTGTGCGCTGTTTGTGGCACCTCTGTCTCAGAACTGATGTATATAGTTTAAAATAAATAGGTTGCACTAAGATGACACCCCTACTCTGTGTCACTGATTTCTCTTTCAATAGGGTACTGATCTGTAGACATTTGCTACTGCTTAGTAGAGGGGTGTCAATAAGTATACATGTATTACAAGGGTATGTGTGTGCACATGTGGCGAGAGAGGGAGATGTTTGTATGTATAAAGTCCTTGTGACCTTAACTTTATAGGCAATGTGGAGAATGCCATTGTTCAAAGGCTTAAGAATAATAAGAAACAAGGAATGTTTTGCTATTCTAGTGAAAATAATGCCACATTTGGTTATGAGAAATTTGTAAAGGTTAGAAGACTTGTATGTGACAAATTTTCTGCAGTTAGATGATTCTAGAAGAAGCAATGTGATGGGAAGCCGAGGCTTTCTAATTCTTTTGACTCCTTGCTTACTACCGTACTTCTGACTAATATACAGGCTTCACTAGAAACAATAACATAAAAGAGAATTTTAAAAACCTGTAAACATGCATAATGGGCCAAATTCCCTGGTATATAATATATGTTCCAAAACTACATATTAATGAGGGCCCAGTGGAACCTTCTACATAAAATCTAGAGGAAGCAGTCCCCTGGCTGGTAGTTCCGTGGTGTGAGTGGGAACATTCTTCTCTCACAGGCACGTGATCTCTGACTATGCATTTGGAGACCTGGTCTTCCACAACTCTGCCAGGATTCAGGCAGTAGCTCACACTTTTTGCCCTCTGCAGTGGTGCAAGGCACCTCAGCTTCAGTGCAATGTGAAATGCCAGCAGACATGGACTGTAGCATCCAGTACCAAAAATGTCTTATCCTGTTTACACATTGTTAGCCCAACTATTTTACATTTGTGGATGTATCATATATATTTTTTTTCTCCTCTTGGCAGGTGATATTGGTGAAAAAGAAGAATGAGAATGATTACTTATCCATAACTCCCAGCAGTATGTCAGGTACCCGTATTTTCTTTGAAATCTCTACACAGTGTCAATTAAAATAATATATAATATTTTATGGGCATTGAGTGCTTTTCAAAGGTTCTGAAATGAATTGGTCCTGGAGACAGAAGTCCTCCTTGTACCCCCAGAACAGGTATAAGTCGGGTAGCAAGATTCCCCCATATCACCCTGATGATGTGCCTCAGCTCCCCTGCTGGAGGGGACTGCTCCACGGAGGGAGGGAGTAGTTCATTCTCTGTGACCATGCCTTCGTGGACTTCTCTGCTGAAACTGCCAACACAGTGGCAATTGCTACCAACTGTGTCGAGGGTCATGGTGGTTTCTCTGATGAGGACATGTCCTCTAAGGACTGGACTGAAATAAACCTCAGACCATCAAGCAATCAGCCTGTAAAAATGGCTTTCTTTACTACTGATCTGGGCTGAATTGAGGCTGAGGATGTCAAGGCGAAAGGCTCTGGAATTCATTTCAAGTCTCCTTGACCAGCCTGTCCGGCTTTAGATATAAAATATGGGAATGTTCACTTAGCATTAGAATCATGGCTGTAAAAAAAAACTGTAATGCAAGAGTGGGATGTCTACAAAGATGCAATATTCAGAAATTATGTGGAATCCCAGAGAATCTCTCACTTTCACTGTACATTTCTAGGGTTTTCTTTAATTCACATTTTCAAAAAGAAGCTGTGGGTGCTGCCATGTTTTTCAATAGCTTTTTATCATTTCAAAACGTGCATGTTGTATTTTAAAAGCTCCTGTGTGAGATGCAAGATGCAAATTTTGAGCTGGTTGGGGGAAGTCACAACAGGTCAGACTGAATTCCAGTCACAGTGTTCAGGGGGCATTCCATCTCTACTCCCTGGGAATGTCCAGTGCCCCACAGGGGGCAAGGAGAGGTATGTCATGGCTTTGTCCCTCCCCCCCCCCCCCAGGCACTGTGCAGCAGAGGGTAGAAAGCTGCACCCACAAAGGACACAAAAGTACCCAGTACTCTGGCCTTGTGGACTGGGACCTCCTGGAGACATTTTGACTCCCCAAAGCAAAATGTCTCATTATGCTTTCCCAGGGGAAGTGTGACTGAACTGCCCTGGATGCAAGGAAGGGGTTAACTGGTATAACTTGGCTCTTTAGCATTTATAAATAGGAGTAAGCACCACAGACATGTGTAAAGCAAAAATGGCTGGGTGAAAGAAACTGATTTTAAAATAAAAGTGTCAGTGCAGCTGCTGCTCTCAAGTGTTTTTCATCCCGATCCATTTTAATTTTTCATTTCTTATTAAATGAAATGAAATTAATTTCTTATTAAACAGCTTGTAATCCCCCTGCATGACTGAGAATGGAGAAAGGAGCATGCTTGGAATATAAAGCTTTTCAAATCTTTGCCTACAGCATTGCTAGAGAAAGGTCTAAAGCCAGATGAGAGGTCATCCTTAATAAATTAAAATAAAGGTCTAGATTCTGCTCTCTGAAGTCCATGGAGCTACCATTCATTCACACCCATGTGACTGAGAGCAAAATTTTGCCCCAAATGTGTTAGGTTGCCTCAAATTATATCTTGTAGTATACTAAATGTATATCTACTCACTTTTTTATACATCGCCCCCTTGCATGTATGCTGCATTTTTTATTACTGTTGATTACTTAGTAGATATTGGTCAAACATTCTGGTCCTTACTGAAATCAGTGGGAGATTTACCTGAGAAAAGGATTGCAGGATTTGGCACTCTGTGTAATAACCAAGTCACAGTTACTGTGCAAGTCATTATTTCTGAATTATTTTATTCTGGTGCATTTAAAATCTCAACTTTAACATTGTAGTAGTGTGATTATTTTGAAGTGTGTGTGTGTGTGTGTGCTGTGTCTGTCTGTCTGACTCTCTAGCTGTATCTCTAGCTAGACATAAAGATAAAGAGAGATGCCAAATTTTCCAAAATGATTTTGTGTGCCTCAATCTTTGGATGCCCAACTTAGGTGGCTTTCCCCTTTAAGGGCTAAAGGCCTGAGGCAGTCAACCCTAGTTACTCAGGAGGCACATCTGAGCAGGGATCAGGTGATTCCACTATAAGAGCAGCAGGAAGCTGTGGAAAGAGGAGGATGCTCAGGGAGAAACAGTCAAAGAAAGGTATGGCAGATAGTGCAGAAGAGCTCAGGAGGCTCTTGCAGGAGACCCTTGACTGGGGAAAGATTGGGACTGGAAGCCAGAACCAGAGGGCTGAAGAAGGCTAAGGGGCAGGGAAAACAGACTCCATGGGAGTAAAAAAAAAAAATCTCCATCCAGGTAGGGCTGAGAGTGGCTTGCCATGGCAGGGAAATGCTGCACAGAGCAGATTCAGGGGGGAAAGAGAAGCGCCAGGACTGAGTTTTGTTTTATGTCTTATGTCAATAAATTAGACCCTGGGAGAAGGGGCATTATTGGACATAAAGCCTGAGTGCATTTAATAAGTGAACGGGAGAAACTGAGGCAGGCTGTTTGGAGATTGACCTCAGGCCATGAGGGGATGTTCAGGACAGGAGGCAGTTGGCTTGGTGACACACTTTATGAGGCCTGATTTCTCAGAAAGCGGGACTCCTTTGTACGTAAATGTATAAAATAAGAAATTGAAAATGGCACTATTGTGCAGTGTTTTTATGTGAGAGCCAAGTGAAAATAAAATAAAAAATAAATTCTTACACAAATGTGAATGTGCATTTATTAGAATGCAGACTCATAATAAATTTAATTTGCCCTGGAGCATAGCCACAGGAATCTAAGTAGTCCTACAGAGTGCATGAAATTCTGTAATTTCTGTCTCTGGGAAGGCGGCCGGTCTGGCATGTATTGTGTTGGTCTGTACATCTTTATTATCATTATCAGCTGTGAATCTCAAACGTTGCAGTCTATGTGATGCACACGTTTAGAGACATACATGTTTAGTACAGATTATAATGATCACACATTCAAGTAAAGGGGAGATTCAAGAAGAGGGGTAGTTTCACACACTGCAGGTAGGATTCAGAGCTGAGTGTGGTTTCAAATACATGCATGCTGGTAACTTCAAATGGCTGCCTTCAGCATCGTAGCACATACTTAAATGATGACAAATTACATATGATGCATGGACAGTATAAATATACATGCATGTATAATTATAACTTTGTTATTTCAAAAGCAAATTCTTTTAAACATGTTAAAGGCACTTATTCTCAGTTCTGATTAACTCCATAGCACATTAGATGTTTTTAATGAAGCCATGTTTGAATTGCACCAGAAATGTCTTAAAGGGTTATTTTATTTATGCACAGATAGCTAGAAAATGCCCAAGTGAGTATTTACCCCCCTCCTCAAAATGTCATAATTGCAGTGAGATATGTTAACTCAAAGAGTAAGATGTAAGTACCTTGGAAACAAGGGCTTATGCAGAAACTGCCTTTTCAGCTAGAAATATAACTTTGTCTACTGTAATACAGACGCAGAATAGAATATAGGCTTGGAACTGGTACTCTCTCTTTGAGTTGATGTACTTTCCAATAAATAAGCAAGAATGTGAAGCACACTCTGTAACAAAACTTTCCTTTGTTCAAATATTCTAGCAGAGCTGATGCTTGAAGCATCACCCCGGAGTAGCAGTAACATATTCACTGATGGTCTGATCCTGCTTCCGTTGAAGTCAGTGGTGAAATATCCATTGACACAATTGGTGCAGGCAGGGTCAAGTCTTGAGACACCAGTCTTGCAGTCCTTCCTCAAGCAAACCTCACATTGACCTCACTTATAGTGGGAACTGAGCAAGGAATCAAGTCTGGGCCAAAGTGTGAGCAAGTAAATAACAGCTGCAGTGTACAGTAAACTCACATTCATTTCTGCTTTACAATATACTGAAGTAAAATACTAAGTCCTGTTGAAGTCATCGGGATTTTTTGCCATTAACTTCAGTGGGGCCAGGATTTCACCCTAAGTGTATATCTTTTCACAATTTATCCAGAAATTGGGCTTCAACTCCCAGATATTAATACAGTTCTGTTTAAGAATGACCATTAAGTTGAAGCAAGATAGGGATTATAATATAATTAAGTGCTTACGTTGGGGAATAGAATTTAAATGTCATAAATGCATATTTTCAGAAAGCAGATCTTAATATGCAATATTTCTTGTAATAGGTCACTCATTTGGAGAAGGAAAATAACCAGCTTTTATGAAAACAAATCTATCTGCAAATGAGTAGCTGCAAGACTAGTTCATGTAATTTCAAAGAACTGGGAAAAGTAATAGGTTCAGATAAAACTCTCACCTTTTCTGTGTAGTCTGTTTCTCTGTAATGCTCATTAACCTGTAGCACTCTTCAATAATTCAGATGGAAAACAGTTGATTGTCAAGTATCATTTGAGGAGTGATTTCTCATAAATTCCCTCAATGATCTTCTTAGGATAACTTAATTTAACCTACATCACTGTGTGGCACAGCAAGTTGTCTCCCTGTTCTTGTCCAGCAAAACATGACAAAAAGCCCACTAACTGAGAAGTATTACTTCCTTTAACTAATGGACTTTTTAGAAGGACAGTAAATACTTTAATGTAAGGTTTGGTTAGTCCAGGATTCAGCAGCTTTGTAGTAAGCTATTGGGGATTTTCAAAAGGTTAGCAAGATTTATAATGTGGGCTGATTTTGCATGAAGCTGTGAATCACTCCACAAAGGCCCTTTTTACTTTGGAAGGTGTATTTTCTAATGTGCAGTTAAAAATAACATTTAATAGGTGGTACCATGTCAACATGGTAGCTTATTGTTATTTTTTATTCTTTTGGTGTAACTGTGTTTTTATTTATCCAGTGTTTTTACCTTTTAAAGATACTATTTCTTAGCACTGCATTGGGATTGTTTTTGCTTTATAGAAAACAAGTTTCTACTAAAACACTTCCATGTTCACAAAACAAGAAGGGCTTATCTCTGTACACCTGTGAAGGTGCCCAATTTGAATGCTTTATTTAATATTGCAGTCATAACTCATGTAAACAACCATTCCCTTTTCCAAACAAAAGGCACTTTTGTCTTCAAAAAAATAAAATCACATTTAGGTCAATTTTAATAATGAATGGAGGAAGCAAATCCCTCTACTTTTTTTTTTTTTAAAACTCTGTAAAGCCATTTTCTCAAGCATGGTTCATTCTTTTAGAATCTTGGTGCTCTCTTCTTTTCTAGTGCTCTCAATAAGTAAATCAGTATGTTTGAGTCAGTTTCTAAAATCTTATTTTCAAAAATGTTGGATATTTCAGCCTGCCACTTCCTCGACAATTAGATTGGTCAGTTTCATTTGGAACAAAGGCTGTTTTCTTTTGGAACTTTGTTTTCCTGAAACATTGCTTTGTGATTAGAGCATGGAACTGTGAGTAAGGAGTCATGGATTCCATTTGCAGCTGTGCTATTAGCTAGTTGTCACTCTGTTACATCTGTCACTCTGCCCCCATAAATTGAAGTGATTGCAGTACATTATTGTTGTTGTAAGCAGTGATGAGCTGCCAAAATCGTAACAACCGGTTCCCTCCTCACCCCACGAGGGGTCATGGCCCACCCCCCGGGACTCCTGCCCCATCCAACCCCCCACGTTCCTTGACGCCCCCCCCACCCCAGGGACCCCTGCCCCATCCACCCCCTTCCTTGTATCCTGACTGCCCCCGCCACCCCATCCAACCCCTCCTCTCATTCCTGATGGCCCCCCGGAACCCCTGCCCCATCCAACCACCCCTTCTCTCTGTCCCCTGACTGCCCCTGGAATCCCTGCCCCTGACTGCCTCCCACCGCCCCATCCAACTCCTGATCCTTTCTGACTGCCCCACCGGGACCCTTGCCCCGATTCAATCCCCTGTTCTCTGCCCTCTGACCCCCACCTATCCACCCCCACCCCCAAACTCGCTGCCCTCTCTCCAACACCCCCTCCCTGCCCCCTTACCGCGCTGCCGGGACGTGGCTGACGGCGCTACAGTCCGGCCGCGGCCGGAGCCGGGAGCCCGGGGACATGGGGCCGGGACAGGAGTCGTGCGGCTGGAGCCCTAGGACTCGGGGACAGAGCCGGGAGCCCGGGGACGCGGGGACGGGGCAAGAGTCGCGCGGCCGGAGCCCGGAGACGTGGGGCCGGAGGATGTGGCGGGAGCCGGGCGGCTGGCCGGCCGGAGCCGGGAGGGCTGCGGCCAGAGCCACGCAGCTGGAGCTGGAGCCAGAGCCGGGCAGCCGGGGCCACCGCCGCGCCTGGACCCGTGCTGCCGGAGTCCGGCCGCGTGGCACCACAGCAGGAGCCGGGCGGCTGGAGCTATGGGGCGCGGCTGGAGCCACGGGGCCAGGCCGGGCCGGAGTCGTGGGGCTGTGTCCGGAGCCGGGCATCCGGGTAGGTGGGGTCGCGCCACTGACGCGTGCGGACCCGCACTACCGAGCTGGGCCGCCGCACCACAGCAAGAGCTGGGCGGCCGGGGACGCGGGGCCGGGCAGGTCCACGGGCTGGAGACGGGAAGGGCCGCGGCCGGAGCCGGGCGGTCGGGGACACGGGAACGTGGCCAGAGCCGGGCGGCCGTGGCCAGGCTGGTCCGCGGCCGGAGGGCGGCCGGGGCGCACGGCCCTCCTCATTCCCTCTACCCCTATCTCAGCTTCATCTTCCTGGGCCTGAGCGGGAAGCCTGCTTGCTTCTCAGCCCTCCCAGGCTTCCCGCGCGAACAGCTGATTCATGGGAAGCAGGGAGGAAGGAGAAGCAGGGCGGAGCATTCATGGGAGGAGGTGGAGGCAGAGCTGAGGTGAGCTGGGGCCGCAGCAGGGAGTGGTTGTTAAATTTAAATGCCCTTTTAGAACCAGTTGTCCCACGCGGGACAACCGGTTCTAAAAGGGCATTTAAATTTAACAACCAGTTCCCGCGAACCTGTGCGAACCGGCTGTAGCTCACCACTGGTTGTAAGTCTTGTTTGTTAATTTCAAATGAAAAACAATTTTGAAACAGCTAAAAAAAAAACTAAATCAATCTATTTCCCTGCCTTCTTTCCCAGCCTGAGCCAGTAGACCAGAAACCAATACAGAGACATTTCTAAAAGGACCTCAAAACTACTATCCACCCACCACAAATTTTTCATAGACCCAACCACAGACCATCATTTATTTCTGCTACAGGCCAGAGACACCAGAATCTCACTTATCCTCCATATATATACTAAGGATTTGATCCTACCCAATTCCAACTTCCTACTGGGCAACAAAAATGATTAAGGGGCTGAAGCACATGACTTATGAGGAGAGGCTGAGGGAACTGGGATTATTTAAGTCTGCAGAAGAGAAGAATGAGGGGGGATTTGATAGCTGCTTTCAACTACCTGAAAGGGGGTTCCAAAGAGGATGGATCTAGACTGTTCTCAGTGGTAGCAGATGACAGAAAAAGGAGTAATGGTCTCAAGTTGCAGTGGGGAGGTTTAGGTTGGATATTAGCAAAAACTTTTTCACTAGAAGGGTGGTGAAGCACTGGAATGCTTTACCTAGGGAGGTGGTGGAATATCCTTCCTTAGAGGTTTTTAGTAAGCTTGATAGGCTTGACAAAGCCCTGGCTGGGATGATTTAGTTGGGGATTGGTCCTGCTTTGAGCAGGGGGCTGGACTAGATGACCTCCTGAGGTCCTTTCCAACCCTGATATTCTATGATTTTATGGTCAAGAGAGCTCCATCTTAATCTCCAGATAATATCTAAAATAACACCTTCCCCATCTCCTATTTCACTAGGAGCTAGCAAAAACAATCTAAACCATGCATCTCCCTGTACTGGCTGGAAACCCCACTAGATCTTCCTTTCATACTTATCCTCCAAATGTGAGTTAAAGAATCCACCCTTCAGGTACAGAGAACATATCCAATCATATCCGATTCACTCTATAGACCAAAACAATTCACCAAAACAATGAACATTTATTTATCATGGGGAGAAAAGAGTTGACAGAGCTGCAGAATGTAATGTTTTTATTTGTAGTCAATAATTGAAAAAATGTATCATTATAATACAATCTCACCCCTGGGAGTTGGCTAATAATATTAGTGATAGTCACTTTAGAAATGCTGGTAGACATGTAAATATATAATGGGCAGGGAATCAGCAACAAAGTTAAGGTTCATTATGGAGCTTCAACTACACTTGTCCTCATTCTCAAATAGTTAGGATTTTTTATAACGATTGTAGGCCATTCTAATGATGATTGTATTAATGTCATAAATAAATGGCTATTTATTTACCTTCTTAATTCTAGCTCGTTTTTGTCTTGGAATTATTATTATTTTACTGTGTTGATAAAGAGAGGATGCTATGGGCTGCTTCTGGCTTTGCAGAATGAGAACACATTCACAAGGCCTTTAAAAATTCTAAATGGAACTTCTTAGAGTTGTAGGTGTAAAAGAAGCTTCTCTTCACATCCCGATCACACATTCTTTCCAAAGATGTTTGTTGTTGGCCTATTTGGACAAGCGTTCTCAGTATTATCTATATTTTCTTTCATCAGTTCCTTAAACCTTTGTTAGTTTTAGCAGTTGCCCTTTACGGACATATCTACACTGCAATTAAACACCCACGGCTGGCTGGTGTCAGCTGACTCACGCTAACGAGTAGAATTCGAGCCCAGTGAGGCCAACTCAGCTGACACCAGCCAAACATGGCTGTTTAATTGCTGTGTAGACATACCCTCCATCAGTGGTGCACAACCTTATTACACAGGAGACCACATAAACCTAAGCACAACCTTGTGTGGGCCAAACAGATTCTACATATTTCCTTGGGTAAATTAAAATGGTGTAAACGTGACAACAAAATACTAATGAATTGGCCATTATGTCGTGTTGAAGCAGGCCTCAGGCTTTGTAAATACTCTGGTGGGCTGTGAACGATCCACAGGCCTCAAGTTGGGCATCCTTGCCATGCATGATCACAGCTCAAGATCAAATTCCTGAACTTAAACCAGGTTATCTTAAATTAGCACTTGAAGAACAAAAAGCTTAGCTGCGTAAACATGGCCCCAGACTCTGGCATCTGTAAGGCTTCAGTGGACCTTGGCTACATAATCTGTCTATTCCACAGATTTAAAGCTGAGATTCAATACTTAGAAATTTCCTCCTTTGAAATCAGGCCGCAACGCCATACATTTTCATAAGATCATGATAGCAACAGAAATAGCTTCAGACCTCTGAAGAGAAGACGGGCACCTTCCCTGAGTGAATGACTGGCTTAACAGAGCTTCATGTCCTTTCCAGATGCTCAGAAAGCCATTTTCTACTTGTTCCCAAGGAGACTTTCATAGCAGAAGTGTATTAGCAGTCATGTGAAAATCTGTCCACACTTTTTCACGTCCCTGTAGGTTGGATATGCAGGCCTTTGCGGTGAAGCCTTTCAGCATCAAGTTTTTCATTCTGTTTAAATGCTTTTCACTTTCTGTGTCTCCCCATCCCTGTCTTCAATGGGGATGGAGGTTAAAACTCTGGAAGAGGTTGGATGAATATTTCTCTTCCTGCTGCAGAACATTTGGATTAGAGTGATAGTCAAAGGAGATGGATAGCATAGAATATACACTATATATGTGCACACTGTATATATAATTTGGTACCCTAGCATGCCTCTAACAAAGTAATAACATATAATTCCTCCACCCAAAATTACAACTGGCAAAATTGTTTTTGGCCTTTTTAAAGCTATTCATGATTTTTTCACATGCTTCTATTGCTTTGCTTTCTTAAACTACTAAATAGTTCACTGCTTGCCTCCATGTAAATGGCCCATTCCTCTTAAGTTACCGATGTTATGTACCAACTACTGTTCCATGTAGCGCCCACATACTGTTTGCGTTGGTAAAATAATTGATGGTTTGTCATCTGTTTGTTTTGTTTATTTTTAATGGCAGCATTTTTCTCTCTATATACAAACTCCCATGCACACACATCAATATTGTAGCCTAGAATTTTCAAACCCATGTGCCAAAAGCAAAACACTAAGACCATATTTAAGATCCTAAATAAAGTAAGGCCTCTTATTAGGTGCCTAAATATGGCTACAGAAACCTAACTGTAGGCTTCCAGAATTGAAAGTGTTGGTCCTAGAGTCTAATTCTAAGAACAAAGGTGTCTTCAAAGTGGACATAATTAATGTATGCAATGTCCATTAATCATTTTGTTATCTGTGTTCATCTGGTATTCTAACCACTGAATTGAAATGAGATACATTAAAAACTGGAGGCTAAGGTTTTCCCCCTGCACTGTGGTACCCCTACCAGTGTGTAGCAGCACTAAAGCCAGTATAACCGCAGTGGAGGACCTCAAGGAAAACCTACAACTATAGGAAGTGATATTGGCAGTTCAGTAGGTAGCATGCTTCCCTTTCAGCCAGTAATGAACCAGGGAACCAGCACGCTGTTACTCGGTGCTGTACTGCTGGCGATGTTTACTTTCAGATGAGATCTCATACTGAATTCCTAACTTTTTGTGGTCATCAAAGATCCTATGACATTTTTCAAAACAGAGTAGTGTTAACCCCAGTGTCTTGACCAAATTTTGCCTAAGTGAGATATTCTTTGCTTTCATATTTGATCATTCCTGACTTCCACGCTGACTTGTGGAACCAGAGAGATTGTATCATAATAATTCAGAAGCTTTAGAAAAGAAGCCAGCTCCTTGAAGTGAGTGATATTCCAGTTTGAGACTGGACAAAGGCAATCTGAATTGTTTGAATGACTCATGGCCAGAAAGCCGCGGCGAAGAAGGAGGATCACTTCATTTCCCTCACAGCTGCAGTAAAGTATCGTACAAATTTCTAAGACCACAGCTGATCAAGTTCAGATGTAGTTTTCTGCAAATGATGCTTTTGCCTCCTCCTTTTGCTTTGCTATAGATCCGTCAGCCTGTCACCAAGAATTAAAAGAGGCACCGGGTATACCTTTGGCCATAGTATAAATAATAAATATAATAATAATGCGTTAATATGGTGTGTGGTTATTTTTTTTTAAACTTCCTCCTCGTGGATTTTGTCTACCTCATGGAAATCTGAAAAAATCCATTAAAACTAACTTTTTATGTGCCTGGATTGTTTTATGGTAACTCTCCAGTTTTATTGTTTATCATCACAGTTTGCCACTCCTTCCCATTTACCTCTATTTTTTCGTTTATTTTTCCTTTACTATTTTTTTCTTTCATTAGCTGTCACAAGACTACATATTCAGTCATTGAAATCTAGGATGAAATCCTGGGCCCTGGGTCAATTGCAGAAGAGCTCCAATTGACTTCAGTGGGGCCAGGATTTTATCCCTATTCATCAAGTAGTGAGAGCATCAGACCCTGTGCTTCAGTACATGAGGCAGTTGCTGCTGGTTAACATGCAAATAGGCTACCATATCCCTCTAGATATTATTTTCCTCTGATTCATTTTTCCCTGTAAGTAATTAGGAACTTCTGTTTACTTGAGCATAATCCTGCCCAATTTCCTAAGGGGGATATCATACAGGAAGATCTGGATGACCTTGTAATCTGGAGTAATAGTGATAGGATGAAATTTAATAGTGAAAAGTGCAAGGTCATGCATTTAGGGATTAATAACAAGAACTATTGTTATAAGCTGGGGAGGCATCAGTTGGAAGTAACAGAGGAGGAGAAGGACCTCGGAGTATTGGTTGATCACAAGATGACTATGAGCCGCAAATGTGATATGGCCGTGAAAAAAGCTAATGTGGTCTTGGGATGCATCAGGTGAGGTATTTCCAGTAAAGATAAGGAGGTGTTAGTACCATTATACAAGGCACTGGTGAGACCTCATCTGGAATATTGTGTGCAGTTCTGGTCTCTCGTGTTTAAGAAGAATGAATTCAAACTGGAACAGGTTCAGAGAAGGGCTACTAGGATGATCCGAGGAATGGAAAACCTGTCATATGAAAGGAGACTCAAAGAGCTTGGCTTGTTTAGCCTAACCAAAAGAAGGCTGAGGGGAGATATGATTGCTCTCTATAAATATATCAGAGGAATAAATACCAGGGAGGCAGAGGAATTATTTAAGCTCAGTACCAATGTGGACACAAGAACAAATGGATATAAACTGCATATCAGGAAGTTTAGACTTGAAATTAGATGAAAGTTTCTAACCATCAGAGGAGTGAAGTTCTAGAACAGCCTTCCAAGGGGAGTAGTGGGGGCAAAAGACTTATCTGGCTTTAAGACCAAGCTTGATAAGTGTATGGAGGGGATGGTATAATGGGATAGCCTAATTTTGGCAATTAATTTGTCTTTGACTACTAACGGCAAATATGGCCAATGGCTTGTGATGGGATGTTAGATGGGGTGGGATCTGAGTTACTACAGAGAATTTTTTCCTGGGTGTCTGGCTGGTGAGTCTTGCCCACATGCTGAGGGTTAGCTGATCGCCATATTTGGGGTCGGGAAGGAATTTTCCTCCAGGGCAGATTGGCAGAAGCCCTGGAGTGGTTTCGCCTTCCTCTGCAGCGTGGGGCACAGGTCACTTGTTGGAAGGTTCTCTGCACCTTGAAGTCTTTAAACCATGATTTGAGGACTTCAATGGCTCAGACACAGGTTTGATACAGGAGTGGGTGGGTGCGTTTCTGTGGCCTGCATTGTGCAGGAGGTCAGACTAGATGATCATAATGGTCCCTTCTGACCTTAAAGTCTATGATTCTAACTTAATCCCCAGTGTATCTGCACTGCAAATGGTAGCTGGCACTGATATAGTCTGTCAAAAAAGCATCTGCACAGGTTCGTACGGAAGAGCTTGTTGTTTTATGATATCTGTCAACAACAAGCAGGTATAAAGGTAATACAGTATGTGCTGTACTTTTGGATAGGTCACAATGCCAGCTGTAGACTTTATCTTTAGCTTTTGTTACACATTAATATGAACACCATTTGCAACAGTCACTGCTTCCAAAAATGAAATCTGTTTTTCCTGTCATGTAATTACCTTTAAGTGTAAGCCACAAAAAAAAGGCCGTTGAGGTTGAGTATGATGTGAATTATGAAACATTCTGCCATGGATCTTTGTGAAGGATTCTATTCTTTGTCAAGGACATTATCTTTCATTGTATTCATTATTGGATTAAACGTAAGCAGTGAAAATTCTGTTTTACATTCTGTATTAAAAATTGTTATATATTATAGGTGGAGCAGTAGTGATCCCTGTAGTTAAGGTAGGCTAACAGTTTTCATTATAACTCTGTTTTCAGTTGCTTGTAACTTTGACAAACTTCACTTATTCAAGCCAGAATTTCCCATACTTGGTCTCTATTTACACATTATACTAGTGCTGTCAGATAGTAGAATTACTACTTCAACTCAAGTCATAGAGGACTGTGTCATGGATCTGATGGTCCTGAGTTCAGACCTTGCTTTCAACCCACATGGACCAGGGGGCTCATTACCATTACACACAATGGAATTTCTTTGTTTTTTCAATTTTCTTTTTTTAAACCTGAAGAAAATCCACTCCCCAAATCTGTTAAAAGAATGTTGTTAAAGTTGCAAAATCTAGCTAGATCCTCCCCACCCACCAGATTTCAGAGCCCAGGCTCGAGCCCAAGCAGGAATAATGCCTACACTGCTATTTTTAGCCATATGGTTGGAGCCCCAAAAGCTTGAGTCAGTTGACCCGGGCTCTGACACTCGCTGCCATGTTTTTTGGTTGGTTGGTTTTTTGCAGCATAGGCGTGCCCTTATTTTTCTCTACTGAAATACCAGACGGCCGATGGCGGAGGCACCAGGTTATAGTCGTTCCAGCACTAGATCAGAGATTTTTGTCTGTATTGAGTTTGACATTTTTGTATGTATGAAATTTAGGCTATAATTCACATATGCACACATCTGCTTGCATTTGTTATGTGGAGAAGCATATGTACCTCTGGCCAGTGAAACGACAGAGCTGGGGTTTATACATAAAAAGCAGGTTTTTCTCTACTAGTTCTGCCCCTTGCAAACATTAAACACAACAGATAGTAGGAAACTCCAAGTAGGAAATTTCTTCATATTTCTTGGGGAAGGAAACATTACCATGATGCAGTGTGGAAGAGAAAAAACGTTATCTGATGTGCAACTCACAGGAAGAAAAGAAACTTCAACCATGCTTGGAACAGACAGTTTTATCACACATAGCAAATTAGAGCATAACACACATTAAAGCCTTCTACTGGTAAACTCCTTCTGCCCCAAGACATTAGTACATAAGATGAGTTGGGTTTTAGTTTAGTTTTGCTTATTTGTTTTGGGTTTTTTCATTTTCCTGTTCTTTAGTTGTGCCTTTCTTGTTTACAAATCATCCAGATATACTGGATTGGGCCCATGCAAATCTAGCCTACTTGATCAACCTACCGTGAACCCTTAGTCATAATCCTGATTACATTTGCCTTAGCTGATCTCTCTGATACCAGCCCACTTTTGTGCCCTTAGGTGCTTGTATATGTTAGTGGTTTTTTTTAGAAAACACCATAGCCCTTGCTGCCCAGTTTATAATAAAATGTGCAAATTAGAGGAGGGAAGGCTGTGTCAAAGATTCACTGTTTTGAGTCATTTGTTTTCCAAGCAAGTCAGTTAGATGCAAGTGAGAGACTAATTTATTTGTCTGCTGCAACTACATTGATCATGTCCAAGCAGAAACTGTGGTAGATTTTGAACTCCTTTTTTTTCAATGAGAGCAAATTGGTGTGTAACAGTAAAAATAGCAGTTCAGTATTGTGTGCATATATATACATCAGTCTGCATCTTACTGATCTCTTTTTACTAATTTGTGTTGTAACTGAGAGATTAGTATAAACAACGACCTTTCAGCACGTTATTGTTTTACCTATTTACTCGCCACTCAGTTATGGCCTTGTGCTGAGGGAGCAAAGGAGGGAAGAAAATACCTGTACCACCAATGTGGTATCGATGGAGTAAGCTCCTAGCACAATGGAACAATTTGGTTAACATCTGGTGCTACCACAGTATAGATGTTTAATAATAATAATCATAATCATCATAAAACCTGTATAAGGTGTAATGGGCTAGATCTTTAGCTGGTGTAGGATCTGGCTCAGTGCTTTAAGGGTCACTGTGAGGAGTGCATTGAATAGCAGCTGCTGTTCAAACCATCCTGCTCGTCAGTGCACAGGATCAGGACCATAGACATACCCCCTCAGCCCACCCCCAGAAACACCTGTTGGAGTCAGTAAGCACTGATGGCAGCCTTGCCCCTCCCATTTATGGGTAGCAGCCATATTATGGTTCCCTACTGCCCAGATGCACCAAGGAGGAGGAAGGAGAATGTGGAAGATTGCTGTGCCCTCTTCTCCACTAGCACACCCATTAGCACATTGAAATAGAGAAACGGAAAAAATGTGAGTAGGTTTATTTAAGTTAATAACAAATGAATGATGGCTGTAGTCACTGGGGCTTTGATAGCCCTGTGTATATTGAGGTTCAAATAGCACTCCGTTTATAGCACCTAGTTTTATATTTATTTTTTCTGTTTACCTTCTTTCCTTGCTTTTTCCACCTTCACCTTTAGTCACAGATCCTGTTTGCAAATATTTGTAATGCCGTTTACTTTGGGCTGTGTTCAGGAAAAAGCACCAAGAAAGCTCTGCAGATCCCCCAGGTTACACAGATTTTGAAGCTGCTCCTTATTTCAAAGGAATACTCCTCCCCTTCAGTAGAGGGCAAAAGAATAGGGACTGTGGTAGTGCCTGGTTCTTGCATGAGGCAGGGGGGAGGGATATCTCAGTGGTTTGAGCATTGGCCTGCTAAACCCAGGGTTGTGAGTTCAATCCTTGAGGGGGCCATTTGGGGATTTGGTCCTGCTTTGAGCAGGGGGTTGGACTAGATGATCTCTTGAGGTCCCTTCCAACCCTAATAATCTATGATTCTAAATTACAGCTCCTTGCAGCCACCCCTTCTTGCAGAGCTGTCCATGGAGAAAGCACACTCTGGCTCCATCCAATTTATTCTCACTATTCCCCTCTTAGACATGTGTGTGAATAGTAGTATCCCCATTTTAGAGAGGAATCTGAAGAGAGATGTGAAGTGACTCACTCAGGGCATCACAAAGCTGGGAATACAATTCGAGACATTCTGATATGTTCACTCCTATAGGCCAGGCTGTACCTCATATGGGCTGTTTATTAACAACCCTGCTAACTCCCTCCCAAAATGTGGTCACCAGACCAGACCCCAACCTAAGTAGGTGAGTGTGAGGAGGATGGCCTAGGCAGTGACAGTCTCCATGTGAGAAGGTTTGTCTGAGCCCAGTTCAAGCAGCTTAGGAAGAAGGTGCAAAGACAAAACTATTCTGCCAAGCATATTACCGTATAATGGAAGATTCACCATATCTGTGGAAACACCAGGCAAAGATTTTGTTTTGACCCTTCTGTCCCACTAACTATAATTGGGAAGAGTGATTGTTGGTTGCATAAAAAGAAAGAGTGGACAATAGCCCTACCCTTACATCCCCCTGACATCAAATTCTCACTGCACATCCGTTTAGGCTGGGTGTATAGACTTCCAATAGCGAAGGCAACTTTTTTATTTGATGGACTCTGCCCTAGCTGAGACTTTGTTTCCTCTTTAGGTGGCAGTAATTACTCATTATCAGTATATGCCGTTATAACATCTCTGCAGTGACCAGATGAATCCTCCACCTATACACATAAAAAAAACTCTAGGCCAGAGATCCCCAAACTGTGGGGTGCAACCGCCTAGGGGGGCATGGAGGAACATTCAGGGGGGTGCAGAGGGGCCCGGGTCAGTCCTCACAGGAATCAGGGAGGGAGCACCACCCACACCCGCTTCGCTCCCGGCTTTGCTCCGGTCCTGCCCCCAGCTGCAGCCCCTGACTGCAGCCCAGCTGTGGCTCCGCCCCTAGCCCTGTCCCCAGCCTTGGCCCTGGCTGGCACAAATGAAGGCACAATGTGTTGAAGAAAAGGGCGTAAGTTAAATAATATTGTTCTGTAATGGTGAAACGAACCCACATTTTAACAAGCTAGGCCATAATGAAATATTAAAAAAGGCCACACCATAATAACGTGGGAAAAGAAGACAAAATGAATGATCCGTCTGTGGCAGGTCCTTTCCCTTTGTAGAAATCTGAAAGTCTGAGAAATGCCAACATGTTCATAAGAGAAGATAGACCTATCAATCAGGCACTTTAAAAGATGATTATTAAATTAACTAATCTGTAAATTAAATATTTTCCCCAAAACAGCAAGAGCCCATCTGTAATGGCTGCTCACTAGAATATGGTCTGCACCCTTGAATTAGCTTGTGCTTGGACAAAACCTCCACTGAAGTTAATAGGAGTTTTGCCTCAGTAAACATTGCAAGATTTGGCCCAGAGGCAACAGCAAAATTCTACTTTCTTTCTAACTGAATGTTCAAATGAGGCAAATTTTCAAAGAGTCAGAGCCCAGGAGCAATACAAAAAATAAGGGTGCAGCTCCACAGCTGATTTTTACATACAGTTACTGTGCTGTGATTGATGAATGCAAGCTTGGTATTTAGGCATACAAACGGCCAGTTGGATACCAACACACACACAGTCCTGGAATCATAATTGCTCTTTTTGCACTCTGCTCTGGGTTGTTGTTGTTTTCAAAACCAGACTCTCATTGTGGGCCAGAATGTGATGCCTTTGCCCATGCTGAGTAATAGCTTACTCCACAACAGTCCCATTGACTTCAGTGGCACTTCTTTGTAAAATGCTACTTAATGTAAGTGAGGGCATCACAGTCTGGCCTTATCCGTTAACAGCTAACTGTAGATGGGACACTCCTGATCATGCAAGTTGCTGCACCCGGCACATCTTTGTGTATGAGTAATCTCAACAACCAAAGAACCGTGCATAGAAATGCTTTGAAAATGGTACATTATCTTATATGGAAAGCTTCCTGTTGTGATATTAGTTATAACAAATCCGTTTTTCAAAAGCTTTTATTTTAGAAATTAGATTTCGAGATGCAATTTTTTTCAAGCAATTTTTCCCCTTTCATGTCTTTCTACACACAGTGGTCCAAATTTATCCATGGTGTAACTTCACTAAGATTAAGGGAGTTGCACTATGTAAGGATGTATTCGGCCCCATATTTCCAATCAGCTATGTCGCACTCTGTGTTAGGCTTTATTTTATGGAGAATTTGGGAATAGGTTTACTTTCCATCTTGAGCTATTCTCAGTGGCCTGCCCTCCACACTGTTACTGCTTCTAGCTTCCAGTCTCTAACCTGTTCACTAATATAGTTCGGCTGGGAATACACCTCTCCAATTTTGTTTTCTTTTTAATTTCCTTTGAGATTGCTGAATTAATGCTGAATTCTAAGAAGTGTTGACAAAAGCTGAATGCAACAGCTATTAGGAGAGAACCACTGGCATCCCAGGAGCCTTAGTTAAGTAAGGAGGAACCTTACAACACAAAATAAACTGCAATCACCATGGACATCAGAATGAGACAAAAAAAGACCATTTGATGCTGAGTTATGAAATCTGAAACTGCACAGACAAATTTCAAAGAATTACAAGTTCTGCTCACACAGCTGTTATAGCAACATTGCACATTTACAAGCTTGCAAGGCTACAAACATTAATATTCAAGTCTAAAAGTCCTTTGGATGCTTTAGAAACACAACATTTTTTTTTAATGTAAAGACTTCTTTGAAAATTCCTTGGTAAATTTAATAATACAGAGGTATTGCAAAGCATTCTCTTATTGGTCTCTCCAACTGTAGTGGCTCTGCAGCCCATCCTTTTCCTTCTTGTTTATTTTTAAATGCACTTCAGAACTAAACTGGAGCCACGTGGTGTATGGTAGAGTAACATGGTAGATGGACTTTTGTGTCAAAAATAAAGTTGGTGAAAAAGACATAGACATTTACTCTGAAAAGGTTCAAGTGTCTAGCTTATGAATCTCAGTTCGTCTTTAAATCAACTAAGTTATATAACTGATTTTTTTCATGTTGTGTGGGGTTGCCAGGGTTGCAGTGGCTTTTCCATGAAATATGAATAACAAAATATAAAAATATGTATGTGGGCCTGCATATTTGTGTAGTCTTGCCAATTTTTGACCTTGTAATTGGCATGGATATACACTATTAGCCATACAGGGAGACCACTGGAAAGTGAAATTATTTTAAGAGGTAGTATTTTTTGAGATTATGTAAGGAATTGTGGAAAACTGCATTACAACACATTTTTCCCTACAGTTTCCTGTATGGTGGGGCCTCAAAAATCTTCAGAATGTCCCTAGAAAGTGTTTATTTTCATATAGCTACAAATAAGTGCATACAGGTAGTGGTCATAACAAACCCATCTTTTCCTTTAGATTTAAACAAGTATTGAAACTTACAAGGTGTAAACATGTTCAGAATATAAAAGCTGAAATACTTGTGTTTTAATATTTAAATTCTTAAATAATTGTGTATAACATTTTCTGAATAGCAGGCATCATACAGATGATGCCTTGTCATTGTACCTGTTCTTTGTGTGTCTTTTAGGTCTAATATACTGTAGTCACTGACAAAATCAAGTCTGAACTATGGTGAGAACTATAGTGCTAGGAAAGGTAGACAAGAGAAAACTGTATTTTAGTTTCTCCTGCCTCAGACATCGTCACTATGTTGCTAGCCAGGTTCTGGTTTCAGAATACTTTTGTGGATAACAAATAGAGATACACTGAACAGAAAGAATGCAGCTTGATTTCCAAATACTAAGCTGAGTATGCATTGATAGCAATTAGAAAAGGATTGCTTTGAATTACAAATAGAGTAAATGTGATATTTGGGAATGAGGTATATGGGACTAAGAACAAACACGAGATAACAGTAGTTAATAGTCACTTTTCTGACCAGACTCACATTTTCAAGAGTCCTATAATAACGATATTCCATTTACTAAAGTAAATAGAGATAACTTTCAGAACTTTTAACAATATGTCAAATCTGAAAATCTGATTCTCATAATTGTTTTTAAACTGCTTTATTACCCACTTGCATAGTTAATATATCCAATTTTTGGTTTGTATACAGAGAATTCTCTTGAGTGAAATTCCTGTAAAGTTACCTGTTCAGTCCATAAGAATAGCAGAATTTCATCATGATTAATGTATCAATGAATATCAAATTGACATCCACTGACAGTGATTTAAGATGTTCAGTAAACATGTTATAAAACTATTTTACATTTTAATTTTGATTCATAAAATCTAAAATATAAACATTTGTGAATATTTGGAACACCAGCTATGGAATGACATTACTGTAGAATCTAGCTTTGCTGTCCAGTAGTAAAAAGGAGTTATTTTTAGACACGTAGTTTTATGAACTGACAGTATTTAAATGTTTTATTTAAAACAAATACATTTCAGGACTGTTGTTAATTAAATATAATAATTGTTGCCTTGTTATTTATTATTGTTTATGTATTTGTTATTTGCTTAGGACCACAGCGTTAAAACTCACAAGATAAAATGTGTCTCTCTGATATTGCTCTAGTAACCTCAACTAGAGAAAGGTAGTGGTAGCAAGAGCGGAACTGCTAAGCATGCCCACATAAGAATGTCATACTTAGGTAACAGAGTGTCCCTCAGGTCAGCCTACGCTAAGAGCAAAGTCAAACAAGGCTGAATCCTTGATGTTTTGTGTTTTAAGTATCTGAAAATTGTACACGACCAGCCTCGACCCACAAGACCTCAAATGATCATATGAGCGAGGCAATAAATTGATGGTAACTTGCCCTGGGCCCATGTTCTAGTTGTGGTGTTGATGAAAGTTGCATCTAGTGGTAACCTGTGCATGTAGATCCAGCTGTCTTTTCAGGCTTAATAGAGGGGGAAATCATTACATTTAATTGCACTGAAGGGAAACTGACTATGGTGGCTGAAAGTGCATGGCTGAAAAGCTCTGCATCTTATCAATGCGGTCAAGTGGAGATGCTTGTGAATACCACCAGATCAAGAGAATTGAGAAACCACTTGCTTTCCAAAACTCCACAGCTCAGCAAGATCTTGGCAATGCCAACAGTTTGTCAACCAGTGCTTGTCAACCCTCCAAAAAATGGCCTTCCAGCCTGGGATAGGCTGGTACATCTTCCTGACAGACATCACAAATGGAATTTTGTAGATATAGCAGAAAATCGCTTGTGTAGGAAAAGACATTCCAGAAATGATGTGCTGAGAAATGGACAGCAATCTTCACAGTTTCTACATGCTTCAGTTTGGACTAGCTCAATATTACATCCAGGTCCTGCAAAAGTGAATATTCAAGGCATGTCAAGTTCCCAGGAGTACAATATAGAAGAAAAAAAATGTAAAGGTAATTAGAATTATTATTCAGAACATAACAAATATTTAAAAAGAAAAGAAGCCAGAGTGTCTTTGGAGTTGATTAGGCTTTGGCCATAGATAACAGCTTTGTAATATGGGGCAATCTAGCTATAGATGTTTTTCATGGCAATAGCTGTGGCTTTCAGTTTATCCTGCGAGTATTTCATCTTTGTATGTTTTAATATATTTGTAAAGAGCTAAAGTGATGTACAATTTGAAATTTATTTTAAAAATTAATTTGCTATATACTATATATAACTAATTCCTGATGTCCCTTTAAAAAAGGGGTTTTTTTTCTTTCTCTCTTTGTACCCTGACCAAAATTATTTCTTTTTGTGCCTGGTCTTTGTATAGTGAATATTCTTTTCCTTGAGCAGGCAGTAGTATTGAAAGTTCTGTTTTAGGACAGTCCTGTTTGTCCAAGCTAGAGCAGAGTTGCGAGGGAGGTGTTATGCCTTGTAAATGCGTAACTGTCACCACAAATTTGGTGGTTTTGTGGTTTATATTCCTTTTTAAACTGGAATAAATAGTTCATCAGTGCTCTTCTCTCAAAGAAATAAATATATGTGCATAATGCTCTGAGGGAGGGACAACAAGTTGTTTTCTTTTACTTAAAGTCTTGCGTCACTCCAGAAGGAAAGATTATAGTGTCAGGAAGGATATCACCTCATGAAAAAGTTAAACTGGTCTAAGTACCTGATTTCTTTTAGATTTAGCTGCTCTTTACCTCAGAATGCCTTCTAGCTAACAGATGTCAGGTGTTGATCGCTTTAACGTCTTACTAAAGGCTGTCTGAAGTCTGCAGAATCCAGACAGCTCCATCAAGGGTTCTATTAATTAAGTTGTGTGTCAAACTGTGTTAAAACAATTATCTGTTCTTCTTCATTTTTTAATTAAAAGAACTTTTTACCTCAAAATTGTTTTGAGGGACGGCAACTTGAAAAAAGGTGCACATTTTAAGTAGCAGTAGTTACTTTGTCAAGAGATAAGCTGTCTAATTAACTAATGTCTTTTAACAGTGTCTTCCGATTATGAGACATGAGGGGACTTAACAAATTGGGTTGCCTTGGTCATAGGACTATAATTGTACTTACCAATGTTTGTTCAGTACTAGTCTTAAAAGTTTTCAAAAATCATTGAAGAATTTGCCTGTTTGTGCCATTTTGTCAGCGAATGATCAATAAACAATTTATTTATGACAAGACATGAGAACATCCTACACTGGAAATGAGCTATAAGGAAATAATCAAATAATGGCCAGGGTGAGCCCATAGAAAATTCTGCATTATGAAAAGAGACAACTTCATTCTTTGTAAACCAAATGTCTTCAAATTCATCAAGGGCACTTATCCTAACTGAGGACTAAGGTCATGACAAGTCTGAACCTTTCAGAATAAAATTAACCATTTTTAGTTAACCAAATAGAAAAAGGGATATTAAATCTTGGAATGAAAGACAAATCACACTGGTGTTTTATCGAAACCTTACTACAGTCTTGGTGGAATGTCATAGCCAAAATGCTATTCTTTAATAGGCCTTCGATTCCACTGAGATGCATGCCACTAAACACCAAATGCTAACTTCAAAATGAGACAACAGTGCATAGTATCTGATATGTGTACTTTGTGATTATAATAGTGACACATTGGTGGTTAGAAATAGGGCAAATACTATAAAGATTGTATTTTCTGCTCAGATAAGTCTTGAATATGTTGTTTGGACTCTGAAGTTTGAGCTGAACATAGCTTTATTTAAGAAATAAATCTCGTTTCCTGTGTTATCCAGCATAATATAGGAATTGGAGAGCCAGAACTAGGAATCTAATATGGTCAGCTGATATCTGGGCACATCAAACAGAGATTTCATCTGTCCCTGGGTTGGCATTTAAGAATTTTTTTTCTTTTAAAATTTGTTCTGTGATAAAAGTTTGTGTTTTGAACAGTGTCCTGAGCCTAAAGCATGGGATACATATAACTGTAATACAAAATAAAGAGTCAAGGTGATCAAAAAAACACATTTTTTAAAAGTAGGGACTCATTATACCACATGGGCACATTTATAGGTGTATTTGGCAGAGACAGATATGGTGGAAACCTTGTCTAGAGCCAGAGCCACACTAATAGATTTGCCAAAACAAACAGTTGATGGTGTATATTGTACTTTCTTTACAGTACACAAAGATAAACATTGTCCTGAATCAACTCCACACTGTGCAGTATGAAACCACAGTGTGCAGACAGTTTGCATTGTAATTTCCTCAAAGAGTAGTACAGAATAGTGGGTTTTGTCAAAACTGGCATAGAGAATGTATGCTGGTATTCTTTTAAAGGTAAAAGAATATCGAATTGGTGTGATTAATGAGTGAAGTGTGGGTTAGTATTTTAAAATACAATGCTATGTTGTCACTTGTAATCATATAAATAGGCACGAAGAAAGGAGTATAATGGCCATAATAACACAAAAAAACCAAAATGCATATAATTGTATTATATAATAATATAATATTATTATATTAATTATAATAATATTACTTTGTACAACAACACTAGAATTCTGAAATATGTTGTAATCCTTCATGCTAAATGTTCAAATGTGAAAAAATATATTTGACCACATAAATATTTTTCTCCATCAGTATATACAGTTCAGGGCCAAAGACATCATAAAACCCTTCCCTATAGTCGTTAGGGGATCCCCATTGAGTCCTGAATAATTAATATGCTGTGTGACGCAATCCATATGATGGTGATTCAGAATATTTTTTTAAAAGGGAGATGGGGTGTCATGCACAGAACTGAGATAACATAGACCATAGCCAGACACATTCAGTTTGCAAACAGTCAAGAGAATACAACTCTTCTGGGGAATAGGGCACTCCAATGGTAAATTATACTCTACAGGTGTTGAATGTGTTTAATGGCTCTGCTTCTGCATGTGTCAGTGTTCTGGGTTGTCTTGGACACTGTGCTGATGAAATCATTGCCTAAGTAGGAATAATCACAGAAGTGTTTTTTGTTAATGTTTACGTACGTTATTTTTGGTTGTTTTTATTCACAAATAAAAGAATCCACTATCCATTTAAATCAAAAAACCAAAATGCAGATACAGTACACAAAAGAAATGGCTGAAGTAGAAACTGTGAGTATTGTTTTCAACTCTGCTTCCAGACTCTTTGGACCCAGTCATGGGATCCTTCCTTAGGTAATTAGTCCCATTCTGGGACCTGAGTGAGGGCTGTTGGGTCAGGCCCCAAGAGATTCAAATGAAAATGTTTCAGCAACATTTTGGTTCTAATAGTGATGTTAATTTTGGCACTGTTTTATGATCTGTTTCCAAGGAAACAAGTGTCTGCAGGCCTATAAACCTGAGTTTTATGTCGACAGCTAAACACTAGCATATTGCAAGTGGAGACACTCATGCCCCAGTACTTCTTGTCATATATATAGTAGTAGTATTTTTTGTCAAAACAGGCCTTTCCCATTTGGGCCCTTTTCTACACTCTCCCCAGTCTTTTCTAACTTGATTTCTTTGTGTTGTGGTATAATTACTCTCAGAAAAACAGTGCATCCGCTGTAGCATAAGTATTATTGATATTATTACAAAAAACTAATAAGATGAGACTTGATCTTGAAGAGAGACATACATCTATTAACAGAGTTCTCCATATCATGGCCATAGATTCTCTATCCTAGGGTATTTTATATCAATTCTATTCATTTTCAGACAAGAAAGTTAAATTAAATGGGTGAGGAAAAGAGATGAGTGAAGGATAATTACTAAGAAGCTGATTGCCTCATTTGTCAAAACAAAATCACAAAGGGAAAGTATCTGCTGGAAACTCCAAACTCAGTTTTGGGAGGTGCTTTTGAGTGGTGCTGAGTGCTCTAAACTGTGACAGAATTTCTGTCAGTGGGTGATGAGGGCATTACAGGATCGGGTTCTCAAGCTTCACCTCACACAGTTCCCTCCTCTCTCTAGGAAAAGGCACCACATTCTGGAATCCCCAGGAAATTCTAAGTCTTCCTGGGAAATTCAGGCTGCTTCCCTGCAGATCCCAAGGCAGTAATGCATGTAGCCTGGCATGCCACACTGCAGCCTAACTTCACTCTTTTCCACTTGCTTTTTCCTCCCCTCCATCAGTGTAAGGTTCATCCAGCCCTACAGATATTCTACATCAAAAATATTTTGTCCTTTTTTTGATCAGGTACCAAGCACTTCCTTTCAGAGATGGAATCGGAACTGCATCTACCCTGGCACATTTAGGATCCATAATGCCTCACAACCGCAGCTTCACTGGTAATAGCACCCATGGAGGCTGTAGTGTGGAGAAGGCAGCCATTTTTACCACTGGCCCATGGATATTTCTGACTGGTGGTTTAAACACAGTAAGAACCAAACAGTGCCGTATAACTGTGCTTCAGTAAGCGAAAGACAAATCGCCAGGGTCAGACAACCCAGTGAATCCTGTCTACACTACAGCCTCCAAATTACGATCACTGACTGGGTGTGATGGGGTTTACAGACCCTTCACTAAACCAGAGCAAGGCATGAGGCAATATTGGGGTAGGGAGGCCCCACCCTTCGGGAGTTGTGGGGCATGCTCCGGGCAGAGGAATAGTTTAAAAGGGCATGGGCAGCCCAGGGGAAGACAGGGAGGAGCTACAGGCTGCAGCAGGGAGTGAGGCTGATGCCTGGAGCTTTGGACAGTGTGACTATGACACTGGTGAGAAGATGCTGGAAGCAGTGGTCCAGATTCCTCCCACCCCCTGCTTTAGAGTTGGGAACCCAGGAGAGGCTCCAAAGAGCAGGATTCCTCCATCCCTATGGCAGACTAAACTGCTGCTACTGAGACTGATCACTCCCTAAAGGGAGAGACCAAGAAGGGATGTAACTTGGGATGGACCAACAAGTAGTCCGGACATTAAGCCCTGGGTTGGGACCTGCTGGAGCAGGAGAGCCTGGGTCCCCCTGCCTTATCCCCCACTCCCCTCTATCATGACAGAGCCCTGAGGAGAGGAAGAAGGGACCCCCAAGAGGAGCTGATTCTTCCCATATATGACTTTGCAGGGCCCCCTCCAGAACAGAGAGACTAAAAAGAACTATGGAGCCATGGCCTGACCACTTGGCCAGATGGCTTTTGGACTGACCCACTACACTGGGGGAATGCAGGAACTACATTTGTTGTAAAAGCATCAGCGTCTTGTGGCACCTTATAGACTAACAGACGTTTTGGAGCATGAGCTTTTGTGGGTGAATACCCACTTCGTCGGATGCATGTACATGACTCTTTGCTGCTTTTACAGATCCAGACTAACACGGCTACCCCTCTAAATTTGTTGTGTTGTTGATGCAGACCAGTGTGGCCCACAAGTTTGTTTGTTGTCTTGCAGATGAATCCTAGACTCTCTGGCATGTCAGAGTCTCTCAGTGCAACAATCTGTTCTCTGACTCTAGGCAAGATTTTTCTTCCAATTGCTGGAGCACAGTTTTCAGAAATACATATATGTTATACATATACACCTCTACCTCGATATAACGCTGTCCTTGGGAGCCAAAAAATCTTACTGTATTATAGGTGAAGCCGTGTTATATTGAACTTGCTTTGATCCACTGGAGTGCGCAGCCCCCCTCCACCTCCTGGAGCACTGCTTTACCACGTTATATCCAAATTCGTGTTATATCAGGTGGCGTTATATTGAGGTAGCGGTGTATGTAACAATAGGTAATGCTAACCACCTAGATATTGCAAACATCTTCAACAACTGTTCTAGTCTTTCAATTTGAATGGATGCGATTTCTCAGTTCCCCATTCCACACTATATAAAAGGTTTAATTTCAAGTCTGTATCCCTTAAACTTTATAATATTTATTTTCTAATCTAAATTAGTCTGTTTCTGAACATGTGTTGTTCAGGTCTTTCCCACAAACTCAGTTCAAAGCAAAGTGTTGGGGTGAAATCCTGACCCCATTGAAGTCTAAGCTGTACTCAGATTGATTTCAGTGAAGCCAGGATTTTATCCTGAGTATATGAATATTGTAACAGTTACCAATGCACCATCTCAGTTACTTTATTTCTTAAAAATGGAGAAAACTATCTGCTTGTTTTTCTAGAATAATGACAAACTTAAATTCCTTGCAGATTTAGTCAAAGAAGGATTGACACCTACGTAGTCTTTATCTTTATCTTTACAATTTGCTAAATATAATTTATCTCAGATACGCTTGTTAGTCTTTTCAGACTGGAACGTGTTACTAATACACGTCTTTACTCAGAAGAGGTAGTAATTGCTTAGGGATAAATGCTGCCTTGGGATATGAATGGAGCTAGGATTCTGGCTCACTTTACTGGAAATTACATAAGCATCTGGTGGCAAAATTTGTCCTTAATAATCTGTTGATTCTGTATCCATGGAATAAAATACACACAAATGTTACATGTCTACTCAAGCTGATATCAGGAAAGGTGTATTTGAAATGGCTCCCATACAGACAGTAATATAATTTTTCTGTCTTGACTAGATAAGCAAAGGACTATTTAAACTCTCAGACCTTTTTGAAAAGTCAGTTCATGACTTCCTTGTTAGTACCACGCTAAACAGAAGTAAATGGATTAGATCTTTGGTGTTGGTATTTAAAATGACAATATTTAAAAAAAAAATTAGACTGAACATTTCCCTATGTTCATGCAACTAATTTTTTTAAATTGCTAATAATTAATTTTAGGTTATATCAAGCTTCTAATATATATAATTAATTATTAAATTAAATAACCAAGGATTTATTCAGGTAAACAGTGCTTGAGACATACCAATGGATAACATTTGGACATTTGAGGAAAAAAAATATGCTTAGGTATCCTGCACAGTTATTCTATAGCATATAGTTTCATCTTGTTACGAGCTCTTACATAAATTCATGTTAGATGTAATGGGAGTTGTGTGTGGTAATCAAAAGAAAATACCCTACTGCATGTGTGGAATGGTTTGTTTCTGGGCAATGATGGTACTGTATTCTCAGTAGATTAAAAGGTGTGTTTGTGTAACACACACAAACTAGTTACATAGCCTGGTATGTTAATGTGTTTCTGCATAAATAAATAATTGCAAAGGTTCCTGGTCATTTTGTGTCAAAGAAGGAAACTGTGACAAGTACTAAAATATTTGTGCACTCTTATCTGATGTTTACATACAATAGATCATAAAGGAAAAATGGTTCCCAAAATGTTTCCACCAAAAATTTTTTGATTCATTTCTACTGTACATTTTCAGCTTGAGTTGTGGCCTTGGCTCTATTTAATACTTTTTGGTAAAGAAGTTGCTTTTGTTTTCAAGGGAGAAGAGAAACTTGTCTTTTTTTGCCTTTAAAGAAATTAATAACGTGGCAGAAAAAAACGTCAGGCACAAGCAAATCAACATAATAATATGTGGGGCTCATTTTTCAGTGCCCTACTTAAAACACCCTAAAAGGGACTGATTTTCAGAAATTGCCAAGCATCCATCCTTAAAAAATCAGTCCATTTAAGGTGTCTCAAGTTAGACACCCAAAACCACTCATTACTTTTGAAAACTTATGGCATAAATTCCACCTAAAACCAAAATTACACTTAAAATGTGTTTTTATAAAGCATATTACTGAAAGGTTAATTTTAAATTATATTTTGTTGAGTTTGAGACATTGAAAAACAGAGGACAGAGGTGTATGGTGTTTGGGGACTTATTTCTGGAGTTATTAGTAAACATTCCTTGCTCCAAAAGGAGTGTGTTGACACTTTCCACGATGAGAGTTCACAGGGACAATTTCATTCCTGAAACAACTCTGTTGACTTCAGTTTTTGATTTATAGTTAGAAAAACAAATGTAAAGTAATCAGAAGGTGAAACAGAATGCATCAAATCTTGAGAAGTGAAGAGCAGCTGCCCTGGCATCAGTGAGAGTTGATAGTGCTTTGCACATCTCAGGATTTAGTGGTTTGGGCCATAATAAAATAGGTTAGTTGTGTCTGGAAGAAGAGGTCGTGTTCCGTCATGTATTCTTTAAATCTTTCCAAAATGTTACATGAAACTAACTAAGGAACAATGTGTCCTCCTCAAGTCCCATTCTTTGGCCTTTCAAGAGTACTTTTTAAGACCCAAGGCCTCATTTCAAGGTAGTTAGGCCCTGGCTGAAGGGGGGCCTTACTTCAGTTCATTTTTAAGAGTGGTGAATATTGTTTAACATCAGTGAAACAATAACATTAAGAAACAGTTTCTTCTTTAATTAATATTGTTAATGTTGGTTTTGCTTCTCAATGACAAGGTGAACTTAGTGATCCAATGAATAATACAATCGTGCTACTGTTCTCACAAACATCTTGCCATATTGTAGCATGCCACTGAAGGAAAATTATTTGTCTAGGGGAAAATAGACACAATAGAAATTATTTTTGGTGTAAAGACAAAAAAAGGGGGGGAGATTAGATTAAAATGGGTGTAGTAGTACTAGCGTTTGAAGTGGTGAATTGTTATAAGGTCATATAGTAACTCTGTTTCTGAATTAATGGTGTTATATGTTGATAGCTTGAGTGAGTATATAAAATGACTGGGGAAAACCTGTAATCATGCTTTATTTGCGATCAAATATAAATTCAGTACTTCGTTACTGAAACATGCAAACAAGATGAATGAAATGTAATGGCAAACCAATTAGCTTTTTAAGCAGTATCCTATTTCCTGATCAAGACAAATTATTTTGAAGTTTCCCACCTGTTGAACTCAATAGAAATTACCTACCAAAATCGCTGAAGTTTTAAAAAGCTGCTTTCCTGTAAATGCATTAATAAGCAGCGGGGAGTTCATGTATGTGTGTGAGGCATGGGAGGTTCATGCAGATAATTCTGTAAAACAAAATCAATAAAGCTGATGACAGATTAAGATGCTAAAATTTGTAAAATTAGACTAATGTTTGGGTCAACACCACAGCACTATTGGATTTTCTATGGGTTAATGCTGAAAAACAGGATTATTGATTTTAGGATTTTCAGCATATCCCCTCTGGGAGTTCTTAGGAGGTCTTTATAATGCTTCACACTTAAATTGACAACTATAGTGACATAACTGTCCTTGCCTTAGTAATCATTGTCTAATCATATTGGAGGGGGCTGAAATGGTTTATAAACGATTATTTCTAACAAACAGTTGGGAGGGTTGTCTGGCCATAGCCTTCTTTGTCTGGTGGTCATTGCTACCTGTCTGCCATCTTCCCCAGGAATTACAGTCACAGATTAAGACCTTTGACTGTCATAAATCTGCTTCCCAATATGTTTGATTGGCAGGGGAGCTCACAAGCCATCCCAATATAAATAGGATTTTAGCACATAAGGTGCTGCTCCAAAGTAAAACGCGCTGTTTTGCAATCGATTTTGTTGGCGTTGTTTATTCATTTCTCCTTTCGCATTCCATGTGTATGCATGTCTGTGTGTGCATGCATGTGTGTGTGTGTGTATATGTAAAGTAGAAGCTGAGATCAGATAACAAAATGAACTACTGTATGCAAGAAATATATGAAGTGCATCCTGCTGCTGGTAGCAATTGCTACATGCAGTCTACCGATTATTGCACATATATTGAAGATAGTCAGGGTTACAGCAGTTGTGAAGCTCAGGTCCTGCACAATAACAACATATATATGGAACAGGCCTGGGCGGTGAATCAGCCATATACCTGTAGTTACCCTGGAAACGTGTTTAAAAGCGAGTACTCTGACATGGACATGGCCCTGAATCAGTACAACCAACCTGAATATTTCACAGAAGAAAAATCTACTTTTTCTCAAGTGCAGTCGCCATCGTACTCTCAGAAGAAAGGTAGGGGCAATTTATTTACATAACCACACAAAAAGATCTGTTTTTGTTTTTTTGTTTTGCTTTAAACTTGCAGTTGCATCAGTTTGCTCAGATACATCTTTGAATGTGAAGGCTGCCTGTTCAAAATTGAAAGCAGCAGCAGGTTGCTAGGTGATTGAAAGATTTTCTGTGAATGATGAGGATTTCCAAGCACTTTTTTCTTAATCTGTAAAAGCCATTTTCAAATATATCGCTAGTTCTGCATATTGCATGTTCGTTACGTTCATTTACTGTATTTCATCAGACTGAATGAGAAAGTTTCCCTTGCAAGATGTGTTCACTGTGTGTCCTTCAGTTTGGATGTGCTTCATATTTTCTGGTTATATAAAAATAATTTTTGTTTGTCCTTGACATCATTAAATGTAAATAGTGTTTAATTGCTAAGTAGCTCCTTATCAAACAGAATTTGTTAAAAATAGAACTGTAAATGTTCATTAAAAAATAAATGATTTAATGTAATATAACTGATGTGCTTAAAATGAAAAGCTGAAAAGCATATAGTTTCTAATTATTTAAGGCAGTGAAACTGGAAATTCAAGAATAAAAGATAATGCAATAATGACACTTTATTTTCTCCTCTAAAAAGTTGATCTAATCAAAATGTTTGTAGAATATATTCCAATTGTAATATCCATTCCCCGTCGGGTTAAATCACAGTTCATTTTTAAATTTTCCATAACATTCCTTTATAGAATTTCCCCTGTTGTTTTTAAATGGATAAAATAGGTATAATTTTTCAAAAAGAACCCAGAATATTAGCAACTGTGTGCAAATAATTTAACATTATGCATTCTATTTGAAACTAGCTTAAAACTTGATGCAGGCATTTTATAAATATACATTATATATCTGCATTAAGATATATTTCACTTAGCCTAATTAAAGAATATAAGGGCAATATCATTTGTATCAAGATGGTGCCCTTTAGTTGTTAAGACCAGTGTGCAATTAATCAAAAACCTAGTGAATCTGATGTAACTAGCTAGGGAACAGACACTATTTGCTATTTTAAAGTGGCTCTGTAACCAAAAGTAGTCTGTTTAATATTATTAGGAACACTGAAAACCCTATAGGAAATATTCATTAGAACTTGGTGCAATAAATCTGTAACTTCAGTAGAAAAAATATCTCTGTACTGTATTTCAAACAGCATAGTATTTCATGATGATAAAGGCATTTGTCTAAAAACTAATCCAAATCTAGGAAAAGAAAACCCAGAGAACGTGATCATATTAAAAATTAAATAGTGCATGTTTTTCTACTTGTAACATTTTAAAGGTCTTTTAAACTAGGTGGTTTTAAGTGATACATTTGTAACTTTGTTGTAGACTTTGTTCATATCTTTATCTTTGGCAGTAAGATACCGGTCATGATGAATTTATCATATAAAATAGGGATTTGCCACTGCATGTGTCATTTTACTATGTTAAAGGATCCTAAGTAATAATTATCTATCTCAAGGCTTAAAACAAGTTGTTTTAGCACATAGACGTGATATTTTTAGTAATCCATTAACAATATTCCTACCTGTTGGTAGGTCTTAATTTCCGAATATAGTGTAATCATTTTTTAAAACTCCCTGTTCAGTGTTTGCAATATATTGCACCAATTTCATCAGAAGTCTCATAGATTTTCATTGGGAACAGGCTCTCAATCACACTTAAATGTTGGTGCCTGTTGCACATTGATCATGTACAGAGAACATGCACAGTTTTTATGGATTCTTTAAACCTTGATCTCCGTGGACAGCAATAAAATATAAAACCTAGTCAAACGCTATGTTTGCCAAACAGAAGAAATCTAAGAAGTTGCAGGCATGTTCGTATTTCTTTTTTATGTGATGCTTTCAACCAAACTGTCATAAAGTTAACACATCTGTTAATCCTGTCCTGACAACAGAAGGCACTGCACAGGACGTGTGTGTCTGTATTGATCCAAAATTGATTTTTTTGTTTGTTAGTGAAGCCTTAGTAATAGCTCATTAAGGCAAAATTAAGACTCCAGGCAGGTGTCCTGGAGCAGTCCTTATCGTTGCAACTGAGCTTTCTGTTAGTTCCATGAAATTCCTGTTAGTCTCAATAATGTTCAAGCTGGTCACTGTGTATTCTCCAGTAATAAAGTTGTCTAAACTTTTAGTCTTCGGTTTATTCCCTATTAAAAGATAAAAAAAAATTCAAATCTTTCAGATGCTAAAGGAAGCCAATGTTAATAAATGGGACCTTACTGCCTTCCTTACCTCTCAACCCCTCATGGAGAAATTGAGGAACTCACTAATAAAAATCAAGAACAAAAGGCCCATGTAACATGAGGGATAGTTACTAAAGGAGAATAATAAGTTCTTAGAAAATTAAGCCAAATGATCTACAACATCAGAAAACACCTTATCCTACTCCTAGCTATCATTGCACACTAGCAATCTCATTATTGTCTGTTTTAAATCATAATCCTTGATGAGACACCTGAATATTAAGGAAAAATTGTGTCAGTTCCTGAAAATCAGGGGCAGTTGGGTGGTGTCTGCTTCCTAGTTTTTGTGGCAGTCAGTAACTTCTGTGCTGTACTGCACGTTATTGAAAGATGGCAGCACATTATTATGAGAATTTATTATTTGTATGTTGGTTGTGCTTAGAGGCCACGGCCCGATGTAACAGGCCCAGAGGAATAACTTGCTCTGCTTCTGTCTGACGTAGCTATTTGTAGCCATTAGAGCAGAGAGCTGAGTGCTCTTCCCAAAAGGGCCTGAACCTACAAGACTGTATTCACTGTAGTTTCCCTGATTTCAATGGACTGCTCACATAAAGTAAAGCTTTGCAGAATAAAACACCAGTCAGCTGATATCAAGTTTTCTGTTCCATGAACTTCAGCCTTAGTACAGCCTGATGAAGGGGGCCAACATAAGGTCTTCTTTACCATTTAAGCCTTGCATAGGGGCTACATGGCTGTCAGGCAGATGAATTCCTAGACGGGGTGTCCATGTACCATCTCTGCACCAGCCTTGCACAGGCCAGTGAGGAGAAATGCATGGGGGCAGGTAGGGATGAGCCAGTTGAGGGGCTATAGAAAATCTGTTTATAGAAGTCCAGAAGCCCCAGTATCCCATGACACTGGTGTGACGGAACTGTGTATGCTATTCCCTCCTGTAGGCTGAAACGGGATGGGACTGCAGAACAGCTCCCTCCCTGAACCTAGGTTTGGGGTTGGATTTCACCTCCCCAGCTGCATAAAGCCCATGTACTTGGGTGAAATCCTGGCATCAGAGATATTGGTGGCAAAACTCCCATTATTTTCAATGGGGCCAGGGTTTCACCCTCAGACTTTATGCAGGTGGAGTAAATTTCACCCTGTGTGAGTAAAAAATATGCACATCAATAAAGATTTGTAAGCTGGGACTCTCTGAGTCCAAGGTCAGATGGTGACAAAACATTCAACCTATCTGTGTCTCAGTTTCCCCATCTTTACAACGAGGTTAATGTCCACATTTGCAAAACTCTTTAATATTGTGGGATCAGAGGTGCTGTGTATTTTTAAAGTATTATTCTTATCTCTTTATACCTTTTCTGCCAATTTGCCTGCAGCTAAGAGTGCATACAGTATAGTTGTCACAGTATACCAATTAATTAGTCCAAACTGAGTTCCTAACAGTGTGAAAGTCATTAGGTTATTTTCTGAATCACCAAGACAATGTGAAGTAGACAATAGTTTGTCAAACTGTCTCCTTAAAAGAGCAATATAATATAATTAATTAATTAATACACACACAATTAACAAAACAGTAAATAGAGACTGATCATTTTGTCATCTCTGGCCTTTGCAAGAAAACAACTGCCTGCACTTAGCTGTCATTTTCAGGGCTTACAAAAAATAGGTATTCCTGGCTCGAGTGAGTAATTTAGAGATGATTGTGATGAGAAAAGGGGCATTTTTGCAACTGAACAGATCAGGGTGCATTTGGAGTCATAACTGCTTGATTTTTTGCAGTGACAAAAAAAAGTTTTGACTACCTTTTACCACTGTTACCCAGCTGAGCCAAAAGAGCTATGGGAGAGAAAAAGGGATTCTACATTTACCTTGCACATCACCAGCAAAATTGTTAACTAAGTGACTTTAGGTTGCTGTTTCATTCACTGAAGCAGTGAAACTTAGGCTCCTAAGTCACTTCTGAAAATAGGACATAGACTCCCAAGTCACTTAGATGTGTCTTTGAAATTTTGAACTTAAGTCCCAAATGCAGACTGCTTAATATTGGTAATAAGGCCCAAGTCAAAAAGAACACGGCTTGACTTTTTAGCATTATTTACACTAGCACATTCTGTATCTATAGTTAGCCACAGATGCAATTGCTCGAAGGCTGGCAGCAGTTTAAGTGATAGTGCAGATAGAGCTAAACAGTTTTCAACCCCATGTCAAGAACACTTGCTCAAACTGTGATATTATTGATAAAGGTTCTGAGCCCAGCCCAAGAGTTTTGGGCTAGCCCGTATTAAAAAAAAAGCCACATCTTTACTTGTAAACTGAGCACAGTTGGAATCACTGTAAAGAAAACAAACAGGGAGCCCTGAAATGGCATCTTTGCAGAGTCACTTACCAGAGTTTAGTCCTCCTGCGAGACAAAGAATAATGTAAAGTCAAAAACGCAGGCCAGCAAGCTAATCAGCTGTCCAGGGAAGTGTGAATTTGTTTAATAACATTTTCTCTACTTCAGTGCTTTACAAAACATGAAGCACTTTTCTCAAAGATAACTTCTGAATAAATGAGGAAGAGAAAACAGGCAGCTTTGAAGAGGCCCAGTCAAAATTGATCAAACACAAAACTGGAGATAAATAATAATAATACATAGTATCTTTCCCCATTTTTCAGATGGGAAACATTTGGCACAGAAAGGTTAAGTACAAAAATGTCTATTGTAATACAACGATTCAGTGCCCAAAACTCAATTTCCCTGGCTCCCAGCCCTGGAAATTATCCCAGGAAAACTCACTCTCTCTCTCTCTGCCTCTCTCTGCATTTGCACACACACACAACCTCTCTCTGCATTTCGTTGATTCTGGTCACTTTTTTATAATTGTCAGGTGTTACAATATAAGCAGCAAAGAATCCTGTGGCACCTTATAGACTAACAGAAGTTTTGCAGCATGAGCTTTCGTGGGTGAAGTGGGTATTCACCCACGAAAGCTCATGCTGCAAAACTTCTGTTAGTCTATAAGGTGCCACAGGATTCTTTGCTGCTTCTACAGAACCAGACTAACACGGCTACCCCTCTGATACGTGTTACAATATGTTAGTGTCAGATTGAATCATCAGAACATTAATGTAAATTTACCTTTCAGGTTGGATACAGTACAAAATAGGTCAATATAGTAATACATTTTCTTTCTTCATTTTCACAGTACATGCAGTGTGTGTCAGTACTATCGTAGGGACAAGTCCCAGAACACTTATGTTAATGAGAAGCCCTTTCTCATGCAAGTCGTCCCAGTGGGGGAAGTAAGGATTGCAAGAATAGGTCTGTGTATCCTACCATATGCTTAGGGCCCTACCAAATTCACGGCCATGAAAAATGCATCACAAACTGTGAAATCTGTGACACCCCTCCCAACTCTTTTTTGGGCCAGGACCCCTAAAATTATAACACTGTGAAATTTCAGATTTAAATAGCTGAAATCATGAAATATATGATTTTTTAAATCCTATGACCATGAAATTTTCGCACATGGACTGTGAATTTGTTAGGGCCCTACATATGCTGTAGCGCATTGATACAATGAAAATGCACTAAAATACTAATATTGTTAAAAACAGATCTCTTTTCCTGTGCAAAGGCTAAAATGGGTTTTTCTGCTTGTAAGTAATGAATCTAAGATTGCTCTATTGCAGCAGCAAGAATGTAACAGTAAACAACTATTGGTACGTAGGAATTATTTTTTCAGATCCATGTCACACATCTCACTCTTCTGTTGCTGAAAGTGGTCATAGAGTTTTTCTGAACCGCAGTTTATTAGCTAGCCTAATATTAAAGCCTCTGACGTTTTTGTCAGCACAGTGGGATGCTCAGACCTGAAGGCCTGTGCCCCTACAACTTGAGAAGTTCTTAACTTTTATTATAACTGAAGTTTGTTCTTTGACTCTCTAAAAATGGATGTCCAATTTCTCTGGAGAACAGAAACATTTAGAACAGATATCTTTTCCCCAGCAAGAGTTCAGGGGCATTTTATGGAGGTCGGAGGCATTTTCTTCCTATGAGTTTCCAAGTGCCTTTCATGTAGCATAAAGCTCTGTGAGCTCCCAATGGCTGTAAGTGGACATTGAAGACAATTGGCCTTTCACAGGAGATATTCTTCACCTCGTGAGATTAGCCCCATAATATTAAGTCCATTGCAATTAAAAGCTGCAGGACAATCTAATAGTCTATAAAACAGACACTTCTGCCCACATGGAGCTGAGTAAGCAGAAACAGACCACCTGCCAATAGACGTATATTTGAAAAGCAGGGCAGGGCCAAGATGCATAGGTGATAAGATCCTCCTGGGTTTTGTGAGTGGTTGTAGACAAGTTTTCTTTCCTTATTCTTTTTCCTAACTGTATTTGAGGGAGTGGCAAGAATAGCAAGCTGTTATCTGTTCCATTTCCCCTCAACTTTGGAAGAATGCCATGGGCCATGAGTGCTGCTGCAAGTTGTCAGCTCTTCAGATTATTATACACATATAGCATTCAAAAACAGATCACAAAGTATGACAGCATGGGTCATCCTCCATAGATCAACAGATCTGATTCTCTTTCAGCATTGCCAGAAGCTGAGAAAGAGCGACAGGGAATGGATCACTTGATGATTACCTGCTCTGTTCATTCCCTCTGGGGCACCTTACATTGGCCACTGTCAGAAGACAGGATACTGGGCTAGATGGACATTTGGTCTGACCCAGTATGGCCGTTCTTATGGATGATAGCCATGATAACTCCTATGAGAAGTAAACTTTTCCTGCCACACCTGTAGAAAGACGCTATAGGCAAAAACTCAATTTGTTCAGGTATTATGGATTGAAGACAGGATTGCACATAATGGATTATGACACACGTTACTCTAAGGTAAGGGCAACTACTCTGCTGAGCAGTTAGTCTTGCCAAGAGAGTAAAATTAGTCAGATTGGCAGGTGGTAGTCTGGAAGGCAATGGAGTCATCTGTTAGACTGCAAGAGAAATACCAAACCTATGACAGGTCAAGGTCATTAACTTTTATTTGTGTTCTCCCATTCAGAGCAAAGGTTTGCAGTTGGGAATTAAGATGAACAATGTCAATTGTACTGGATAGATAAACGGATAATGATGAGGATCAGACACCAAGCTGTATGCAGCGTGCTGTGTCTGTCAGATGAGGTTGAGAGGCTTGCAGTACACCTGGGTTGAAATCACCAGGGAATAAAGTTGGTTAATATTATAACTCGCAGTGATATTGCTTTCATTAAGAATTTCTTAGCAAGGTAGTATTGGATGGCTCCAGCTTGACTGTTGAGTATAGATTCTGAATAAGGCATGCAACAATAATCAAGATCAGAGATGGCAAACCTCACAGAGGACTTGTCGCTGGCCGTGATATGCTGCTGGCAGAACACCTGGGTAATCCTGTCCAGACGATGTCTGCTTCTCCAACGTTGGAAATTATATTTTCAGCCAGAAATTATTAAATTCACCAGAGATGTGAATTTACTGCCGCAGTGAGAGACAAGTCTCCATCTACCCTTCCTCTGTCTCTTTCCTGGCAACTGCTGCTGGGAGGGAACGGAAGAGATGTCAGCTCCTTTATCCCTTCCTGAAACTCAGTTTAAGTTATTTGGGTTATTTTTCCCTAGGAATAAATCTAATGCCATTCTACTGCTGCCCACAGTTCTCCCAAGCAGCAGCACTGTGCAGTAATGCATAATTTCTATGCTGCTTGACAGATTTAGAGTAGCAGCAATTAATTTTTCTCTCCTGCTGCTTGATCCAGCTATAAGCAATAGCAAAAAGCAGGGGGGCTGCCGTCGGAAGACAACGCTTCACTGATTTATGCTCAGATCACAGTTGGAAGGTTATCGTCACAATGATAATGGCTAGAACCGTATTTTTGTAATAAAAGCTGAGATTTATAGGAATTCATTAAGTAGGTCCCCTTGTTCCCTTTGGCCAGATTCCTGCCTACTTGGAGCATGTGGATTTTTTTAAACACTGCCCAGGGCCCTATTTCTTCCTCCCCAGTACCTGGTGGCCCAATAAGTTTCTGGGAGAAAGGTTAAAAAAACAAATAAGAAAATGAATATGATTCTCAGATTTTGTAAATACAAAGATTTGGGGCAGAAATATAAAAAAGAGAGTTTATCACGTTCACTTCTCCAAAAGTTTAATCACACAAGTGCCTGCGATAAGAATTCTCTGCCAGTGTTTCTCATTGACTTAGCAGAAGAGCAGTACCACTCCTAACTGCAGAATTGTAGACGAGGAGCATAATCCTGCAAAGTTCTGAGCACCCCATTTCACATTTTAAATCAATGGGAGTAAAGGGCACTTAGCACATCGTAGAGTCTGGTTATATATGTGTAAGATCAGTACAATGAAAACTTAATATTGGGTACAAACAACCCATCTTACTTTGGACTGTTCTCACATTCAATAATGCCATTTTTATTTTCTAACTGGAGTGTGTCTTTAGGGCCGTGGGCTTGAAGTTCATTTGCCTTCTTGCCATGTAGAAAAAAGTTTGCTATGATCCTTAAAAGTGGGACTTCCAAGGCAGAGGAGGATAACAAGAATGGTCGCATATCTGCCCTAATATTTACATTTATCTAAGAAGCAATTTCAAGCAAGTAGCCTCGCAGAGGGGAACTCTCCGCCAGCTCGGCTGCCTCTTGGTCTAGCCCACCATGATGTATGTGGAGGCAGGTGTGAGTGGGAGGAGAAGTGGTGGAGCAGAGTTCCACTATTTTTAATCCTTCACTGGCAGAAGGTCCATTAGGCGTCTGTGGTGTAAATTAGAATGGGCCCCCAGCTGCTCCTTCCTTCTCTGGGGCAGGCAGCCAGAGATCAAGAAGCTGTGATGAGCTCTGTGTGTGCAGCTTGGACACGGTGAGAATGATGGCCTAAACCTAAATACTTGGCAACTTACTAGGTCCCTTGGGACCTTTTACTTTCAGTAGTTTCTTGCTAATATAAGATCTTGGTAACTTCCCCAAATTCCATACTCCAAGTGACACATCAGTAACCCCCAAGTTGCCCAGGGGTTGGCTAGAAACTCTCAAACACCCTCATTTGGTCGATCTCAACTCAATAGGCCTTTGCTTTAGTCCTACTTCCCAGTCTGATCCCATTCTTCTCAGGACAGATCCCGTCTGATTTTTCTAAAATCGTCTGTCAAAGAGCAGTTTCAGTTTCTAGTTCATTTTTCTACTTCTAGGGCTTGCCTCTCTGATGCGTTAGGCACAAGAAACCAGCAGCAGTCCACCTTGTAGCATAGCCCCAGTAGCTGCCTTCTATTGTTTTTATGATTATTGTTATTTATTATTTGCATTGTGGTGGTCTGCTGAGTCCCCACTCAGGTTTGGGGCCCTATTGGTCTGAGGGTACCGCCACACAGCAGCTGGAAGGACTAAATCCCAGCCTGGGTAGACATAAACATGCTAGCGCCTACATATCAGTGTGGCTGTGGCGGCACAGGCGATGATTCAGGCCACCATGGCCACACTGTTATTTTTAGTGCACTAGCTCGAGCAGAACTAGCACGTGTCTGTTTACCCACTCTGGGAATTACACCTCCTGGTGGCTATGTAGCCATACCCTGAGTGCTGTATGAACACACAAAGTGACACAGCCCCTGCCTCGAAGTGCTTACAGTCTAGTATAAGACAAAACACCACAAAAAGGCTCAACAAACAAGTGGAAGGATCATGTTTACAGAAGTCTCCATCCAAAAGAGTCCCTCTAATTGCATTTGTTTTTCAGTTTTATTGACTAGTTTTGGTAACAATCCAGCCTTAAAAATGCCCAGTGCAGGAAAGATTTTTTAAAAGATATAGTTACAAAGCTTTGCATAAGAAATAACAATCCTGCCTTCTAAAAACCAGAGCAACCACTTCAATACCAGGCATTGGTAAACTAGTAAACGTTCTGTTCAGGTTCTCCTTTTCCCCTATAGGTGGCACTAGTATCTTCTCTCTCAGGGACTCTTCATCTGGGATCCTATACAGCAGTGATTTTCAGCTTGTGGTCTGCAGACCGTGGGAGTCCGCAGACTATGTCTAAGGGGTCCATGAGCAGTTGCCATTAACATAGAACAGTGGTTTTCAATCTGAGGTCCAGGGCCTCTGCAGATTATGTCTAAGATTTCAAAAGGGGTCCATACCTCCATTTGAAATTTTTAGGGGTCTGAAAAAAGGTAGAGAACCACTGCTATACAGTATCCCTATCAACAATACAAAACTGAAAACCTTCGTCTAATCCCCCCTCCACCTCCCTGAATTTTGCAGGCTTGGATAAAATGGATGCGGATAAAAACCTTATTTTGTTTGGGTACTGCAAACCCTTTGCACAGCCAAATCCATCCCTTGTTTTGTCTCTATATATTATGTATATAAGTTCAATATGTTTTGTATTTGTTTTTGTTTTGTTTTAATAATTCTTTTAGAGTCATGTGTAAATCATTACAATTTTCCATTGCTCCCACAAAGTGAATCTCTCCTGGAAATCCCTGCCTGGGATTATCCTTATGCAGAGACCTTTCTAAATAAACACATTTTGAATTCCATTAATTCTAAATTGTTTGAACAAAACTTTTGTTCTAGTTATCTTATAGTTGACTTTGGTTTTAAATTTCTCCCTAGTTTAAAAATATATTTTTGTTACCTTTAGAATTATGTTTTGTGTTGTTTTTAAAATTAATTTTAAATTCTTTAAATACTTCTATAAAACTAAAATCTAATTTGTTGTTATGGAAAAAGAACCAATCAATGCAACTGTTTTACTTAATAATATCCATGTTAATTTCAGGTGTTGGATGTATGGTAAATCACATGAATGAGAAAAAAATGTGTCATTCTCCCACTCATAGAGAGATACACACACCCATATTTGATTCTCACGAAGAGAGTAACTGTTCTGTTTTAAATTCCACCTACACTAAATAAGTTACAGTAATACACACCTATGTAAAGTAGGATTGATATAATTTTGGTTATATGCTGAATCATGCCTACAAAAATAGTTGGAAAGGAATACAATGTAAATAAACATTTCTGATTGATAGGATATTGAGTCTTTTAAGTAACCTGGAACTATCTTACTTCATGCTACAAGCATATCAGATCACACAGAACAAAACAGAGAAAAAATAAATATTGTTGTATTTCTTGCATTTATTTTTTCCTACCTAAGACTTTGAGTTGAAAAGTGAAACATGCTCTATTTACTTGTATCAAATAATATTTTCTTCATTCCAAGAACAAGTTGCTGACTTGCCTCTGTAGACTTGTGTTACAAGTAGATACTGAAACAGCAGTTTTGAAAATTGTAGATTATTTTTATATGTTTCTGTCACATTTCTAGTGTAACTTTTTTAACCAGGAGTGTCAATCAGTTGCTATGAAAAGTCAGAAGTAGGGACTAGGCAGAGAAGATCTGCATTATTTTATTGTTTTCATGCCACTTTCTCTTTTCCTTTACAGGATACATACCCAGTTACTTAGACAAGGACGAGCTATGTGTAGTATGTGGTGACAAAGCCACCGGGTATCATTATCGCTGCATCACTTGTGAAGGATGCAAGGTAAATAGCCAGGGTGGGAAGTTGGGACCTGGAAATGGCACTCCAGTTCATGTTCCAGTCACATAAAAGCTACTGTACTTGGCTGTCACATAAAATATAAAGGCAGATTAGGAGAGAACAAGAACCTTTCTTACACATAATAATCCATGTGACTGGTTATGTTACTGATTCTTATATGCATCATGTATATGGTGTATTTTTGCAGACAGTTCACAACTGAAAAGAGGACAATACAATTATATTTTTCTAGCTTAAATTTTAGGAGTCTGTTTTCTATTTTTAAAAATATGTTTGACTAGATTCTTACCTGTTGCAAAGCAATATACTTCCATTGGCTTCAATGGAGCTGTGCTAAATCACACCAGGAAAGAACCTCATCTGTTGGTATGAATTATTTTTGACAAGTGCCACTATTCCTGTGTCTCTGATAATTATTGTTTAAAAAAAAAACCACACAGGCACTTGCAAACACAACATGAAGTACTGTATTTTAGAATCTATTGCCACTAATACATGATGCTTTTTTTCTTTTACTATTTTTCCTTCTATATCATGACTAATGATATATACTTTAAACCATGAACTGTATTTATAAAATTATATGAACAATTGTTTGTTTGTTTTAAATGAAGACAGAGATTGTTTCAGACAAACAAATGTAAAAAACTGCATGGTACAGGCATGTCCTTTTAAAAGAATTCCTTTGCTGCAGTGAATTCAATTGAATAACACTGAGATCCTGTAAACAAGATATTCCCTTCCTGCAGAAAAGGAGGCATTTTAAGAAGACAGGACCACACAGTACACACTCTGGTGTCATACAAAGAGATGGGTGAATTACAGGAATCAGATGCAGATCTTTATTTCCCCAAAAATGTAGAGTATTTGGATCTGAACTCTAGGGTCACATGTGTGCCGACAGGTGGATAGATAGATAGACAGATGCATATTTTATTAACATTTTGTATTTTAACACCATTCAAATTAGTAATTACCTGATCAAGAATAGCATGTGTGTTAATTTCCACAAACCAACAACAATTGCTCATAGTACCCATTCTGTACTGAGAGCAAGGTCTGTCCATTCAATCTTATCACACATACTGTGTTGCTAACATCATTGTTTTCCCAAAGTCTCTGCACAATATACTTTTAAAATCTTTCTATTGAACAAAAAAAAATCCAGCAGGTTACAAGCAATACCAGCTGAATTCAAGAGTAGTAGGATAAAACATTAACACTCATGTTGAAATCATTTCTTAAATTCTGCAACATTGCCCAGCCTTATTTATAAGAAGACAAGAACCTATATCTAGTAGGTTTGTGGTAGCATACGCTGGGGATGGGGGTGTTAAAAAAATTTTTTGGAAAAGTTTGCTGGACTGAACTAATGATTCTTACATACTCACTTCCCCTAAACCCAGAATACAAAATAGGGCACAACTTAATCCAGCTATGCCGCTGTAAACTCTCTAGTATAGCCATAGCCTTATAATGTAATGTGTTCTTTGGCCCTATTCAGCCCTCTGGTATGTGTGTTAGCAACTCCCAGTGAAGTCAAGAGAAGACCCACACATCCGAAAGGGGAAAAATTTGGCTGTGTGTGTAACTAGTTATCTGTATCAATCTACACATATATTGTAAAGAATAGGTAGAATAAAAAACACCAACATTGAAGAACAGGCTAGACTGTGACTGGTGTTTGCATCCTCTAGAGCTGATGGGAATGTTTTTTTTAACTAAAAGTTTCTGAGCAGTGCAAAGGGGATGGATCAAAAACCAGAATCTGAGTAGCTTATTTAGGTAAGAATGTTAAAAATTATAAAGCCAAAGCCACATTAAGGACAAGAAGCGTTTGGGGAAGCTAAACCTTAGCAATACATTCTAGGGCTCCCCAGGGATCATATACCGTCTCCTCCTTTAACCATAATTACCCAGAGTTCCAATGTATGCTGATCTGCAGAGCTGCTTTCTATCTCTTTGGCCTCCATCCCTCTTCACTTATACCACTGTAATGAAAGAGTAGCTTCACTTAAGTCAATGGAGCTACACCAGAGCAAAACCAGCATAAGTAAGAAGAGATTCAGGCTCCCTCTTCATATTAAAATGTGCATTCATTATGGGATTGAGAATGTGTTCAAAACCAGTTATTTTGTTTTGGGGTCTGATTCCAAGCCCAAAGAAGACAGTGGAAGCCTTTCCATTGACATCAGTGGGCTTTGGCTCATGCCCACAGACCCTGATGCTGGAAAGGCTTCCACGCATGTGTAATGTTATGCACTGTGAAGAGTTCCATTGACTTCAAAAGCCTGATCTTCACTAGGGAAAAAAAGGTGTGTTCTTAACTCAAGCTAGCTAACTTGAGTTAACTAACTTGAAGTAAAATTCTATGGAGACAAGGCAGTTTTTAGTGTTCACATGAGTTAACGGGTTGAGTTAAAGGCTAGGCTCCCCCATAACTTTAACTCAACCTGTTAACTCATGTGAATGCTACAAACTGCCTTGTCTTTGCTAGGATTTTACTTAGAGTTAGTTAACTTGAGTTAAGAACGCACCTTTTTCCTTGTGATGTTACACCCAAAAGGCTACTCATTGGGTGAAATCCTGACTCCGCTGAATTTTACCCACTGTACAAAAAAATTAAGCACATGTGCAGGTCTTTGCAGAGTCAGGGCCTTAGGGTATGTATGCACAGCAATAAAAGATCCACGGCATGACCACGGCTGGTCCAGGTCAGCTGACTTGGACTCAGAAGTCTTGGGCTGCAGGGCTAAACATTGCAGTGTAGACTTTCGGGTTTGGGATGGAAACTGAGTTATGGGTGGATCTCAGAGCCGAGGCTCTGGTCCAAGCCTGAACATCTACACTATAATTTATAGGCCCGCCCTGTGACATTGAGTCAACTGCCTTGGGTTCTGAGACTCAGTGCTTCAGGTTTTTTAGGTCCATAATGTGCTTGATAGCTAGAGGTGGGCCCAAACTGTTCTCAGGCTATGGATAGATTTGGAATTAAATGCAGATCTGAACATCTTGCTAGGCTCCCATCTTGATTGCCCCCACTGTAGTTGCATATCCTTTTAGGGCCTGATCATACTGTCAATGGCGAAGCTCCTATTGACTTTAATGATAGCAGATTCAGGTCCTTAGCTTTCAGAGAGGAGGCTGTATCTGAGTACTTTAGAAATCAGATCCTCAGCTAATGTAAATCATTGATGTCAGTGGAGCTACCTCAATTATGCCAGCAGGCCCCAAATTCATACTGCAATTGGTGGTGATAATCTTACATGTGACATTTTGTCCTGACTACAAAGGCAGGCATAGGTAAGGGTGTACTCATTTCCTCAGATTTATAGTCCACTTGAAAATTGTGGGTTCAATATTTAGGTTTGAGCTCAAAACTTCTGATGGGCAAGTTTTGTTTAGCTCTGGCAAAATGCTACTGCTGCATGTTTTTGTTTTTAATTCTCTAGGTAGCCTTAATTACTTTCACACAAGCATCTTGCGCACAAGCAGATGTTTCCCTTTAGTCAGAAATAAATGTTTTAATTTAGAGATGGGCCTGAATAAACCCCCAGATTCAAATGCTCTTGGGCTTTTGGGAGGTCTGAATCTCAACCTGGATGCAGAGCAGAATTCCTTACTTGGCCTCTGTGTTTATAATAGGACTCATCGAAAATACCAGCTTTGAACACACTTTGTGGGTGGTTCAGAATCTGAGTTTAGATGCAAATACTACAATTGGTACCTCTATCAAAAAGAGGCAGACCTAACACCCTGCATCTGAACAGTACTCCACCCTCATTTGGATCTGAATTTTACATCTCAGGTCTATCTCCAGTTTTAATTTTAGGGAGAAATGTTTCTCGCAACCCAAAAACGTAAGGAGCCTGTATTAGAGGATTGATGTACTCATTAAATATCCTAGAACTTTAGGACACACAATAGTCCATCGTGCATACATATTTGTGTCAGTATCAAGTGCAAGTACCTTCAACACCAAAAAACCACAGAACACTAATGCCTCCTGAATTTTCTTTCCCACTTAGGGATTTTTTAGAAGAACCATTCAGAAAAATCTCCATCCAACCTATTCCTGTAAATATGAAGGAAAATGTGTGATAGACAAAGTAACAAGAAACCAGTGTCAAGAATGTCGCTTCAAAAAATGTATCTATGTTGGCATGGCAACAGATTGTAAGTAGATTTCTTTTTTCTTTTAATGTTGCTCTTTGTTTAAAATGTATTGACTGCTGAAGATTGCTTGAACATAACAGAGCCACCAGCAATTTTTCCCTTTTATAATGTAGTATTTGAAAATTATGTTTATTATACCAAACTATTTCTATCACAGTGTGGTAATATTTTGTTTACTTTTAATAGATTGGACCTTCTCTTGGCCTTAACCACATTATGTAACATGAAGGATGTTAATTTCTAGTGTGGGAGAGGGAATCCATTTGGATAGATGCCTTGCTGGAAAAACATCTTGTTTAGAAATTTCTGGAGAATGTGAAGTTGAATGTCTTTGTATGAGTCATCCTGTAGTTGTTTGTTTTATTTTTAGCCATAAAGAACGTATGTACTGAGAGAGTGCTACTCTCGAATTCTAGAGAATCAGGACATATGGCTGCAAGATTAACCCTTAGGGGTCTTGTTTTCCCATCATTGCACAGGGGATTTACACCATAACTTCAATTAGTATAAATGGGAGTAACTTACATAAATCCCCCCATGCATTAGTTAATGGTTGTTACCAGTGTAATCCCTTGCAGAAAAACAAAGTGAGAAAAGACCCATCGAAGAGAAATTACATAACTAAAATGTGCTACGTTTGTTTGTCCTAATAGGAATTATAATGTTTTACATATACATGGAAACACAGAGGTGCTGACTAGAATGAAATATCTGTCATTTCATCATTCCCAGTGAAAACATCATGAGAGGGTACTGGATGGCACTAGGCCACCAGTTCAGATCCAGCCTAGACTGGCAGTGACCAAAAGTTACTACCATTGGCTGTTGAGTGGCTATTTAAAATGAGATATTGATCTCAGTTTGGTTCCTGTTAACAGATGTCAACACCACCATTAGTTGATAGTCCCAGTAGAGGAGTGAATGAGCATGACAGCCAAACTCTCCCTCTACCAGTAGAGGTGACCCTTCCAATTTAGAATTGATCCATCTTACTGGGACATGGTACAGGAAGCATTGCTGCTCCCTGTGTGGTACCAGTTATGGGCAAAACCTGCTCTCTTTTCCGACTTGAATAGTTCAATCTACTTAAATGGAACAACTCATGTGAGTAGGGCAAGGAGGATTTTGCTCTCTGTGGATAAACAGAGGTGACCCATCTCTAGGGCTGTCTGATGTGATATGTCTCACTAGGACTGGACTCAGAAAAGATTAGAAAAGCCTACAGGAATAAGGGTGAGGGGAATTGTTAGTGGTGGAAATTTATATGACCAAATAATAGTCCAGGTCATTTATCATCTTTGTGAATTCACAGAACCTAGTCAACCTCTATACCAGGGGTTCTCAAACTTCATTGCATCACGACCTCCTTCTGACAACAAAAATTACTATGTGACCCCAGGAGCAGAAGCTGAAGTCTGAGCCTGCCTGAGCCCCGCTGCCCCATGAGGGGGGGCCAAAGCCCAAGGGCTTCAGCCCCGAGGCAGGGGACTGTAGCCCTGGGCAGTGGGGCACAAGCTTCAGCTTTGGCCCTGGGTGGTGGGGCTTGCGCTTTGGTCCCGACCCGCAGTTTGAGAACTGCTGGTTTAGAGGCAACTAGGAGTTTGTTATAGGAAAACCAGCACTTGCAGTTAAAACACATTTTCTGCAATAACTTCCTTGAAATGAAATCCTGTATTTAGGGTTCGAACACTACCCTTGCTCATGGTCAGTAGAAAGCTTTCACAGACAAGTGTCATCAAATTATGCAGAATTTAATGTCATTTACAAACTTTAAGATTCTGGCCCTTTGTCTGCAACCTGTCCATATGAGACAAATTGAAACAGAGGTAGTACTATCTCCGTGAACTCTGTCTGCAAACTTTAATGCCTCTACTGCTGCTCGTTGCTATCAGTTAACCTGAGGATATTTGGAGTCCTGTGGACAATGGTGAGACTTATGAGGCAACAGATTAATCTCACTCTGCATCTTGGGGAAGCTATGAGCAACAGCGGAGGAATCCACTGGAGCTGTCCATAAAGAGTTGAGCTATTTCCTTTGGAAGAGGGGTGTATTTTGATCTGGTCGATAGTCCTTTAGAGAGCCTGACTGTACTATGTAGACTGGCCTCAAACTCCTCTTGAAGGGGATTCTGAATATTTTATTGCTTTACACTCTGCCATGGTATAGACTTGAACTGCTGTCATCACTTGCTCCCTTTTGTACTCTAGGAAAGTGAGGTCTCACAGAGCTCAAAATAGGGAGGCTGAAGAGAAGCTAGATGCTATCAAGGCAACAATAAATTACCTTTAGTGCCTCCATGACCCTCAAACCGGAGATATACCCATCTCATAGAACTGGAAGGGACCTTGAATGGTCATTGAGTCCAGTCCCCTGCCTTCACAGCAAGACCAAGTACTGTCCCTGACAGATTTTTGCCCCTAGATCCCTAAATGGCCTCTTTAAGGATTGAACTCACAACCCTGTGTTTAGCAGGACAATGCTCAAACCACTGAGCTATCCCTCCCCCTGTGACACCTTGGCTCAGATGTTGTTTGGGTCTCTAGATACACACCCCACTTCTGCAGGCAATCTCTGGAGCCCTGCCTCATTCCATAATTTTGTTCGCCCAGAGGATTCAGGGGGTCTGGGGTCTTTGGCACCGGGGGGTCCCCGCTTTGGCGGTAATTCAGCGGTGGGGGGTCCTTCCGCTCTGCCCCCACCGCCGAAGTGCCCCGAAGACCTGCAGCGGGGACCCCTCACCACCGAATTACCGCCGAAGACCCGACACTTCGGCGGCGGGTCCTGCTTCGGCAGTAATTCGGCGGTGGGGGGTCCTTCTGCCCTGGAGCGGAAGGACCCCCCACCACCAAATTGCCGACGACGACCCGTAGCGGAAGAAGCTCCGGGGGCCCAGGCCCCGCAAGAGTTTTCCAGGGTCCCCGGAGAGAGTGAAGGACCCCGCTCCAGGGGCCCCGAAAAACTCTTGTGGGGGCCTGGGGCAAATTGCCCCACTTGCCCCCCTTCTCTGGGCGGCGCTGTTGCCCACATCCAATTTCATATAATTGGTATAGGTCAGGGGTTCTCAAACTTCATTGCACCATGACCCCCTTCTAACAACAAAAATTACTGCGCAACCCCAGGAGCAGAGGCCGAAGTCTGAGCCCACCGAAGCCCTGCCGCCCCAGGCAGGAGGCCAAAGCCAAAGCGCAAGGGCTTCAGCCCCAGGGCAGAGGACTGTTGCCTGAGCCCCACTGCCCAGGGTTGAAGCATGGGCTTCAGCTTTGGCCTTGGGCAGTGAGAGTTCGGCCCCAGGCCCCAGCAAGTCTAACACCAGCCCTGGTGATCCCATTAAAATGGGGTTGCAACCCTCTTTGGGGTCCCGACTCACAATTTGAGAATCACTGCTCTACACTATTATATTCTTGCTTCCCATTTTACCTCATGTCAGTTTATAAGACTGTAACATGAGCATTGGCTTGGCTGTTTTTTTGTTTTCTTTTCTTTCTTAAGGAAAAAGAAAGACCCCTCATTTTCTAGTTTGGAATACACTAACAAGTGGATGGGAGGTCCAATTTACTCTCAGTCTTGCACAGGGGCGGCTCTACGAATTCGGCCGCCCCAAGCAGGGCAGCACGCCACAGGGGGCGTGCTGCCGGGCGCCGGTCCCGCGCGTCTGCGGGACCTCTTGCAGCTGGTTCGCGGCTCCGGTGGAGCTTCCGCAGGCATGTCTCCAGGAGGTCCACCCGAGCCGCGGGACCAACGGACCCTCCGCAGTCATGCCTGTGGGAGATCCGCTGTCCCGCGACTCCGGTGGACCTCCCGCAGGCATGACTGCGGAAGCTCCACCGGACCCGCCTGCCGCCCTCCCAGGAAAATGCCGCCCCACGCGCACGCTTGGCGCGCTGGGGTCTAGAGCCGGCCCTGATCTTGCATAGTTTTACACTCCTGTGAACAGTCCCATTGAACATAATGGGACTCCACTGAAGATAGTGGGACTCCATTGAAGACAATGGCACTACTCTCAGTGCATAAAGTTTAGCACATGTGTAAGTAAATCATTCAGGATCTAGAGAGATAAGTGTGGGGTAAGAAAGACTAGCCCTGCTACCTACCAGGCTGGCTGATAGACCTCTTCACCAACTGCCTTGTCAAGTTGTTTCTAGTTCTCTCAGCACATCTGGGATAGGTCAGACTAAAATTCAGACAATCCCAAGAGCAGGCATCCATTTTGTTACTTTTTATTTTGTTTTTATTCCTGATAGTGGTGCTGGATGACAGCAAGCGGTTAGCAAAAAGGAAGCTGATAGAAGAGAACCGAGAGAAGAGACGTCGGGAGGAGCTACAAAAAACAATTGGGCACAGACCCGAGCCAACAGACGAGGAATGGGAGCTGATAAAAATTGTCACTGAAGCGCATGTGGCCACCAATGCACAAGGAAGTCACTGGAAACAAAAAAGGAAATTTCTGGTAGGAACCGTAACCTTATACTCTGCTTTTGTTGCCAGTTTCTTTTATTCCCTCATAAGCCTCTTCCCATCACCGTCGCCTCCAAATTTATTTGTATGTTGACTGGTGAACTGTATGAAAAATCACATGAACTTCATAATTAGTGGTTGCCAACTTCTGTGAATCTAGTCATCTGATCAAACTATGCACCTAAACTGGGAACCTGAATGCTACTGAGTAACAGACACAGCAGTTGGATCCCACTGTTTTGGTAGAGTAAGGAAAAATAGAAAGTACATCTTACTCCTGAGACGCTGGTGTCAGCCCATAATATAAATAAAGTCTTTGTGTGTGCATGTGTATTCAGACACACACTTCTCCACATATGGGCTGATATCCAGGATGGCTTCATATTGTGAATAAAAACCTTTTTTTCAGGTAATAACTCAAAAATCAGATCTTTTTAAAAATTGTGTTTTTATTGCCCCTTTGTTCAAAAATGAATACATTTATTTAAACCAAAAAAAAATGCTGGGAGGAGGAATTAAGATCAGCAAAAACAGGATAATATATATACTACATCACTGGGATTGCAAAATATAGAAGGTCCCTGGGGACCTTTTCAGGGGAAAGGTCTATCTATTGAGTAAGCTATAACTGAGATTCAGCCTAGAAAATAAAAGGAAATTTGTGATGCTCAGTGCTTAAAAGGGGTTTGTTTCATTTCTGATTATTTTTCTAAATTTGATTTGTAAAGGAAATGAATGCAGAATACCAAATACTCCTGCAGCAGACAAGAGTGATTAAAGTCATATGTCACAAATACCAAAGAGTCTCAAAGGAAAGTGAAACCTACTTCAGTCCAAGGTGCACCAGACCATAGAACAACCTCCAGGTGGAAATTCTCATATCTATAAGCACAGACACCTGCAGCGTACTCCACTGCACAAACCTTGAGCCATCATTAAGCCCACTACAGGAAGTTTTGCATTTGAGTCAGCTGATTGGTTTTTTGATGTTTACTCAGTTCCAACTGTGGATCACACATTTCTATATGTACAGTCACACACTATTGTGTCAGGACATAAAGACGATAACACAAAGACAATATTCATAAAGACAGTGAATATTGCAAAGAGTGACGCAGTTGTTTTTGAAATTACTATCTAGCAAACTTTGCAGTTTGGTTTGGTTTAAAAGGGCAAGAATATGGATACTGTGTACTAAAATTTTTTTCCCTAACCTCTGTTGCATTAATATGTTGGGTTACATAGCATGTGGTTTTCCCAGTTCTTTCCAAATCAAATGCCTATGTGCTTTATACAGAGCACCAGTTTTTCTTCTGAAAGAAGTTAGATTTTGATTTTGACTGATGGCAGAACTATAGGAAAATCTTTGACATTTTGCTTTTAGAAAAACCTATTAAGCCTGTGTTATTTATATTATTCAAACAGCAGTTTCAGCATCACTATTCAAAGGTACTTCTGTAAATTTCATACACCTCAGCTGTCTTGAAGGAGTTCTTCTCTAACTCCTGTGCAGTTTTAAACTTAGTAATGGAACAAAATGCTCCCTCCACATAGTGTTTGGCAGGTCTTTTGCAATTGCAAAGCCTTACTTTGAACACGGAAGAACAGCTTTGGATATGTATGGGGTTTTTTAAAAACAGAAGAAAGTATGCAAGTCTAAATTCAACTGGGGTGAAATTCACCCCTCTGCAGGGTTTCAGGATAAAGTTTATACATCAGATAAGCCCCGCTTAAATCCTCAAAATAGGACTTACATGTTGCATAAGCCTTGTGCTGAAGCCCTGCAGAGGAACAAATTGCAGCCTAAATGAGCAAATGTTTAGGGAGTTCTTGTTTAATCCAAACTAGCTCCAATTTCAGCCCATCCCTAGTCTCAGTCATGTTAGCTCACCTCTGTAAATAGGTCTTGGCAGTTGGCTTGTGTTCTTTGTGATGTTATAACATTAGAACACTGGGTAGGCCAAGGAGCCCAATCCTACAGTGTGCTGAGCATCTTCTAGGTAGGAGGTAATGAGTATCTTCAACTCCCTTTGATTTCAGGGGAGATTGAGGGTGCTGAGCAGTGGAAGGAGGCAGGATCAGCCCTAAATTTCCAAGCAGAAACACCTAAACTTCTCCCACGAAATATGCGTAGACACAAACAGGTAATTGCATGTGTAAAATATGCAGCTGCCCACACAAAACGGGTGTAATGGCGCGCTGATCACCCATTTCTTTATGTAATCACCTATTTTACAGACAGCTGCACATTTTATGGCTTGTTTTAGAACAATTGCCCCTCTAGGTCCTGCATAAACAATGGTTATTGTTTAATTTCATAGGAACAGAGTGGTGGACTTTATATTTAATCCCTACCATATTATAAACATTTATGAAAGATGACTTGAATGAAACAAATGTTCCCTTTTAATGTATTTCTTAATATCTTTAGCCAGAAGATATTGGGCAAGCGCCAATGGTTAACGCCCCAGAAAGTGGGAAAGTGGATTTAGAAGCCTTCAGCCAGTTTACAAAAATTATCACACCAGCAATTACAAGAGTGGTGGATTTTGCCAAAAAGTTGCCTATGTTTTGTGAGGTAAGAATTTCATTTTTCCTTTTTTTTTTTTTTTTTTTGCTTTATGCTATTCTAAATGCACCTGGCAAGAGAAACAATAGAAAGTCGTGTCATTGGGACATGAAAACACACGAAATTATATCTGAGCCCCATAAAATCCCGCCACTTCCTGTTGATTTGAACCATGCAAGAATGAAGTGAAGATGTAAGACTGTACTAACCAGTTCACTTTGTTTTAAATCAGATGGTTTAAAGGAATTTAAAATAAAAAATAGGATAAAATCATCTCAGTATCATTTAATGTCCTGTTTCCTATGATCAACCAAATCCTCTTTTTGTGGTTTGGTATGGGCCTAGACCAGTGGCAAAATCAATAAATCTTCCCTATCAAGAAGGGCACTTAAGCACTTGCATAACTTTAAGAAAATACTTAAGGCCCATTAACCCACTTGGACTTAAGCACATGCTTAAAGTTAAGCATTTACTTAAATGCTTTCCTACGTAGAGATGGAGTTAAGTATGTGCTTTAAGTTCCTTCCTGAATCCAGGACTAAGATTCCTCCCGCATTGGCTCATTTGTGCTGGATGGGATGTCAGCAAAAACCCAGGCCGCAATCTGTCCCTCACACATCACCACGAGTGAAATGTAAGTTAGATGTACACTCCAAAAGAGTGGAGGCAACTAATAAGACTTCACTCCAGAAGGATATTCAAATGTGAGATATACTGCCAGAGGAATATTTAAAATTAAGTTTTAGTGTAATTAGGACATGCATAAGCCCTATTCTGATCTCACTCATACTGGTGCAAATTGGGAATGAATGTAAATTTGAGAGCAGTAGACAATGATGATGATTGTTCTCTTTACTTAAAAAAATGTTAACTTAAATTCTGGGCTGAATCAACTGAAAAATCACCTTGACACCTGAGAGTCTCCTGGGATCCACAGCCATGGAAGTTCTGCAGCAGTGGCTGACTGTCTCCCTACTATCCCATCCTGCAGAACAGCACTTGACCCCACTGGTTATATGCCAAGAGAATGGCCAAGAGAATGACAGTGAGCCTGCTCAGGGAGATCATCCAAAATCCAGACATGGGACCCACTTCTTCCCCCACTGACTGAACGTGAGTCAGGGAAGAAGTTTAAGGCAGGCACACCATTGTGCTCTTCTGTGGCTGACAGCTCAATCTCTAAGGTTAGTCAAGGAGAGCTGTTATGTCAGGTACTGCCCTCTGCCTCCCCTGGCACCTACAAAAGAGGGTGCGGTAAGTATCAATAGCTGGCGCACTGTAAATAGCTCTCCCTGGCTAACCTGAGGATTGGCTCTGTCAGCCAAGAAAGCATGAAACAATGGCCAAGTATGAAGATTTGAAAATCCAAAGGGAGGCCTTTGCAGCACTCCAGGTCTGAGGGGAACTGTCTGCATTGATGTAGTGTTTGTGGTGGGAAGTTGCAGTGACATTCCAAGGCAGTCTTTTTAATTAGGAAACTTGGTCCTTCAGACAACAGGCTGCAATGCCCATCTGACATCTCCTACCCCTCCTGGCCACACACGGCCCACATGCTTCACAGTTTAAGGGAGTGGAAAGCATGAAGAAAATGAGTCAGGAGTTGTGGGGCATGACCTTGTATGTTACACGTTTTGGCTAGGTCAGGCCTCCCTAGCAGCTGAGCCACCTTTTAAACTTTGCTCCTGCAGACACCAATATCTGACAATAGAATGAGAAACCATTCACAGTGAATACGAAGGGCCGGGAGAGCTGCCTTCTCATGTGGCCACAGATGTGGAATAAAGGAATGGGAATGGCAAACGTTAGTACTTTTTTGAAAGGGACATAGTCTGGCTAAAATGATTCACTTTTTTAAAAATGCAGGTGTCTTTACTTCAGTTACGAATAATCCTGTCTGGGCCAGACTCTGGCTGTGAGTCAGTTTGTGAGGAAAAGCCCTTCCCTTCCCCGGTCGGCCCCTGCACAAAGTTCAGATACAATCACAGTCCCTGCTGTCATGGGGCCAGAACTGACGGTGCAGCTAACCTCTGCAAAAGAGACAGAGCAGGGAAGGGCCATGGCCGTTTTCCCCCATGCCCTGCCTGCTGCAAGAGGGGATGCACACTGTATTTTTATTGTTTCCCTATTGCACTTCCCTCAGCTTGGACAATGAAAATAGACTGGGCAGCTGCTAGTCAGTCCCAGTTTCAGAGGCTCATGGGTTAGTGGCATGGTATCAGAGTTGTCAACAGTCTCAGTTTGGCTAAGGCTGTGCTGAGTTTTGCCAATGCAGTTTTAGGTCACTTCAGTCTCAAAATCAAATTGTGAGCAGCCGAGTTCATATCTGTGGCCAGCAGGGGGCCCAGTGAGATGAGCTCATCATTCACAGTCAACTGTAGCTGCAGCCCCAATCTCTGGTGGGCATACGTTGCTGCTGGAAGATGAAAGTCCTGATGCCAGTGCCAACATCAACCGCAGCGTGGACAGCCCGTGCTCCAGGCAAGCTAGGAGGAAGCCAGTCCTGGTCTGTCAGGCAGGCTCATTGCATACAGAGGTAGGATCCAAGTCCTGCCCAGCAATAAGGAGATAGGTGAGAAAATAGGGGAAGAACTGAAGAGGGTTAAAACAGGGGAGCAATGGACAGGCAAAGAAGGGTAGAGACAGGGAAGGTATAGAGGGGAAGAATAGAGCTGGGAGGAAGTGTGGGAAGGGAATATTTGAAATAGACAAGGAATTATTTTTCATTGTCCGGGTCTGGGCTGCAGCCGCCAGGAGGTTACGTGCTTTCTGACGAATTACAGGTTATTTTCTATGCCCGTCTCTCTTGCCCTTTTAAGGGGGAAAAGAGCTAAAAGAAACAAGTCCCTAAAACTTGTCAGAATGGCCTCTTGACTTCCATCAGACCCAACCATGATATGCTACAGTGTACAGGCTACTACAAGCACTGAGGGTGTTTGTTTCTTTACGAAAAATAAAATTGTGGTATTTTTTAAACAAATTAAGTCAAAGAACCATTTCTATTGGTCTTAGGTTTGGTAAAACCTTATTTTTGCAAAGCCTACTTTTTGGACACAATTTAACCTAGCAACGTCCCTTCAACCACGGCCTGTGCAGTGTTTCCTTCGGGCTTTTGGGAAAAGGTGCACCATAAAGAAGTTACAAGGGGGTTACGTGAGAGGTGGGAGGGTAAAGGAATTTCTTTATGTTTATTAGATCGGTGGAAAAAATAATTAGTTATTTGCTCATGTTATATCCCACTATTTACTTTTTTTTCTATGTATCTCCCCATCCTGTGCTTTTTCTCTTTGTTTCTTTCCTCCTTCCTTGTGTCTCCCATACATCTCTCATTTTTCTCTTTATTCCCTCTCTGTTTTCCCCTCTTTCTTTCCCTCTCTCCTTTTTCTCTGCATTTGTCTCCCATTTACCACCTTTATATAATTGCTTTCTTTCTCCTCTTTTTTCTTTCTCCTTCTCTCCTCCCTTACCGGGTCTCAGCAGCCAAACAGCAGTACTTCCTTTGGGAAGCTAAACTGCCACTTTCCCCATGCAGCCCATCTATGTGCAACTGCTGAGCTTGATGCAGAAGGAAGCTGACTTGCCCTGACTGGGACATGTCATTTTCCTTATGTATCTAACACTTTAGACCTGACACTGGCCACACAGCAAAAATAACTCTGCCATCCTAGTCAATTTCTCTTTTTTGCTGGCTCCATGTTTAAAACTCTTCTCCTATAGAACACTGCTTTTGCCTCTGTTAGCCAATTGCCCATCACCCATGCTGTAAGTTTTTCTACCAGATTAAAAGTAATCATTATGCGAGCGAGTGCACAACTGCCAAAAACACACACATTTACTTCACTTGAGATTCAAAGTGAAAAAATCATATCTTAACATGAACCAAAAATGAAACAGATTTTCTCCTTTCTAGAACCTGATTAGGATTTAGCTTCATCTTCACATAATTATGTACATCATGTTTGCTATTGACTTAGTGACATCTTCAAAACAATCTTGGAGATTTCACTCTTCTTTCATTATCATTTATTTATGTAGCTAGGTAGTTTTATAGAAATGCTAAAAAGGGCACCTATTCCTAATATGCAGGTACCTTAGAAATAACATATAAATACAACCTAAGCGCAGTAATTCAGGAATTACCCTCCAACCAATCCTGCTCAAATAGTTCCCCATCTTTGGCATTACAATTTCCTCTCACTCCCTACACTCCCTCCCACCATTTTCAAACCCTGGGAAAAAGATGAGCCTTGCAACATGCCTTGAAGATAATGATTCAAATTCTGCTGTCAGTTACACCAGCATAACATTGGCGTAATACCACTAAAGGCAACTGAGTCACACTGCTAGAGCTGAAAGCAGAATCTGGCTCATTGTCTCTTATTAAATGCTGATACTTGATGGTTTCCAAAATATTACAGGGGGTGATTTCAAAAGTGATTAAGGGAATAAGGAGCACAAATCCCAATCACTTAGGCATTTTTTAAAATCTCTTCTAGAGACAATATTTGTTTTACTACTTTTACTAAAAACCAGCCCACAATTATAGTTCTTCCTATGTGTGATCATTTCCCTCCCTATTCCTAGGTCAGAAAAGTAAGAGGTGCAGTATTGTTGTAACCAAAGAAACAACTGATAGTGTTAATTTGTCGATTAAACCTTGCAAAATGCTTTTCAAATGGAAAGTGATATTATGAAAATGTATTGGGCTAGCTTTTCAAACCTGCTCAGCATCCAGCAGCCCCTATTGAGAACAGCACTTCTGAATATCTGATCCCTTCATTTTTGTGCCTTAACAAGAGCTGAGGTCTTCTGAAATTCTGACCCAATAGTACTTCATTATGATGATATGATATATTAATTTCCAATGGAAATTGGGTGGAATGAACCCACTCAGAGGGATGGCAAAACATATCATACACACTGTTGTTAGCTTTTGGGGTGTGTCATTCATATTTGGGACTATTTAGTCAATCAGCAGTATGGTGTGTAACAGCGTTAATAGTGTATTTAGCAGCCCTGGATGTTTACTGAGAGTAACATGGATTTTATTGTATTTCAAAACTAAGTTTGCTTGAAAACCCTGGGTAGTGCAAACTGTTTCATTATCATGTGTAATCTCTGCAGCTGCCATGTGAAGACCAGATAATCCTTTTGAAAGGCTGCTGTATGGAGATTATGTCCCTCCGAGCAGCAGTGCGCTACGACCCCGAGAGTGAGACTTTAACACTAAATGGGGAGATGGCAGTGACAAGGGGTCAGCTGAAAAACGGGGGTCTTGGCGTAGTGTCTGATGCCATCTTCGACCTGGGCATGTCGCTGTCCTCATTTAACCTGGATGACACGGAGGTCGCCCTGCTCCAGGCTGTGCTGCTCATGTCATCAGGTGAGAACCACGCCTGTGTGAAGTTCTGGTTCACTGTATCTGCGGCAAATCTCTCTCTAAAAAACCAGAGGGTATTTTAAATATAGGAGCACTGGCTAAGGAGTCACTAGAATGATGCAGCTGAAATCCTTGGTTATTGCATCACACTGGGGCTTAGAAACTATGTGGATAAGCACACAAAAAAAACCCTTTATGATAGATAACGGTGGCCTTGGTCTCAGACCATGTGCAAACAGGGTAGAGGTTTGAGGTGGATTGATTGCTGGAAAGGGATCAGTGATTCAGCTGAGTCTGGGCCAACATTCCCTGGCTTACAAATAGAGAGCCCAGCATCCGCCATCCTCAGGCTAAGTTCTCTAAGGGCTGGGCTTCACTACTGGGAGATCAACGCTGCTGCGATCGATGCAGCAGGGATCAATTTAGTGGGTCTAGTGAAGACCTGTTAAATCAATGGCAGAGCACTGTCCAGTCGACTACGGCACGCCAGCTCTCCGAGAAGAGTAAGGGAAGTCGACCAGAGATCATTTCCCGTTGATGCAGCGCAGTGAAGACACTGGAGTAAGTCGACCTAAGTTACGTTGACTCCAGCTACCTTATGGAGTAGTGTAACTTAGGTCGACTTACCCCCGTAGTGAAGACAAGTCCTGAGTGTCCTGCTCTTTTGCTCTAGCCCAGGGTGATGTAACGTACAGGACTGAGAATGTGGTTCCTGGGCAATGACAGACCTGGCAACTTGTGGGAGAGGAGGGGTTCAGACCACTTTAAGTCTTGAGTAGTGAACAATACATAGGGCAGGGGTTTACATTGACCTTCCTGATCATTTGCATTCATTTGACATTTCCACTGAAAACGTCTGGGTCTCTGTTTATTTTCCAAATCTTTGGCTTGTAAAACAGTGATTTCAGAAGGCATTTCCATAGGAACTTCTTTCCTGAAAGTGACCTTTAAATGGTTCTCATAAAGGAAGCATTTTCACAGCCAGGCTGGCGCATTGCTTCAGTGCTGATTTGGAGGGAGAAGCACTGTATGCTGAATTGCCAGCACCACTGAGTGCAGTTCATAGGTGTTCCTGGAGGCCTGCTCACCTTGTGCCTTCCCATGGGATCCTCCATCCCATTTTCATGAATGTAAACTCACTGCTTGTAAACCCTAGGTGCAAGATCTCAGCCAACCTGGGTTGAAAAGCTGCAAAAGACTTTTGGTGAGATAAATGTCATTAGATAGGAGGTTAATCTGATAGTTAAGTTTAGTCTCTAGAAAGCATGTTATGATTTTGTTTTTTATGTAACCATGTGTTTCCAATATTCTTACTCACCATCTCCTGAATCTCTAGACTTTGATAATAAACTTATTCTTGTTTTCACTATAAATATATCTCAGTGCTGTGGTGTTAAGTAAAATACTGCTCCTGAACTGAATCTTATAAGCTGGTGTACATATTGTTCCTTTGGGGACAGCAGACACAATGTTTCTATAAGTAGTCAGGGGCTGGATATCACACGGGAATGCTTCAAAGGTACTTGGGGCTGGGGTGCACCTATTGTTAACCTGTAAGGCACAGTAAGGGCTGGCATGGCAGAGAAGAGAGTGCTTGGGTGGCTACAAGGCTGGTGATGTTAGAAATCTGACATCCAGCTAAGCACAAGCAAGACTCACTGACACTGGACACAGGGGGAACAAGGTGACTCTCAGTCCTGAGTACCCCAAGAATTGTCGCAGTGGTGTAGTCAGCAGGGTGAGGGGATGTCTTCTTTGCCTTCTACATAAATCCTCAAAGTTCTTTGTCGGTAGTCAGAGTACAGGCTAACCACCTGTGGCTTGTTTTGCATCTCTGCTTCTTCCCTGTTGACTTCACCTCTCTTTGCTGACTTCGTATGTAAATGGACATCCATTGTGTTGGCTTATAATGCTTGATTTACATCCTGACAAAGAGACCAGTGAATAAACATCTCTTTGTCTAACAGAAAACCAGTTTTTTTAATCTCTGCTGATGGCTAATACCTTGCTGCAGACTCTACAAGCATATCTTCAGTATCTATACAGAACTCCTTACCTAGTATCTGTACATACATTTCACAACGGCATTAAAGACGATGTGACCCGGGTTTCATTTTAAGATCTAACATGACTTTGGTGACCTAGAATGTACGTAGCAGAATCAGGACATTACTGTATCCCTCTTGACAGCTGGCATTGAAGGCTTCTTGGGTCACAGTTGTAGGTATGCTGCTGAAAGGGAAAACAAAGCTAGGAGAGAATTGTAATTTAAAGGTGGGGGGGGGGAATTTTGATGAAGGAATTTTTTTTCATAATTATTTGTAACA